>NC_141991.1:40035263-40375763 GCF_049901715.1 Pseudonaja textilis
TATTTGAAATATAATTTATTAAAAAGTAGGATATTAAGACTTGCTATATCATGCTATTGTAAGACTAACTGTCCAATTATAAATTTACAGTAAAACTTTTCTCTTTTTGTTACATTAAGATTGCGGTTCAATAACACTTTAGCAGGACTCTTAACATTCATATTAAAGATTCTCTATTATACATTTGGGGACTTCTTCTGGGGAAGCAATGTCCGACCAAAGATGGTTCCATAGAGTGGAGTTGATGGCCATAGTAGAAAGGGGAGCCAGTGAATGACTCTGCTCTACAGATTTCCTCTCCAGAGTAAGAAGGGAACCAGGATTGCCCACAAGTGCTCCATAAAGAGACCTTCCACAAGCACAGTGAAATCATAAAACAGTGATATCTAGAGGGTTTTAGATCTCTGGGAGCCAGGGAAAAGTCGTATTGCTTAAGCTTCAGTTTGACACCTTCAGCCAGATCTTTCCTCCATCATCTTAGAAAATCGCTTATTAATGGGTTGCTGTTAAGAACCTTCAGAAGGGCAGGTTTTCTTCTATTCTTGATGAAAAAGTTTTTAAGTAACTTTAAGGACTTGAAAAAGAAAATGTTCTATTTTTGAATAAGCAGCAAAAGGATGAATAGAATGTTGATTTTGGAAAGTTATAAAACAGATTTAAAAATCAGATGGAGTTGAAGGACTATTTTCTGTTGGTTTGTGCGTGTGTACACACACACACACACACACACACACACACACACATACATACCTATATGATAAGTGGGGACTTTGAAGTTTAAAGAGTTCAAAGTTTACAATGATAGAAGAGACTCATTAATTCAATGGAGCAATATAATGGAACAAGACTCAGACACTATTATTAATATTGTCTGCTACCATAAAATGGGTTTAAAAGAAGCAACAGAAGAGAAACCGATTTTACTGAATGAAACAGAGACTGAGGTTGACTCAAACATGGATCTGAAAATGGATTTAAAAATGTCAAACCATAAGAATCATGTGGAAATAAATGCCACACTGGAATGAAACTGGATGTTGTTTTCATAATTAAAGTGGACATACATATAATAAATCAGAAGAGGAGCCTGGATAGCTTTTTTATCTTGGATTTGCAAAAGAGAAATGTTATAATAGTATCATACTCTACATAAATGACCTCTGCAATCATATTAAGAGCAACTGCGTTCTCTTTGCTGATGATGTAAAGCTATTCAACACCACAGACAATACTGCTACCCTTCAAAAAGACCTCGACTATGTATCAGAATGGTCAAAAAAATGGCAACTTCAAATCTCTGTCTTACATACTGGCAAAAAAATCAGAAAATAAAATACAAGCTGAATAGTCAAGACCTTGTTGATGATCCAAACTCTGTCAAGGACCTTGGAATACTCATCTCTAATGATCTAAATGCTAGAGCCCACTGTAACTACATAGCCAAAAAGGCATTAAGAGTTGTTAACCTACATAGCTTTTTCTCTGGTAATATCACACTACTAACTAGGGCATACAAAACATTTGCCAGACCAATACTTGAATACAGCTCATCAGTCTGGAACCCACATTATGTATCTGATATTAATACAGTGGAGAAAGTCCAGAAATATTTTACAATATTCTACACTCCTCTACTCGTTGCAGAATACCTTATGCCACCAGACTTGAAATTGTAGACTAGTGGTTCCCAACCTTTTTTTCGCCTCACACCCCTAAAGAAATTTCACTTGAACCTCGCACCCCCTGAAATTAAGACTTTAGGAACTACTGAATGCGTTAAATATAGGGTAGGATTGAATCTTTTCAGCTATGTATGTGACGGCCACTAAATAATGATACTTAACTCTAAAATGAAAACAAAGTTAATCCATTGCAAAAGAAAATAAAAATGCCAACATATAGCCAATATCCTATTATTTACCTGGACTTTTCTCGTACCCCCTGGAATATCGTCTCGCACCCCCAGGGGGTGCAAGCACCCCAGGTTGGGAACCCCTGTTCTAGACCTAGAAAACCTAGAACTACACCATCTTCGGTCCAATCTAAGTATAGTATATAAAATCATACATTGCAATGTCCTACCAGTCAACAAATACTTCAGCTTCAACCATAACAATACAAGAGCAAACAATAGATACAAACTCAAGGTTAACCACACCAAACTTGATTGCAGAAAATACGACTTCAGCAACCGAGTGGTCAATGTCTGGAATACTCTATCTGACTCTGAGGTTTCTTCCCCAAACCCCCAAAACTTTAACCTTAGACTTTCTACTATTGACCTCACCCCTTTCCTAAGAGGTCTGTAGGGGGTCTGCATAGAGGTCTGCATAAGCACACCAACGTGCCTACTGTCACTGTCCTATTGTTTCTTTTATTTTTCTTATATGTACTCATTTCTTGTATTCATAATTATGTTTATCCTTATACCTATTATCTTGTAAGTGATTGACAAATCAAATGAATAAATAAAAGGAGTTTCCGCAAGGAAGCAAAAAAAAAAAAAAAGATAAGAAATCAACTCATAGGACATTATTTGAAGAGATTAAGCATCAGGCTTTTAAGAAGTAAACAGGAAAAATATAAAGTGGATTTATGTGTGGTGGCTCTTAATGGACCCTCCTTTTTCAACTAGGACTGAGTGATGAGATTTAAAGTTTTGTTTGGAGATTACAGATGAGACATGGATAGACATTTCTTCTGCTGTATTTTTAGAGAAAGTAGTAAATTAGAAAGTAGTTAACAGAAAAAGAAAGGAATATAAAACTGATTAATATTATTAAAAATAAAATATGTTATTATTTCTGGTAGCTCCTAATAGACTTTTGCTGATTAGGACTGAATTTTACAATTTGTCTATTGGTAAAAAAAATGAGATATGGAAACAAGATATCTTTTTACTAAAATATCAGAGAGAATGGTGAGTTACTGAATTTGTGCTTGTCTGGAGAGGAGGGGTAAATAATTTTTCGCTTTTTTTTCTCTGCACTTTTTGTTTTTTACTTTTTTATTTTTAGTGTATGTTAATTTTTATTTTTACATTTGTAAACAATAATATAAAGTATTTAAAATTCTCTTATAGATTTAGATAAGTAACCTTTCTTAATTATTAATCATTTAAATTAATAATCACGTATTTTAAGTTATTGATTAATGGCTGGTTCGCATGACACACTAAGCTAAAACTAAATAAATCATATTTGTTTATCCATTTATTTATTTGAGACTGCGTGACTCCAAAAAGTAATTGGGCCACTCTATTCTTAAGATAATATATAATTTAAAAAACAGGATTGCCCAGGCAAGAACACATAGATAGCATCTGGAGAAAAAATTCCAAGGAATCTATAAACACCTTAATTCCAGGCCTAGGAACTAAGCCAAGCCTTAAGAAAACTTCTGGAAAACTTCTAGAAATTATAAAGAATGGAAGACATTCATATGTCTGTGGAGGTGCTATTCCAGAAAGCAGGAACTGAGACAGAGAAGACATATTTTCTTAATCCTGAAAGATAACAATATTGTAGATTGAATGGACGATGTAGTAGGTAAAACAGCCAATTAAATGCCTGCCATGCAGAAAACCTGGGGAAGATTCTTGTCTTCTTTCTATGCAATGGCAGCATGACCTTCACACTTTTTATTAGTTGAGGGTTTTTTTTAGCTTTGTGAATATTTTCTATTACGTATTCCATTTACTATGCATGTATCATAGACATGGCATCTTGTTAAATTAAATAATTCCTTGGAGACCATACTAAAGGAACACTGAATATTCTGCATTGGCCTAACAGTAGGAAGACATTGTTTGTATTCATCAAGAAAAAAACACAATAGTATTTCCTCAGTTGGCTGAACTTAATCAAACTATTCTATCTAAAGCTTTTTAAAAAGCTAGACAATGAATTTAGCAATTATCCTCCCCTATTTTTTCCTGATTTCTATTGACCCATTTAATTGTCTTAGATATTACCTTCCTCTCATTTATCTAAGCAGCCTATGTAATAAAATATATCTAATCTTTTACCATATACCTTTCCTCCAAGCTTTGTACTAAATTATGTGGAATTATAATAGCAAAACAATTGTGTAGCTTTCCAAATACATTACAATTTCAATGGGCATAATGTTGGCACTATATCAGAAAAGGTTTCAAGCATATAAAAGACATCTGGCTACAGTTGTGTATTTTATGAAATGCAACAAAGAGGAACGATACTCCAAAATGTTTATACAATGTCCAAACTTTGTGACTGCAATATATGCATCAAGATTGTTCTTTATATTAATAGTAATTATTTGAAGGAAAGAAATTAGATTGCTGTAATTAAAAGCATACTTCTTTATCTTTGTATCTTTGTAAGTGTGTGAGTGTGACTCTAGTTGCATAAATAGAAAACTATCTTATTCCATATATACATATACATATACATATACATATACATACATACATACATACATACATACATACATACATACATACATATATATATATATATATATATATATATATATATATATATATATATGTTTCTGAGGTTCTCGGTATTTGTATATGGATCTTTGGTTGTTCGGGTTTTCTCCGCGATTCAAAGTATCTAGGCAGCGTTTCGATGAAGTCTCATTCATCATCTTCAGGCTTCTGTCTCCACCACCACACTTCCATATAGAAAACAGACTCCCACCCATTCAGAAAATGAGACACGACCATGGACCAGAAGCTGCACTGCAGCTGCATCACTACCCACTTCAAACCCCTCTGAGCCATACATGAAGCAAACCGACACCCACTATGAAGATGCAGCAGGACCACGTACTAGAAGCCAAACAGCAAGATCACAACTCACCAGCTCAAATCCCCCAGCAACTAAGACTAACCTGAGCACAACCAAGCCCCCACCTGAACAGAACACGCCTCCAACCAATCAGAACACGGCTAACCCCCAACCAATCAGAACACAGCCAAACCCCTACCAATGAGAACACACCCCACCCAATCAGAACACAGCCAAGCCCCCACCCAATCAAGTCCCACCCCACTGGCAGTTAAAAGGAGGAAGCAGCTGCAATCTCACATTACTCTGAGAAGCACAGAGCGGAGACAGAAGCCTGAAGATGATGAATGAGACTTCATCGAAACGTTGCCTAGATACTTTGAATCTTACACGGGAGAAAACCCGAGCAACCAAAGATCCATATATATATATAATATTGTTTATAGAATGGAAAACCCTTAATTTGAATACAGAATACCTCACTTCTCTTCCTGGAATCTCTAATGGGACCAGAAAAATCTGAACTCTGTCTGAAGAAGAACTGCCAGCATAGAAAATGCTGAACTAGTGGCCAATGCTTCAGTTTGATATAAAATAGTTTTCCTGATGTGTTTTTTAATCTAATAACACAATAAAAGCCTATGTACTATTCAACGGCACAGGAAATAATAATGAATGGAATGGAATGGAATGGAATAGAATAGAATAGAATAGAATAGAATAGAATAGAATAGAATAGAATAGAATAGAATAGAATAGAATATTGTCCAAGCGTGATTCACCACACAAGGACTTTCAAAGAACATTGTATTAAAAATCAATATAAAAACTTTCCCAATCTGGCTATCAGGGTATAAATATAATGTAATATAATAATTATAATAAAGAGGGGGAAAGAACACATACAGCCCAGGACAAATTATCAGAAGCTGAAGCCATATGTTTCACTAGGGATTACGTATTAGATAGCGTATTAGGAAAGAGGCAGTCGTTTAGTAATGGGAAAAATGCATCTACTAAAGATTGTTAAAACTATCTAAAATGTACGTGAATTGTGTTTGATTTGCTTTGTGACACAAACTAATCAATATTCACAAATCATTTTATAACTGGGACAAAGGACAAAAAAACATTTTTTAAAAGTAGGAAAAAATCCAAGTAAAAGTGTTTATTCCTGACTTCAGTGAAATCCATTAATTAGCTTATAGTATGATATAACATGTTTTATTTAATTTCTATATAAGATGAATGGGCCTATCCAAACATTGGTAGGCAGCAGATCAGAGGACTTAATTCTTAAATTACCCTTTTCTTAATGCCAACCCCTCCCTCCACTGGATTGTACCATTCGTTTATCTTGATGTGATTTTCTAAGGAAAAGAAAGGGATGAACCTGTAGCTGCCTTATCTCCAGTTGTAAGGTGATAATTCCCTAGGTTAGAGAAATAACAGTACAGTCTCCATATTAGATCATAGATGTGATAGGAAATATGCTCAAGCATAGAACCAATCAAGAGATCTAATATGGTGTAGTGCAGGGGTGTCCAACCTTGGCAACTTTAAGACTTGTGGACTTCAACTCCCAGATTTCCTCAGACAGCTGGCTGAGGAATTCTGGGAGTTGAAGTCCACAAATCTTAAAGTTGTCAAGGTTGGACACCCCTGGTGTAGTGGTTAAAGAATCAGGCTAGAAACTAGGAGACCATGTGTTCTAGTTTGGCCTTAGGCACAAAGCCCATAGATCAGAGGTATCAAACTCACAGGCTGTGGGCCGGATGCATCACGCACTGGCCATGCCCATCCCCATTTTAATGAAGGGGGAAAAGTTGCAATACATCATATGATGACAACATGACAATGTGAGTTTGACACCCCTGTCATAAATAGTGATCAATAAGCCGTAATATGGGAATTGAAACATTCTCTCCAGGAAAAGATCAGATAAGCTTATACGGAAAAAAGTGACTTGTGGGAGAAATGGCAGAACCTGGATGTGGAGTAAAAAGAGGGATCAGCCTAGAGTCCCTATCTAGCCACAAGTGAACAAAATCCAACCATCCTCAAGTGCTGTTGACCTTTATCTAACTCTAAGCAAGTACTGACCATTAGTTGAGAAGATTCTTGTGCATAGTTGTAGCATTAAATCACTTTAACTGAGGTTTTATGTGTGGACCTGGTAATCTGACACGACACCAGGTGTGGACCTGGTAGCCTGACACGACCCCTTAGAAGACTTGGTACTATGCTATTCAAAAGCTACTCCTGTAGATGCCCCATGGAGAAATTAACAAGTATTTGGAATGCTTTCAGATTAGTCATTTAACAACTATCAGTTCAGAGGAACTGATTCATTTGTCAGATCCCCAGTCTTAGAGCACAAAAGAACATTGAGGGGGCACCTCCACTTTTCAGGTAGTGAACCAGTTCATACTGGAACATTGCTTGGCAATGAAATTCAGATGAGTATTGGTATCTAGTGAGTATTTCTAGATATATTTGAGAAATGTTACTTATTATATGAAACCTCTGCTGATGAAAGCAGTCTAGGCAATTTTCTCTGGACACTGTGCTTATTATACCATCTAAATATCATGATAATTTCCCCTGAACATAAAATTTATTGACAATTATGGTGGTGATATTAAAAGCCCTGGGATTATTTTGCTTTTGTGATATGGAGAATCTTTCCTTGTAATTTCAAAGTGACAAAGCAAATGGCAGTGACACATTGAAATATCATCTTTTAAGTATTGACCTTTTTCTAAAGCTTTGATAGATGTTTGCAAGTAGAATTCATTAAAATATTTTTTTAATTTCCTGGCATTAAAATAGAAAAGACTTTGTTCAAAGCACACTTGCTCAACCAGCCATCATCCAAATGTCCTACTTTAACAAAGGTCCCTTGACTTTCTGCATTGCAATGAACCTCGCTATTGAATTTATAAATCAGTGCTAATGCAAATTCTACAAAAGTCAGTGTGTGTATACCCTGCTGTCTTACAATTTATTAGTGGCTACTTAAATGCTTGTATCAGCTTGGTCTAAAGGTATAAAAATACATTCAAATGAATTTCAGATTAGAACTTTCCCAAAAGATTGGGGAAGAGAAGGAAGCACTCTGGTAAGAACTTCAGGGGGAAATTACATTTTTATCATGTACACAATATAAAAGCAGAATACATATTAATATATTTAGTTTCAGGCTGATTTTATTCTGATCTTCACACTTTATGAGCATGTATAAGTGAATAGAATAAAAAGTTAAATGATTTCAATACACCCCAATGCAAATCCTGAGCATGCAAGCTTGAAATTGAATTCCATTCAAAGCAATGTGAACCACGTTTTAAGGAAGATTCAGACTGTATACTTAGGCACCTACTGAAACTTAGCCTTGCTGAATTCAGTGGTAGTCATTTCTAAATAGATATAAGTAGGATGGCACTGGAAAACCTACTTTTGCTTGAAGTACTAGAGAACAGACTTAATACACATTCTATATCTGAGCACTTTGTCCCTACAAATGCACAGAGTGACACTCAAGCTGATGTGAACTGTCTAAACCTGTGGAATATATGAACTCCAGTTCTCAGTCAGGTTAAAATAAAGTACCATGGAAATACTTTGATGTCATTCCATTCATTTGGTATGACACATTGATTAATGATGCTAACTTTCACAATAGAATGAGCTCTATTGTGCATAAAGTACAGTTCAAGAGTTGTGTCTTTGAAAATCTCTTTCCTTAATGCTAATTATATAATGACAATAATTTTGAGTTCTATTTTGGGCCAGGTTCTAATATTGTATAAAAGATTGAAATGGATGTATTCCTATTCAGTCATATTGAAAACTCATAGGCATTCCCATTGGATGTATATGGATTCAGAGCTATTTATTTTTGTACAAAATTTATTTATCATATGAGTTAGGCAATCATTTAATTAATGTTGGATATCCAGGGATATTTTGGGTTTCTTAGAACATCCTTCCTTCCAACCTGGAAATCACTTTGGAACCAACAAGGTTTTAAAAAGTGCTTTTGCAAAATGATCTAGCGGTTTTCTTTTCCCAAAGTGACCTAGGGATTAAATAAAATTATACAAAGGGTTTTTTTTTTCAAATATATGTACACACCTAAAGTTCCTCTTTGTTCTACAGTATAGAAGAATGCATAGAAAATGAACAAAATAGACATATGAATGGAGATATACTATATCAAAGAGAGATCTAGAAAGTTTGAAAAGAATGCCCTATTGGAGCAATAGAGAAAGGAATGGCAAGTAAAACAGATGGAGAGGTAGCTGAAGAATGACAAATCAGGGAAGATAAATGAAACATTACATCTTATAAAGTGTACACTTGTTGTTAGGTGATCAAAAATGCATTAGGATGCATGATCATTTCTCCTGCTGTAAAAGGGAAGATGAATATTAAGACACATGAAGCTGAAAGGCTGTTACTTTCAAAGGAGTTTCAGAAGGTGAAAAGCAAATAATCAGGAATCATGTCCTCAATCCCCTTGAATGAGGGGGTGAAACTCCCAAGATGATTCCAGCTATTAAAGGCATTTCACCTGGGTATAAATGTCGCTGCCTCTGAGTTATGAAATAAGAACATGTTCAGTTTGGAGCAGTTTATAAGTCACTGACACACTTGCAAGAAAATCATTTGTATCTGTAAAAGTCTAGGGCTGTAATCCAGTGGCATCTAATTCATTTAAAGCAGTTTCATACAGATACTGCAGATAAAAATGATTTTGGGGATTACACAAAAGTATATCATCCAACCAAATATCAACAAAATCATAATGAGCCATTGTGGTGCAGTGGTTAGAATGCAATATTGCTGGCTAACTCTGCCCACTGTCAGGAGTTCAATCCTGATGGGGCTCAAGGTTGACTCAGCCTTCCATCCTTCCCTTCCAAATTTTAGGGGGAAATATGCTGACTCTGTAAACTGCTTAGAGAATGCTGTAAAGCATTATGAAGTAGTTTATAAGTCTACGTGCTATTACTAGTACTATAATCTGTCAGATACTCCTAGAATTTCTGCATTCCTTCCCACAAAAATGGATGAAACATTATTCTCAGACTACTGAGTATAGAGAGGTTGCTCAAACCACAGTAACAGAAGCCTAGAAAAAAACATAGAATAGGTCAGGCTAGCATCATCACAGAATTCATATTTCTCAATTCTCTGTATGAAGCATTTTGGAAAATGCAAAAGCTTTCATACCATTTTGTATTATTTTGTTGGTCCAAAAATGGTATTACGCACCTATGGATTATGGAGCTCTAACTTAGCTGATAATATTTAGGTTGTCTTATTGGATCACTAATTGAGAAAATAAACAGTGCAAATAAATAAGAAATTATTATAGTAGATGGATGTAAATAGTGACAAAGCTGAACATCTGTTCTGGACCACTGTTTTATAAACAGATTATGAACGATCTGGAGATGGCCATATTTGCCTGGTTACAGCAATTATTTGAAATGATTCAAAATGGAATTGCATGCAAAAAGAATAACTCCAAATTGGAAGATATTCCAGATAAGTAGTTTATGGTAGATAATTCAGGTTTATCTAATGATATGAAACAATAGACAGTTCAGGACCAATGATACAAAATTCTTACTATGGTTAAATTAGGGCACTCCAGAAGTAATGATGTCCACAAAGAAACAAATACATGGAAGATGAAACTAAACATCATAATCTTGGTGAACAGTGGTGGGATTCAAAAAAATACGCTACCGGTTCTGTGGGCATAGCTTGATGGGCGTGGCATGGCTTGGTGGGTGTGGCTTGATGGGTGTAGCAAGGGTAGGATACTGTAAAATCTCCACACACACACCCCCACACACACACTCCTGGGGGAAGGTTACCATTGGTTCTCTGAACTACGGGTGATCACAATTGGGATCAGTATTTCTAATACTAAGCAGGGTGATTGTTAAATGAGTCATGCCCAATGTTTTTGCCATGGTTGTTAAGCAAATAATTGCAGATGTTATGTGAGTGACACCAAATGGGCTTCCACCATCGACTTTCCTTGTTGGAAACTGACTGGGCAGATTGTAAATGGCAATCACATATGAGACATTTCAATTCTCGTAAATACATACTGGTTGCCAAACGCCTGAATTTTGATGACGTGACCATGGGGATGCTACATAGGTCATAAGTGAGAGGACCATAAGACACCTTTTTCAGTGCTGTTGTAACTTTGAATCATCATTAAACAAATGGTTGTAAATCAAGAACTTTAATTGATTTAATTACTGTAATTAATTAATTAATTCAATTATAGTAGACTGTGTTATGAAGCTATTTTCCTGAATAACGTCAAATCAAAGACCCTGTAATTAGGTCTTTGGTCTGATGCTGTTGGCTCTCCTTATTAATTTGCATGGAATTTTCCCATCCTATCCTAATAAGTCCTTGAAATTCATTAAATGCAGCGAGCTTATGAATGAACTGGAATCTGAATTCATAATTTATTGTGTTCATGTATACAACTGTCCAAGGATAGGGAATAGGTTTTCTGCTATCAAATTCTAATCAAGAAGCAAAAAAAATGGCATATTTCATGAACAGGACACCAATTTTGTTTGCTACTATTTGCTAAGCCAATATACCTGCTCTGAATTTGCTGTGTATATAATTCAGGTGGAAGTACTTTTAATTATATTTTTCATTTGTAGTGGGGAACTTTACTTGAAGAGGATAGAGAAGTTGTTTATGATGAAATGTTCCAGTTGAGTGATTAAGAAAACATAAAATGTTTTACTAGCTGAAGTGCCAGGAGGACAATAGTCCATAAAGAAGATTAAAAGGGTTAAGCTTGCTGTCAATCAAAATGATACAGCACATTTGCTTTTCAAGCGAGTCTATTTGCTATTGAAATGAGTCAAATCATGACTTTTAACTGGTCCGTGCACGCACAAAATGTGTCTTGTTTTAAGATAGCCTTCTGTCGTGTCTCTGCTTTCAGCAAATGAAACGATAATTCAAATCTGTATTTACTGAATCCAGGAAAAATGAATTGGGCCTGATTTGTCATAAACACTCAAATATTCAGCAAGCAAGGATAAGCAGGCCTGATTGAAGGATTCAAACTTATCTCATGTGATTCATCTGGACTCCTTGTAAAGAATTCTTAAAAGACAGAGAGAGTTTGGTATATGTATTTCAGATGGTAGAGGACTATTAGGCTATTACCACAAATATTCAGCTTGAAAGGGAAAAATCAGCTGCTGATGACAAGTGACACTGCATTGTCTTGTGTAGTTGTCAAAACAAGGCTGTGATGGAGATCAGAAACAAATGTGTAGTCCTGTTACGTCTCTTCCCCCACTATCACTGGAAAAGATCCATATGGCTGAAAAATTAAAAGAAGAGAAGACAGAGTTACTTTGGCAATCAAATTTTAAAGAGAGCCCTATTTTTGCTCCTCTGAGCATATGCTTTATATGCATTTTAAGAGAGAGTCCAACTTTCTGAATGATTCCTTTTTTTTCCTGAAGATGTCAATATTTTATTGTTGAGGGAAGCAACCCCCCTAGAAAAATGAAATATTTTGAGGAATATTAAAAAAGGCAGATTATATTTCTCAAAGAGATAAGTGGAAATACATGTTTTTAGAGGCAGAAAGCAAACCCCACTTTCCTTACTATCCCACAGCAGATGTCAGCATTTAAGAGATAAAGGGCTTATTGAAATAAGATAAGTATCTAGATAGCTCTATTCATAAGCAAATACCCTTACCCAAGAGCCAAAACAGGACAAAAGCCATTAAGACACAATAGGAATTACCAATACCCTTTCAGAACACAATCATCTTCATTACATCACCCTTGAAGCAGACTAAACTTCAACCAAACTTAGCTCAGACAAACACCTAGGATTTGTACTTTGCCTATAGAGCCATCTATGATCCTTACATAACCCCTACATGGCCCCATGGGAGTCTGACAACAGCCAATAGAATACACATTATTGCACAGGAACAAGAAGCTCAAGTGCAAAGCCCAAGAGAAGATATAACTCCCCCACTCTCAACTCCATTTTGTCAGCTGTCCAGAACCCATGTGGGTCTGTTTCATCATTAAACCATCTTTCTAGTCAGTCTCCATGTTTCCAATGTCTTCCTCCCAGTTAGGAACTGAACCAGATGGATATTTCTTCCCAGATTGTTAAAGAGCTTTTTATTTGTTTTTTTATTCTATTTGATACTAACAAGTTGACATATTTTTTTTCACTGTATGCATCTCTCTATTATTATACAGTTTTCCTAGCAGCTGAGACAACTTGATTTAAAAACCTATATATTTGATGAAATCTTCCCTTAAATGAGGATTACTGAATATGGCCCCTACAAGTTTTGAACTTGACCTCCAGAACCCTGAATATCATATTCAAACATTAACATTATTGACTTAATGAGATTTTAATTAACTAACATTTAACTCCAGGGGAGGTTTTCTCCTTGACCTTATTTATTTGTCCTGCTTTCATTCAGTTTTAAAAATCTTTTTTTTTTTTTTTTCAGCTGGAAAAATACTTCCTACTTTGCCTTAATCCCATGGAGTTGAATTGCAGCACAGAAGATGCTCTGTCTGTCATACCTATATTTTGGCTACATTTGTAACTAAAAGTTATCCTCGGCTCTCTTCCAAAGGATGTTCCCTTCCCATTTAATAATATTGGTGCTAGGGGATTAAATGAGAAGACTTCATGCATGTTCTATCCAGGTCTGATTATTTTTAATGTGTATGAGAGAAAGAGATTGAGCAGTAAAAGAGTAGAAAGGAAAAGATGGATAGAATACAATGTATTCTGCCTTGCTTCATTAATGGGAAGTGGATGCATATGGATTCGACAAAGATGTGTTCAGTGATTTGAGCTATTCTAATGACATTAAATTGGTTTAAATGTCATATGGTCTATTTCACAGAAGAAAGTCTTATCTGAATTTACTTAAAGATAAACTCCAAGATGAAAAGTCAGCAGAGACTCTGTTGATCATCAACAGCTTCTGAATTATAGATATTTAGGTTACAATTCCCTTCAGCTTGTCAAGTAATTAATTTATTTCTATATAAATTCTGGTACTCACAAACAGGATCCAAATAAGTCCCCCATTTTTAACAGGACATATCTTGCACATTTATCAGAAGAATAAGATTTATTTGATATGCTTGTATACAGTTTAAGCAAATCTCTCAGATCTACAATACAGGAAAAACGCAAAACTGATTTTCAACCAGCAATAAAATTGCATGCTCTGAGTAGACAACACCCATGGTTGAGGCATTATGGAATTTAGTTTTGCTTTTGATATATTGGCTAGGTTAGTGGGACTTGAACTGAACTGAAAACATGACTAGGACATTAAGTTGTCTGTTCTGCCTTGTGTAATAATAATTTGTATATCTGACTCTATATTGACTTATGACCAGTTGCACCAAGACAAATTCCTTGTGTGTCCAATCACACTTGGCCAATAAAGAATTCAGTTCAATTCAGTTGCTTAAGAATTATTCAAAGTTATGATGGATCTCCTCCTAGCTACTCCTAAACCACTTTTAAGGTTATGACTACCTGTATTCATTTGGGAGGCCTACTGAAACAGTTGAGCTAGGTGTGATGAACAAAGATAGAATTAAGTTGTAAATCCACAAGTCGGCCTTATTCTTGCCTAAAGCAGGATTTGAGACTAACTTTAATGCTAGGGGTGAGCATTTATTCATGCATACCTATTTCCAGCTGCCTCAATCAGGCAAATAGCTTCATAACACAATCTAGTATAATTCCTTTAGAAAGCTTTGAAAAATTAGCTGTTATATTTAATAGTAAACCAGGTCTGACATCGTGACTCTTTTGAAAAGCTTGATCCTGGGGGAATATACTGACTAAAAATCATACTGACACAGATTAAGTTGTCTCCTGAGAGTGGATGCTAAGAAGTGCAGCTCAATTTATGTTACCACAGCATATTTGGTGTCAAGATTTGTTTTCTCATACTGTGTTATGGAGTCTGGGACTCCATGTTCAATGACAACAGAGAGATATATTACATTAGCTTGCTAAACCAGATCACTTGGGTTGGCTGGTGCGCATTCTTGTCTGTTTTGTACATAGAAGGCATTTGAATGGTGTATGGAAGCTTTCCAGGGTAAAAAATGAACATGACATTTATGATCCCATTATCTCAATGGCTTCACTTCTCCTTTTCAAATATGGAAAGATGGACATGAAGCTTTCTTACCACATCTGGCAAAATGTTTAGAAAGCACCATGCTTTGGAAAAACGTAGAAATGCAATGTTCTTATTTGCACAAAGGCTTTTCAATAAGTTTACTTAATAGGAAAAGTGCTTAACTTGACCCTATTTTTTAAAAAAAGCCCTTCCCTGTCTCCAGATCCTGGATTAGACAGGGCACTTCAGGGGTGGGCTGCTCTTACATTAACAACTGGTTCACTTGTTGTGAGTGTGTGTGCCCTCTTTGGGGCTGAAACACAGCTTCAAACAAACAGCTAATCTACCCAGGCAGCTCTGGCGAGTACAGAAGGGGCAGTGAGGAACTCTCAGCTGGGTAGCACGAGCATGGGGGAGTGGGGTAATGACTCACCAGAAAGTTAGGTATATATGGACAGGATAGCACAGGGGCAGGTGGGTGGGCCCAGCCAATAATCACAACTACTGGTTTGCCCAAACTGGTCCACCCAGGCAGTAGCCCACCACTGGGGCACTGGTCCCCTTGTCTGGTGTTTTGAGTTTTCCAAATGATTGCTGTTTTCTTTTCCTGATCTTTTAAGACAATTTTCTGTACTTCTGTCATAACTTACAAACCACTCAGAGTTGACATGGACATTTTGTAAGCAAACATGGAAAACAACAAACTTAGTAGATTTGTTCAGTTATTTGCATGGAACGGTAGAAGGCCTAAGGCTTTCCTGGAAGGCCTGTTATTCTGAGAGTGAAGCTCTCATGTATTTAGAGGTTTGGCTTCCTTTCATTTGATCCGTCAGAATTCAGGAACCAAGTGTAGAAAGTTAGCACCCACACCCTTTAGAAGAATGAAATATTTTAGGAAATAGTAAAAAGGCAGAACATAGTATTTTCCCTAGGAGAAACATGTTTCTAAAGATAAAAACTCTGAGCCTCAGCTCTCTGCCCCAAATAGAAACCAAGGGGCCGATTTTTAGAAATGCAGATTTGGTAATCCATTCAAGACAGATTAATCTCCAAGAAAGCCAGCATCTAGGATTAATTAAACAAGATAAACAAGATAAAAACCCCAACTCACAGCTGGCCTTTGCGAGATAAACTAATTAATATCAAATAACAAAATACACAAAACAAGCCTCTACATTACAGAATGCTGTAGAACAAACTGTATAAAAATCCATGTACTCCTCAAACCAAGCGGTCAGCTGCTCAGGACCTCAAACGCATGTGGTCCTGTTCACCAATAAACCATCTTTCCAATCAGCCTCCATGCTTCCAGTAAATTTCTCCCCACTTGGAACTGAACCAGATGGATCTTTCTTCCAACACAAGATATCCCCAAATCATTTTTTCAAAAATAACTTACATTGAGATTCCATTTTGCTAAACCAGTATTTCCTAACTGTAAGATATCTGGACTTCAACATCCAGAATTCCCTAGCCAGGGAGCAGGGGTAGGATTCTTCCAGTTTGGATCAGTTTGGGAAAACCCTTAGCTCCAATGATCAGCTGGCTCTGAACCGGTTTGTCTGATGTTCATGTGGGCCTGCCCGCCCACCTCTGCACTGTACTCATCTATATCTGCTCAACTGAGTCACACAGCAGAGCAGATTGCCGCTCCTCAACTGTGTTATTGTCCCAAAGTAACATTGGAAGTTAGTAATTTCAAAAGCTGTGCACGCGCACGAAGCACACATGATTAGTGAACTGGTTGTTACACCACCAGCATCCCACCACTGCCCCTGAGCCCAACCATTAAACAGAGGCAGACAAATGCCTTTGCAGGAGAACTTTGGGGTATTAAGATAGGACAATGTAGCACTCATTCAGGCATTCATACTCCATTTCTTCCCATTCTTATTTTCTGTATAAAGGCACAAACCTTCAGTAATTTATGGTCTGCCTTGTCCCATCTTCCTTAAACTAAACTGGTATCACCCTGAACTGAAGAAAAGGACAGTAGTTGCACATATTCAGGTAAGATTCAATTGCCAGTCTGGTAAATGTCTGAACACATTTTTGTTTCAAGCAGCAGGATGCTTTTATTTATTTGATTGATTGGTTGATTTTTCATCTCGGTCTCAACACTTTCAGCTGTATTAGACCATCTATGTTTTCTACAGAAATGCAGAGAGAAGATAAATCATTCTTGGGCCTGTTACATATAACTGACAAGCATTAAAAAATCAGACAAAAATTTGAATTCCTCAGTTTTTTTATTTATTTATTGACATATGCGTGTCCTATATTGTCTTAATGATAGGTTTCTTAATTTCCTATTCCAATTTTTTCTTGTTTCTGCTGTTCTGTAAATAGTTGCTTTTCCATCATGTGCCATTACAAGTTTACCAGTGAAGAAAAGTGGAATTGATATTTTATTTTATACATAAATAAAGCATAAATAAAGCTTTGACTGCAATAATAAAGACACTTGGAAGCAACAATTTGCCAAGCTGCTGATGAGGTTTTTTTCTGTAGAAATGTTGGGAAGGTTTAACCTCTTCGATGAAATTGAGCAAAGAGAATGTTATACAAATTCTGACTCTCCAAAAACCATTCACAGTGGCATTCTAATTTTTTTTACAAATCCCTTTATCGTATATCTTATTGTTGGAAGAAATATCCATCTAGTCCAGTTCCAAGCTGGGAGAAAGACATTGGAAGCATGGAGGCTGATTGGAAAGTTTAATGGTGAAACAGAACCACCAAGCACATGGTTCTGGGGCAGCTGAACACATGGAATTGAGAGTGGGTTTTTTTTATACCTTCATTTTTTTGCTTTACACTTCCTATTTATCACATGTATTCTATTGGCTGTTGTGGGGGTTATGTAGGGGTCATAACTGGCTCTATAGGTTGTCTGAGCTCCCATATTTGGTTGACTGCTGGTGGACTGCTGAGATGATGCAATGAAGAGGCTTGTGTACTGAAAGGATGTTGGACAACTCTTATTATGGCTTAACGGCTTTGTCCTAGTTTGGATCTTGGGTGAGGGTATTTGCTTATGAATAGAGCTATCTATCTCTTTATTTCTTAAATGCTGACAGCTGCTATGGGCTATTAAGAAAAGGTGGGGTTGCTTTCTCCCTCTAAAAATACATGTTCCTGCATTTCTCATTCAGAGAAATATAATATTCTGACTTTTCAATATTTCTCAAAATATTTCATTCTAGGAGAGGGGTGGGTGCTAACTTTCTACAGTTAAGCAAACCTTTAAATACAAATACAGTGGCAAATCTTCACTAGTATGGTATTTTTTTTTCTTCCATTTAGGCTCAATTTGCTTAGTGCTTGGGTGATTAACATCAGAGGAAGAGAATTTGAGCACCTGAGGAATTAGTAAAAGAAAGATTGTTTCTTCCCCATATTAGCAATCAGGAAGATTTCTAATTATGAAAAGGCATGCAAAGAGACTTGTTTGTTGATCTGACTTTTTCTGACACCAAAAGCTATGTCTCTTAAGTTCAGTTCTCAATGGACTTCTTTGATTACTTTTTAACCCCCGATTGGCACATCCTCTAGAAGATAGCTAAAATGGAATCTGGATGGTTGTTTTTCTTTTACAGAGGTTGACAAATTTCATAGCACAGCTTAGCCTGGCTTTATTTTTAAAAAAAAATAAACATGCAACTTCGCTCAGCTATCTTTTTTGAGCATGAGCTATTTGACACACACTTATAGTTTTTATCCAGTTCCATTTATTTTAGTACTGAGCTCTCATCCACAAATAAAATTGTTACTAGACAAAGAAGCTGTTTTAATTTCTGCACCTAGAATTGATGAATGTATTGGATTGACCCAGTTTTTCATTTTTCTGGGGGATAGGTTTTCCAATGGAAAGGCTACAATTGTAGTATTTTGGGAGTTGTGTTCTTAATTCACTGTCCAAGTTATTTGACCATCCCTATCTACTCAGAAAAGAAGTTAATTATGCCATGCTATATGACTGATTAATGTTGTTTTGTTTTTCTTGGTTGGGTAGAACAATAACTTTGGATCTCATGCAAGTCCACTTTGATACCTTGATGTTAAATGTTTTACAGCCCTTGCTTTTCTAACTAGTCCCTTCCTAGCCATTGTTTTAACTTACTTTATATTGAGCTACACCTAATTCTAACCCTGAGCTAACTATAAAATGTTATGTTAATTATCTGACTGAAGTTAAGGACCAGAGAGAGAAATAAATATACCTGCCATCTGTTTTTGTTATCTGTTATACATCTGTATTATCTATTATGTTTAGAGCAGAAGACGGTACACTTCACTCCGTTTATCCGCACAACAATAAATCTGTAATATAGGCTGGTCTAAGAAAGTCAACCAGCAAACTCCTTTCTTTATTGGAAACTTAAACATTGGGCACTGTGGCAGCATAGAGAAATAACTCTTTCTCTCTCCAAGTCTCATAAAAATGCCTCTTCAAAGCTGCTGCATGCATTTCATAGACTGTCTTCCTACAAAGCCCTTTTTAGTGACATCCTAACAGCAGGAGTAGCTTTGCAGCTATTGTTAGATGTCAATTCACGTTTTCACTCATTGCATTAATCTAATGAAGAACTACAACAGGAGTGGTCCCAAAGGTGCTTTTTCCAAAAGGCAACTGGACTTTCGTGTGTGTGTGTTTGTGTGTGTATGTGGTTTTTTTTTTAACATTTGCTTCTCATCCAAGAAGCTTCTTCAGTTCTTCAATTCAGTTCAATTCTTCAGTTCAGCAAAACTGCCTTCAGAAGTTGTAAAGGCTGAAGATCTATTTGTTTGAAATGATGTAGGGTCTTGTGACTGAGCAAGGGAATTGGACTACAAGACCTGCAATGTTTCTTCTAACCCTGTGGTTCTGTTCTTTGTTGGATGAGAAGAAAAATGTTTTCAAGGAAAAAAACCCCAAGAAAATCCAGTTGCCTTTGGGACAACCATGACCTGGATGATTGAGAATCTCCATAGATATTTAGGATAGCAGTGGTCTATCAAAAACCTCAGACCTTGCCTATGAGGATATTGGGGAAGTATAAATGTATTGATTATGAGCTCTGGACTTGCAGTTTTAAAATAAGCAGAATTTGGAAGTTTGTCCTGGAGTAGTCATAGGGTACAATAAGCAATCAAATCATACTAGGAAACAGTCAATATAAATTGAAAGGATACAAGCGACAAAGTTACAGTCATACAGTCACAAGTGGGAGGGGAGGGGTGATAAGGAGTGATGAGAAGATTATCAGTAATAGTAGTGCAGACTTTGTAATAGTTGGACAGTGTTGAGGGAATTATTTGTTTAGCAGAGCAAAATTATTTGTTTAGCAATTGGGGAAAAACTGTCCTTGTGTCTAGTTGTTCTGGTGTGCAGTGCTCTGTAGTGTTGTTTTGAGGGAAGGAGTTGAAACAGTTTGTGTCCGGGATGTGAGGAGTCTGTAAATATTTTCACAGCCCTCTTTTTGACTTGTGCAGTATGCAGGTCCTTGATGGAAAGGAGGTTGGTAGTAATTGTTTTTGAATATTATGAAAATACTGTGCAAAACTGAAGAAAACTAAGAAAACTAAGAAAATATATTTTGAGCATGTTAAATGTATTAAATTCTGAAATATTTCCAGTCTATTTCATTTATATGTTTAATTGTTCACAGCAAAATAATGAGGAAATATTATTCTCCTGCCCAGTGAAAAATCTCCGTTATGCAAACTTGATTTATAGAAAATTTTGCTGTTCAGTGTTCAGAGTTGAGCTTTTAGTAAATTCTCCCTGAAGGACAGGTAATAATAATGGGTGATGGAATTGTCAGGTTGTGTTTCTTTGACATTGAAAAAAGAATTTAGTGTTCACACCTATACACAAGAATCTCGTCAACTATATTTCAACATTAAATTGGCAATATATAAGGATCAATGGAATTTAAGAGAGGTTAGACTTGGCTCATTTGTGGGAATGTAATGATTCTAAGCTGATGGTGTGCTAGTCTCCATCTCCAGCTTTGCCTGCTCTTCTCTTACAGCTAGTTTGAGAATTTATTTGCTCATTCGTATACCAAATTAATCCATATACTATGTTTTCCAAGCAGACTGAAGTATAAATTCATCAAATGGTCTGGGTCCACACAATATCTTCAGTCATAGACATGGTCTTTCAGAAACAAAACAAAACTAACCAAGGTTTAAATGAACCATACTTAATAGCCTCGTTGGACAAATGCAGCTATAGGGATTCTGACATGGAAAAGTTAAACATGTTTTGTCGATGCAGCCATTGTGTTGAAAAGTTTGCCCAGAGCTGTGTATAAGAATCACTTTTCATCTGTAGTTATAGGCCTAGGGAAAAAAATATCCCGAATTCAATTAAAAGTGAAAGGCTTGGCAATAAAAGACTAAATATATGTTTTTTTTTTGTTTAATCAATGCAACTGCTTTAATTTAATTTAAACTTGGTGTTTAAAAAAATAATAGTGTTCTTGCTGTAACCAGCTTTATTGGAAATTAACAAAGCAGTGGAAAGTAGAGACTTCTTTGGTCTTCCTGTGTCCTCATGGCTTAGAACTTTGCTGTATTAGGAACACAGATACATGATGTTCTTCCTGCCCAAGGACAAAAGCAATCAGAATTGGTCTGTTCAATCTGGAAAACCTTTCTTTAACACTTTGCCATAAATCTGCCTTGCAATTTCCCAAAAGTTGCCTTCTGTGAAAGTTTTGTAGTCTGATTCTCATGGTGTTTAATAATTTCGTTCTACCTTTTATTGATAGTACATTGAATATCCATTATTGTTGGGTCTGGAGAAGATGCCACTCTTTCTGTCAATCACTTCTTTCCATAGCTCTAAAATCCCCTGGTCTTCCCATGCTTTACATTCTGTAAAAGCCCATTGGAAGGAGTTCCCTCATGCTTAGGATTTAATTGGAGAATGTGAAAGCTGGGAAGGTCTAGACAAATAAGAGGAAAGATCTCTCTCTCTCTCTCTCTCTCTCTCTCTCTCTCTCTCATATGGTCACCCATCTCACAAGGAGAAACTCTTTTGTTTTTGAAAGAAAACTTGAACAATTATTTTTAAAAAAAATAGCACAAAATTTATTTTCCTCTAAAGCACTTGCTTTATAAATTGATATTAGAAAGGAGAGTTTGGGAAATAACTCCAGAACGTCAAAGAAAGTTTTGGAACAATTCAAGTGATATTCTGAGTTATTTAGGATATTCAATAATTTAATAGTCTTGAGCTTTCTAACAGATGTTATACAAATATATCAAGAGTAGTGTCTAAGGAAAGGATGCATTTGGGACAGAACTGTTGCCTTGCTTTTCATGGATGGTGAGAGAAGTGTTTTTATTTTAAAGAAATGGCACTCCATTATATCAAAGTAGAACATGTCTCCTTGATTTTCATCTCATTTTGCTGCAGGTTAAAGTAACCCAATCCTGGGCATATCAGCTTAAAATTAAACTTTATTTGATTTTTTACAGTGTATACAGGCAATCCTCAACTTACAATAGTTCATTTAGTGACCTTTCAAAGTTACAATGACACTGAAAAGAGTGACTTAGGATCATTTTTCACACTTATGAACTTTGTAGTAGTGGTGGGATTCAAATTTTTTTGCTACCGGTTCTGTGGGTGTGGCTTGGTGGGCGTGGTGTGGTTTGGAGGGCATGGCAGGCGAAGGATACTATAAAATCCCATTCTCTCTCCACCCCATTAACCTGCTTTCCAGCTCTGTTCTCCTGTGCAGGGCAACAAAAGAAGATCCAGCCAATCACCTGGGACTCGGAAGGCAGAGAATAGATGGGGGCAGGGGCAGTCAGAGGTGGTATTCCAAACTACTCAAAATTTCTGCTACTGGTTCTCTGAACTTTTCAAAATTTCCACTACCGGTTCTTTAGAACTGGTCAGAACCTGCTGAATACCACCTCTGCTTTGGAGCATCCCCCTGATCATGTGATCAAAATTCAGGTGCTTGGCAACTGGTTCATATTTATGACTGTTGCTGTATCACAGGGTCAAGTGATCACCTTTTGCAACCTTTTGACAAGCAAAATCAATGGGGAAGCCAGATTCACTTAACAATCATGTTACTAATTTAACAACTGCAGTAATTCACTTAGCAACTGTGGCAAGAAAGGGCAACAGAAATTTTGGACTCAGTTGTGATTGTAAGTCGAGAACTACCTGTATTAAGATAAGTGTTATATCTGGGAGGACGGTTCAAGAATGGAGGCAAGACTCAGATAGTAACTAAAGCTCTTTATTTGTGACTTCAGATCTGAGCAACTAACCCCAGCCGCAGCAGCCCCTTATATAGGGCTGGCTGCGGCTAGGCAGCCAATGAAGGCGATTTGAGCCCATTTACTGGCCAATCGTATCAATCTATGGAGACCAATCACGATCGGCTTTCAGCGGGCCAATCAGATTTGCAGGCTACGAGCCTGCTAGTCCGGAACAATAAGTGTCAGCATTCCATAAAAATCCAGCTCCAACCCAAAACTCAGACACAGGCATTTTCTCAAATATGCCTTTTATTAGAGTAGGTATACTGGCACATCTGGGAAAACCTGAATCTGAGAGTTCTGGGTTTCCCCTCAGTAATTCAAAAAGACAAACCAAGCCCCTGCACCCATCAGTCCATCACATGGCACAATCACATTCCTTGAGACATCCCTTCAACTACGCCTCTTCCAAGTGCAGGGATAACATGACCATGACTGACAAGAAGAATGCTATTATGTCTAACTCCATAATATTCTACTAACCCCCCCACCCCAATTCCCAAGCTCAAGAATGTGGCAGCATGGAAGCTCCTTGTGCTAATATGGCTTCCAAAGCTGACAATAAGTATATATAAGATTACATTTCTACTCATAATCATGAGAGTAAACCGTTGAATTCAATTGATTTACAGAGAATTGGGTTCCATTTTTGGAATGTAGTTTTACTCAAGCCTTGATAGGCTGAAACCTTATTTTCATCATTCTGCAAAAATAAAGCACATGTGTATTTTTTTTAAACAGAGCCAGGATCAGAAGACCCTCTCCTTTATTCATCACTGAAATTTAATACAATCATTACCTGCTTAATTACTTGTGCTGCAATCCTGAGTGTTTCCCTAGATTTCATTCAATGTCTGGCTTACTGAATTAGACACCGTCAGAGACCTGTGATCTGTTGGTAGATGAACAATCTAATTTTCTTGGCTCCTCAAAGAAAGGCAGATGGGAGGAATTTTTCCCTCTATTACAGACTACACAAATTGTGGACATTTCATGCGGCAAATGGCAGCTTAAGGAAGGAATTTCCAACCTTCCTGGATTGAGACTTGTAAGGGGTTTCCAGCAATTTTATAGAAAGCACAGGCATAGCAATCAATCTTAGTCTTTTGAGTATTATTAAATTTACAGATTTTCCTTTTCTAAGAGGAACAGGTGTTTTGTGAAAAGCCACTATGTATTCTTTAAAATGAATATGTATATACTAGAGCAGCGTTTTTCCAACTTCATATAGTTGGAGATCAGGTTTTTTTTAATATCTCTTTTTACAATCTCAAAATATTGTTTTTAAAATGAATGTTTTACTTTTTATTTGAAGTACAAGTTTAACTCATTCATTATGGCTGTATTTATAGCTTTAAAACAACTATTTATAAAAATAATGAGGTGATGTATCCATGGAAAATTATTTTATGAACCAAAAAAATTGTATCTGCAGATCTAGGTCAATATTCAACCCATTCATATATTTTATATTTGATAATAACTAAATATGAAAAATTACTTTCACAGTCTATGAGTGACTGTGAGTGATGTAATGTCAAAAAAAGTTCATTTTAGAGGTGCATATCAAAACAATTCATTTAAATAGTGATCTGGTGCTCCTTCTTTTAATAAGAGATCCTTATGTTCGTTTCCTAATTAACTGCACAATGCTAGAATTTAAAGGAATTAAATTTTATGGAACCTATAAACTTTATGTATTCTTGAAGAATAGAATTCAATTGTGGGAGGAACTGCACATAGTCTAGCAATACTACACATTGATAGTACATAGACTGCTCCATCTTGAAACCACGGACAAGCCTACTGTGGAATCCAGCCATTGTCCAAGCTCTATCACTAATCCAGATGACCTGCCTTTTTTTCCAGTAAACATCATTTTGATTCATAAAATCATCAATAAATTTAAATATTTCATTAGCTGTTATTCTTGTTGAAGATGGTATTATAAAGTTAAGATCTTTTTGAATGCAGCTTTCATAAACAAGTCTAACATCAAACATCAAACTAGAAGCATCTTCTGAATCAGTGCTTTCATCAACTCATATCACAAAAAAGTGGGTTATTCAATGGATAAGAGTTTTGTTGATATTTTTTGTCATGTTTTCAGTTCTGTGGTTCACTGATAGTTAAATAAATTGAATATTTATTGTATTTTCAGGAACATTTCCCAGCTAAATAATGATAGTAAACTCAACTGATTTGATTGTGTTCTGTCATAAATCTAGAATGTGACATTGGTAATTCCAAGAAGTGTCAACCTTTCTGTAATAGCATGTAGATAGACTCTCTTGGCAATTCATTTGGAAACATCATATAAAGCAACATAAAGTTGTCAATGGAAAAAAATTACAAAGTGCAGTCTTCATTGATTTTTTTTATTAGAACCTAATTCTTTTATTTTTATGGAAAAAGTCTATGCGTTTACTTAAGAATTCTGGATATTTTCAGAATGATGGTCCAGTTTTGAATATTTTTTACACATATACATATTGTTCTGTGTTGAAATTACATACAATGAGACATAAATATTGCTGTCTAGAAATATAAACTCTCTTCAAATATTCAACAGAATACTTGCAGGTCCAAGATATTCTAATCTTCTTTTCCTAGGTTGGATTAGGCTACACATAAATTGAATATTTATTGTATTTTCAGAAACATAAGCCAGCTATGTTTCTATGTACAAAACAAAAACAAAATGATTTATAATTTTTTAAGAAAGAAGAGAGAAACAGTCTTTAAGTAATCAACCTGAAAACATTTACACATAGTCACTAATGGCATTTTTTGCATCTTGCACCTCTGTAGCATTAGCCTTTCTATTATTGCTACTTTACATTTGCACAAAATGAAGATGGATTTTTACACAGGTGTAAAGTAAGACTTGAAAGGTGTGGGGTTTCCTCTTTGAACAGAAAAGCAAACATTTATACATTTTCTAAGGACCTGGTGACTGTGTGCTGGAAAATTCTGTTATGAACCTTAAAACATGTGTATCTGATCTGCAGAACTATGAAGGTTTGTCTGTTAAAATCTCAAGTTGAGGTTAAAAATAATTAATTCTAATTGCTTTGATTGGGGATTTCAATTTTTAACATAACAGCTCACAGATTCATGAGTAAGTGAGGTGGGAATACATATTGAATTAAACATAATTCAAGCAGACAACATTTTCCCTTTTGCAGCTTATACGCAACTGACACCTATTGATCATGTCATAAGTATTACTAGATATTGGTGATCCATTGACACTAGCCAGCTAGGATTCTTTCATAAGTATTTCTGGATTATCTCCAGAATCTCCACTAGTATGTTGTGACATAGCTATTATTTTTGCAGTGTCTATAGAAGCGAACATAATAAACTCAGTAAGCATGTTCAATGCTAAATTCAGAGCTGGTTCACTTAAAATTACAGATGTCAGCAATGCATTCTACAATCTGTCCCTATATTTTAATTAACATGCAAAAAAAAATACAAAACTTAAGTCTTAAGAAGACTGCAAGCATACTGATTTCACCTCAACAACTTGCTTGTCTGATTCAGGATTTTCTACATTGGTTTTAACGTGGGGTAAATATTGATGACAAATATATGTACTATGAGAAAGGCCGCCTTGAAAATGAAACCCAAACTTCATGAATTATGCAAAAGCAACCAAGCTTATGCATCCTTTGATTTCTTTTTTCTTTTAAAATTTCTATTAATATCCAAATGCAGCATTCTTTTACTCTTACGGATAGAGTATTTACCTGAAGAAGAGGCATCTTCACCAATTAAATGGAAGGTCACCGAGAGCATTGTAAAAGAGCCTTTTTCATTTAATCTGCTCCTTGGGGGATGGTTGTCTTCAATATTAAATAATCTTCTTTTTGAGTAAGTTATATATTTGTAACTCCTAGCCCTTAAGAGATTGCTTTTGCCTGCCCTTCGATTTAAAGAGATCACTTTACTTTTAAAATAAGCTAAGATTTAAATTTAGTTAGAAAGAGGAAGCATCAATCCTATCTACCTGATGATCCCAAGCAATCTATTAAACATTCACTTTAATTACAGTTACAATTAAGCCACTGCTATCTATGTCCTGTCCTCCTGGCTCGATGCGGCTTAAGAATGAAGTGCTTTTCTGAAAATGAAGTTTTTGTGGAGAAGGACCATTGTCTGTCTGTTTGTCTGTCTGTCTGTCTGTCTTTCGCTGAGGATTTGGCTTAGGCACATAATTTATCTCTATGGCTGTCCAGTCTCTTCTTAAAAGCTTCCAGGGATGGAGCACCCACAACTTTTTGTCTTATCTTCTCTGCTTTGGAAAATAGGATGACCCCTCTCCTTTGTGGCAGTCCCCCAAATATTGGAACACTGCTATCACATTACCTCTTTTCACAAGATAAACCCAATTCCTGCAACCATTCTTTATATGTTTTAGCCTCCAGCCCTCTAATCCAGGGCTAGGATTCTACCAGTTCTGTCCACCTCTGTAGAACTGGTAGCTCTGAAGAGCAGCAGAAAGAGAGCATACATAGAACCGGTTCTATGTCTGCTGCTGTTTTGGCCACCTACCCTCCTGGGCTCTTACCTGACCTTTATTTCCTGTTTTTTCAACTGCAGTTGCTTTGTGCAACACAGCTGCGTTTGAAAAAGCAGGAAAAATAGTGCTTTTTCAAATGCTGTGCACCTGCGCACAGTGCTGCTCAGCTATCCAGGCAGCTAGCTGACGACGATACACATGCGCGCCCCTGCCTTAATCATCTTTTGTTGCTCTTTTCTGCACTCTTTCTAAAGTCTGAACATCTATTTTATAATATGGTGACCAAAACTGGATGCAGCATTCTAAATGTAATCTTATTAAGGCCTGCCCCCCCTTTCTCCCACACATACACACACACACATCTATCATCTGTCATCTATCTGTCTGTCCACCATATCTCTCTGTCTCTCTCTCACACACACATCTATCTATCTATCTATCTATCTATCTATCTATCTATCTATCTATCTATCTATCTATCTATCTATCTATCTAATTTGTCTCTCTTATACACATGTATACACATACATCTTTCCATGAATGAATCCCTCTCTTGCGCTGCCTTTGTGGATGCTCCCATTGTAGACCTTTTAGCACAGGACCATCCACTTTACTGTTAGAAGATAATGTGAGATATTCCAAAATTCTGAGTATTTTAAATCATGTCTACTTTCAGGATACTAGTCTTGTATTTATCCTGGAAACGTTAAGGAGGTTCATTCCTTTGTTAAATGACCTTAGCATTCCATATCTGTTTGAGAGTATTGAGCCTTCTTAAATGTTTGCTTTCAGACACTTCCTCTGGTTTCTAAGTAAGTATCTTGGCCACTTCAGTATTGGTAGCACTCACCACTTGAGTTAGTTATTTGAAAAAAATTGGATAATTCATGGGATCAATCCAAGGGCCAACAATCCATTACTGCAATAAATTAAAAGGAACAGGGAATTAACAGTATTTATGAAAATGCTTGTTATGTAACTAAGCCTTATGCAGGACAAAGACAAGACTATAAAAAGTTTCACATATTTAAGGCTATATTTCACAAGTGCTAGCAAGCTTGATGAATGAAAAAAAATACTGATTTCACTAAAGTACATTATGCAGATAGGAAACCTGACTTCATTTGAATTGTCAAACCAGCTAAGCATTTCCAGATTAATGAACAAAGTCTGGTCCACTGGAAGAATATAATATTTGCATTATTAAAATTCTAATAGAAATATTTTTAAAAATATTGATTCATATCACAGGGGTGGTTTTTGCTGCTTCTTGCTTTGAAAAGTTCTGGAAAATTCTGCTAGATTCTTTGCAAATTCTGACAGATCTAGAAATAATAGCTGTCTATTTTAGATCCCCCATCTTCTGTTGAAAAGATCTAAATGCTAATTACTGTGTGGTGTGAATTTATTAGATTTTTCAGTTGTTAGATTCATCACAAAATATATAAATCACTACTTGGAATTAATTTAGAAAAGGAGGGGGATTGTTTGGAAAGCAAAACTAGCACTTTTCATCATAGCAACTGTCAAAAGCTAGGTATGCAAACTAAGGTAGCCAATGTTGAATTTACAAGCATGTATAACACTGGTACAGAATTTTCAGACAAATATTAATGTCTGAAAATATCTTTAGTGATGGTCAATCTCACATGCTTTCACACAAACTATTTTTGCAAAATTGGTTCCTGCCCAATTTTTGACAATTTTTAATTGGATTCTTTTTCAAGGGGAAGACTTGACTGCCACAATATTTTCCTCCATTTTTAAAAAAAATAATGAGTGATCTGTCTTGTCTTCTATACAGATTTCTCTACCTGTTCCTTTGCAGTCCCTATTTTGTTGTCTGCATTCCATGTCTCCAAAAAGCAAGCTTTAATGATTCCAAATTTAGTACCCGTGGGAAGAGGTTTCTGGGGATTTATGCCATTATATAACATTTCAGTGTATTTATATATAGGTTGAGCGAAGTGGAGGTGCAACACGACTATAACATTCTGAAAGACAGCCAGTTGGAGAGAGAGGAAACTGACACCACAGAATGTTGATTAATCTACACAACCCATATAAAGCTGCACTAAGGGCATATGCACAAATTTAAGTTGCTCCTCTCCTGTACATATACCAGCTTTAAACTAAGCTGCTGTTAAATATATCATCTTTGGACTGAGGTATTTTGACAACAACTTTTAAGATACTTAATTTGAACTGCAGGCTACCATATCCTCCCATTGGTCAACTCCCTTAATGCAGTGTCCTCCCACTTTCTATTTCAGAAAAGCAATTGCTAATTACTTAGAAATACATACTTGATGTGTGTCTTGATGTGTTTCTTTTAATGTACACTGAGAGCATATGCACCAAAGACAAATTCCTTGTGTGTCCATTCACACTTGGCCAATAAAGAATTCTATTCTATTCTGTTCTACAGTATGTAGAAGACAGGTAAGCCTTGCATTGGCCAGCATGAAGTCTTCCTTTCCCATTTCCCTTCTCCATATCCCTGGGACTTTAAGGTAGCTTGAAGAGCACTGGACTATACCTGGCTCCAATTATAAAAGGAAAATGCTCATAGCATCTAAATGTTGGTAAAGCAAGAGAGGAAGATTCATCTTATGTGGGAGGGAAAACAAAAAAAATGTAACTGAAAGAGTGAAACAACCATCAGCTTAACAGGGACTGCTGGTGAAGGAATAACAGGCTTGGCCTTCAGCAGATCAGTGCAGGTGAGCTTAAAGGAGAGACAGAGCCAAACAGACTCGCCTCTCCAATAGAGATATTGAGAGTCTACAGCCATCTAGTAGCTGGTCCACCCACCCACCCCAATTATTTCATTATATTTATAATCAGCCCAACTCCATTATAACTGTGGATGGCATAGAATGCTTGTTATTGTCTGCTTGTTTATTTTAGTTTACTTTCAGTCCATTAATAAATACAATTCTTTGGGTGACATACAAGAGAAGTTTACCAAAAATATTGTAATACATTCAATTCTATTAAGTTTTCTTTGGAGATATTCTGCTTGATGATATGACCAGAATAGGAATGCAGAAGATTAAGTAGAATGCTCAGCTTGAAGACAGTGAAGGTGCTTCTCTACAAATTGTTGAGTTGCGTATTCCACTTGCTGCCTCCACATGACATTGGCCTATGATTTCAGGGCTGAGGAATGATGGCCCTTTTATGATTTGTGGACTTCAACTCCCAGAATTCCTGAGCATGCTGGCCATGGTTCCCCACCCCTGCTCTATCTTTTCTGGCAACTACCCAATAAAACTAAGTATGAGACATTTTGAATTCCTACTAATAATACTTCCTAGAGTCTGAAATGAATATTTATTGTCAGAAACATTTTCTAGATTGTTCAGAGATGTAAAAGCTCCTATCTTTCACTGTTGATCATGAAGCATATAGAGTGCTTCTATTGTTATTGAAAGAGGATGCAGTGGCTCAGTGGCTAAGACGTTGAGCTTGTCGATCAGAAAGATCAGCAGTTTGGCGGTTTGAATCCCTAGCACCATGTAGCGGAGTGAGCTCCCATTACTTGTCAACCTAGCACTTTGAAAGCATGCAAAAATGCAAGTAGAAAAATAGGAAACACTTTGGTGAGAAGGTAACAGCATCTTCAGTGTTTGGTCATGCTGGCCATATCATCACAGAGATGTCTTCGGACAGCGCTGGCTCTTAGGATCTGTAACAGAGATGAGCACTGCCCTTAGAGCTGGAAATGACTAGCATGTATGTGCTTGGGGAACCTTTACCTTTACCTTATTGTTATTGAATTTTATTGAATTTATTTATTTTATTGAATTTTTGCTTAGGATAATAGCCATATCTGCTGATACACATTGTCATGAAGAGCTGGATAGAAAGAGGTTATATCATTATGAGACAAAAAAATATCTGACAGGAATCACTCTTTCTATGCCTTTCTATCAGCCTTTCTATGGTTTCTTTTGGTTATCTCTGCAGGAGGTTTATAGCGGCATTCTCAGATTTGCAATGTAGTTGTAAGTTTAAACTCCAGATTGAATGGTTTTCCTGTGGGAGACTCCTTTTTTTATTTAGTTGGTCATCACATGCATTTCTTCACTTCACCAGCTGACAAGCTGGTTGTGCTGCACTTGGTAGCTTTTCTGCTCATTTTGCTGAATACATTCTGCCCAAGAAGAACCACTGCCTATTTAGCTAGGCTGGCCTGGAGGAAATTGACAGCAGCTGGCATGTAATATTTTAGCTAAGTACTATATGCTAATTTTTTTAAAAAAATTATCTTGACTAAACAGCCAAGCCACAGCATAAGGCCCCAAATCAAGTAAATCGCAATGCGACTGCATCCTGATATTCTGTCTTAAGTAAAAATGTTAACATACTTATTTTATATCTAAAAATCCCTATACAGTAACCAAAGTACAATAATTAGCATTTTATTAACCAAGTATATCAATCACTCAATACTGCATCAACAGCAAATCTCCTTTTTAAAATAATGAGATGTTAAATTGGAAGTACAATATGGAAGTAATTATACCGTACATGAGTGAATTTAAAAGGACTTTTATCCATTTCCCATTTAGAAGGAAACCTTAAAATGAAGACACATAGAAGTTTTGATTCATTTTAGCTGCATCATTCTTAGGTGGCTTCGAAGACATTTTCATCATGATGCCACTTAAGATTTGACTGCTGTTAAGCAAAGAGATATTAATTCTCATCTTGCTCATGGTTACTTGTGCCCTGTTCACTTTCTGGTGTATTATTGCAACTTGCTCTACTTGGTGATACCCTAGTAGGACCTGGGAAACCTTTTTCTATAATAGCCTCTGCCTTGTGGAACATAATTCCCACTGAGATCCAGCAGACCTTTACTTTCTTAGCCTTTTGGAAAGCCATAAAGAACAAGCTTTTCTTCAAAATGTGGGGTAGGGTAAGGTTGGAGCCTTAAGATGGTATTTAGCAGTCTAGTAGTCCCTTTGAAGGCCTGGCGTGGCTTTGGGTGGCAGGTGAGTGGCAGGTGCACATATGTGTAGAGCTCCATTGGTGTGAGCAGCCTGCGTGCACATCCTCCACTCACACAAATGGAGCTTCACATGTGAACTGAGGCCCTTGTACTCACACACATAGCTCCATTCACACAAATGGAGCTTTGGGTGTGAGCACCCTCTGCTCACAGGAGTGGAACGTCATGCACAAGCTCAAGGTCCCACCACTTGCACAGTTTAGAACAGGCTGCAGCCTGGTAGTGGGCCACGGCTCAGAGGTTGGGTCCCCCTGGGCTAGATTATCCTAAGTCCTATGGGAGATCTCACAGAAGATTATGACAAACAAAAAAGCTAAGAGCCTGTGAGACTTCCAGATGCAGAGAGACAGGCAGGTACTATAGTCAGATATTGTGGTGGTAGACAAGGACCAAAAGCCAATAGTAGTGTTTGATATAGTGGTGCCAAGTGACATCAAGATCAGGAGGCAAAGAATGAGAAGCTAGAGAAGTATCGGGGCCTGAAAGAGGAACATATGAAGACATGGAAAGTAAAGGCTAAAGTGGTCCCAGAGGTGGTAGGAGCACTCAGGGCTATGACTGCTAAGCTGGGAGAGGGACTCCAACAGATTCCAGGAACATCAGAGCTCTTTGTGCAGAAGACTACAATGCCAGGAACAGGTAAGATCCTGCACAGAACCCTTAAACTCCCAGGACTATGGTAGAGGACCCAAGATGAAGGAACACATATAACACGCATAAGGGTGAGAATGGATTTTTCATATATACTCTCGGAATAAACTAGGAACTGTTGAAAATATAGAATCCAATCTCTCTTTTTTCAAAACAAGGATATTTTGGCTTATGTGCTATGTGTGCCATGCCCAATTAATAAAAGTTTCATGCCTAGTTGACAACAACATAACTGTCCTGTTCAGAAGTGAAGTCCTAAATCAGCACTCATGAGGCACTCACAATAATGCTAAAGTTTCTAAATAAGGACACCAAGCCATCCAGAGAGAGATAGGCTAACAAAAAGAAAGCATTAAAGAAACAACTTTAATGCTGCAACATGCAAGTTCTTTAAAGGGAAAAAGATATTCTTTCTGTCAACATTGCTTTGCTGTTACTTTTTGTGTATTCTTGGATATGTTAGATTGTGCTCTCTTCTCATAAGGTTTGGGGTCTTCCTTCTACAGTATTTAGTATCTCTGTTGAAAATGATGAAAAATGGAGCAAATGGATTATGGATGCTTAGAGGATTAGCGTTCTGGGAAAGTAGGCTTCCTAGATTTATCACCGGACGAGTAACACTTTGCATGACTTCAGTAAAATGGCTTATTTACATGTGTCTCAGCATCAATAATACTTTTATCATAATATATAATGCATTTATAAAATACATTTTGCCTTTCTAAATAGCAATAATGCTTTGACGTATATACCACTTCACAGCCCTCTTTAAGCGGTTTACAGAGTCATCATGTTGCCCCCAACAATCTGGTTCTTCATTTTACTGACCTCGGAAGGATGGAAGGCTGAGTCAACCTTGAGCCAGTGAGGTCCAAACTGCCAAACTGCTGGCAGCCAGTGATCTGCAGAACTCGCCTGCAATACTGCATTCTAACCACTGTGCCATCATAGCTCTTGTATGAAATGTAATGCAATGTGACTTTCACTGAAATTAATAATAGTTAAATTAATTGTGATGACTAACTCATTGATTTCAATAGAGTTTTCTAAGAACTTAATTTGAAAATTATCTGATGAAAATGGGGAAAAATGAAACACAGCTTTAAAAACCAAAGTAAAACTGCATAATAATAAAACTTCAAGCAATTTATTTAGACAACATTTTAAAGCTTCTTTTTGCACTCTGCCTCAAAGCAAAGAGAAAGAAAACAACTATTTGTTTGTTAATCTGGAATGAATTTTAAAATCCTGAACTAGGAATTCTTCCTTAAGTATATGGAAGAAATGGTAAGACAATACCCTTTTCCTGCTTTTCAATGGCTAGAGTGGACCTTCTGGCTAATATCCTCTTAATTTCCCATAATCCTCTTGTGACTACAATATTGTAAATAATTGAAATAGCTGTGCTTTGCTTTCTTGGTGAAGTCTAGTTTGGATGTTAATGTCCTTGTAGCAGGATGATCCAGTCTATTTCCAAGAGATTAAACCAGGAATAGACAAGGTGCTACCCAAGGGACTGGCATTTATCTATATCTCTCACACGCTATCTGCGGTATTTTTTGCATTCTTTTGGTTTAAATATTAAGCACAAAAGTGGCATGTTGTAAATCAAAATGCCAATCTTTAGCACCTTCTTTATTTATCAGCTGCCTTTGAGTCCCTCATAAATCTGTCAGATTTCTTGGAAAATAAAAACAATGTGTTCCTTTTGTTTGAAAATGGGAGCACCTTCCCTGAAAAAAAACAAAAACAGACAAAGTTCTATCGGGGTGGGAGAAAGCAAGAATGGGAAAGCCAGGAAGGAGAGCTCATCATTTTTCTTTTTTACTAAACGATTTGTAAATCTGTATGATCGTGGGCAATTCCTTTATAAATGCAAAACTCCTTATAGTATGTTTTGTGAGCGCTTATCACATGCTTTCAAAATCTGAAGTGAATCTTTGCAATACAAGACATTTGCTTCTACACATTCATTGATTAGATTCTAGTTCATTTCACCCAATTATGTAAAAAACAACTCTAAAGGTTTCTCTCTTTTGGCTACTTCTAATTGCAGATTTCTCTTCTTATCATCTCTAGAGAAGCATATAATAGAAAAGCCAAGATCAGTGACCAGAAAACAGTATATTCATAGTCAAACTATACGTATCATCACGGTTTGCTGCACCTTCAAAAGCATTACCATAAATTGTATCTATTTATAAAAAGATTTTCAGTATTGGTCATTCCTAAAGGATGATCATTTTAGAACACTCCAATTTCTGTATTTGACATTTTCCCCAAAGGCCATGTTTTTTTTAAAAAAGAGCTAACTTAACAGACAATCTTGGCTGCAACTGAATTTCAGAAGGTGATGACAGCCAGGCAAAGTTTACTGAAGTGCAAAAAATTAGTTGGATTTCTCTGAGGAAATATAGAGCAGCTGAATTGGAGGCTGCAGCAGATTTCTCTAAGGGATGAAGATTATGGGCCTGTTCTAGAGATAGAAAAAAATTCAGGGATAGGGCAGTTTTGAGGTGGGGGGTTTCCTATTTTCATGCAGATGTACCTAATTCATGCTTTCTGAATGTGTCTATGAATTTATTTTCATTCATATATAATAACTTGAGGCTCATCATTTGTGACTGAGATGAGAACTTTTGGTTGATTTGTTCGGTGATCCATTTGTTTCTTATCTTGGCTGTCCATGGTATTCTCAGCAATCTTCTTCAACACCAATGTTCAAAAATACCAATATTCTTTCTGTCCTGAATGGATAACTATGGCAACTTTAGGACCTGTGAACCTCAAGACCCAGCATGGTCATTGCTTACCCCTGTTCTAACCTGTTTCTTCAAAGTTCTTCAACTTTGCTTTCTACCGAATGTCACAGAAAAACTGCATGATTCTGGTCTTTGTAGGTATAGACACAACTTAGCATAACTTTTTCAACGTCTTCATTGCTACTCTACCCAGTGCTAGTGAGTAATATATTTTTGATTCCTTGGTTCATTTCCTCTTGGTAGTTGATCGCAGAGGACAAAAATTACCCACCTCTTCAATATTAGCAATTCTAAGGTTAATTGCTGCATCTATTTACATTAATTTGACATTCTTTAATTTTGGTTCTATTTTTTTCACTGTTCTTGACTTTCATTACAAGGGCTCACAGATTATTTGCATTTTCAACTATTGGAGTAATGTCATTAGCATAATGCAGCTTATTGATGTTTCTTCTTCCTTCTTCCCTCCTTCTTTAAAATCATATGTACCTTCCAATCCAGTTTCCCTCTATATATTCAGCATATAGATTAAATAAGTAAAGGGGGAGTATAGAGCCGACCTGGAGCCTGTCTGTTTTGCCATGTTCCATATAGACTTTGGCTTTCTGACTTGTGCATAGCTTTTGCATGAGGAGAAGTTCTGGGATTTCCATTTTTCTAACTATACAGCACATCTTGAGTTGATTAACATAACTGACAGCCTTTTAAAAATCAATGAAACATACATTGACTTCTTTTTGGCATTCTTTGGTTATCTCAATTATCCAGTATGTATCAGCAGTAATATCTCTTGTTCCTTGGCCTTTTCAAAAGCCAGCTTGTACATCTGACACCTCCGGTTACATGTAGGGTTCCAATCTGTTTTGAATGATATTAAGTATTATTTTGCCAGCATTTGAAATTAAGTATATTCTACCATAGTTTCCACACTCTGTTACATCTACTTTGTTTGTATTGATATGTAGACTAACCTCATCCAATTTTCTGGCCATTGTATCATTTTCCTTTTTCTTTTTTTTTGGTGCATTTCTTTTCTAAAGAAGCTTGGATGTTGGCACCACAAATTTTGTATTAAAAATTTCAGTATACTTTTTCACTCTTTCTTTAATCTTTCAATCAGTTGCTATCTGTCTATTAGTCTTCTTTAGCAAATCAGTTCAAAATTGCAATCATCTGCTGGGTTCGGAAATTTTTTCATTTTTTTTCTTTATTTTCCCATGTTTGTTTCCATCTTCAATATCTTTACAGATGCCATTATAATACTTTTTCTTATCTTTTCTAATACTTCTCTGAAATTCTTTCTTTGTTAAGTTCTTCCTAAAAGCTTTCTTTTCCTTTCTTTTCCTTCCTTCCCTTCCCTCTTTCATAATTTACATTGTTATTCTGACACCTAGTTTGCTTTCTTTTGTTTCTTGATCTTTGGCAGTCTTTTTTTTCACATTTAGTTTTGTAAACTACTTTGATTTCCTTAGTTCCTCTGATTCCTAATTCCTAATCTAATGAGTTTCAAGACTTCAAAATTATTCCTGATGTTCCTCTTGACCATGGTATGCATATGATGAAGATGGTATCATGGAAATCAATTAGCTTGTTCTTATGCTTTAATTTGCAACTTCTACATGAACAATTTTTAATCTATTCCAGTCAGCTCCTGGCCACATCTTTGCAGTTATAACTGATCTCTTTCATATCCTTAGACCAATAACATTAAATTCTATGTACTCCATCTAGTGATGTCTAAGTATATAGGTTTAATTTTTGTAGATGTGTGAGCAATCAATTAATATAGGTAGTATCCAGTTTAGTTTGCACCAAGAATACATGTGCAATCAATCCCTATGTTCAAGCACAAACATGCTCAATGCAGCTAGTTTGATGTTTATTTATTAAACACGTGCAAGCAGCAAAATAACAGACATAAGCAACAGGCAAGAATTTAAATTATTCATAAACTTACAGCTATATATCAAAAAGACACAGAGATTTCCAGAGGCACTTGAAATGCTACTGCAGTAATTGGAAGAGACAGTGTCAGAAAAAGTGGCCTTTGGTTGTTTCAGCTTTAAAACTTGTATGTACATAATGGCAGCAGCATAGAGATTGAAAGTAGTACACCAGGTGATCCTCCATTCTGCACTATTAAAAAGGTAGTTTGGTGGCTAGAGATGATATATTCAAAATTCTCCTTGAGCATACTATAGAATTGATGAAGGTCAAATCTCTTCTTCTCTGTGACTCTATGCTGGCTTGATGTTATAAAGCTAATCTAATATTGCATGGTAGTATTCTAGATCTTGTATTCGAAAGTAAAGACATATAGACGACAATCTTTTATATATATATATATATATATATATATATATATATATATATATATATATATATATATATATATATATATATATATATATATATAGTTATGATAGCTCTCCAGGAGGGATGTGAAAGTGACTTGTTCTATTTTTATTTTCACATGGGAAAAATGGATTTAAGTTATAGGAAAGCAGATTCTGACAGAATGTTAGAAATTTTCTGAGCAAATTGTGATAGTGGGTTCAATTACAAAAGTTTCAAACAGAGATTAGTCAACTATCTGTCTAGAATGCTTTAATTTGGATTCCTGCACCAAAGAGGAATTGGACTCTGTGTTTTAAATGGACAGCCAGATTTATGATTCCATGATTCATTTCGAACACTGCATAGGATAATTACATTCTTCTCTGTCCCAGCCATCTTAAAGGGGAAGAAGTTTTTCAGCCACAGCCAGAATTTTTGATCATAATTCCCCTGTTATTATAATTAATGGAAAAGTAGTTTTTTGCATGATGGAGGTAAGACTGCGTCTATCCCTTTCGAATGATCTACCCTACACCATAAGGAATATCATACTAGCCCTACAATGCAATACAGTGCAGTGCAGTGCAATGCATGACAAGACAAGGCTAGTATGATATTTTATGGTAGCATTCTACTGTACATTTTTAATCTTTAATGTAGGCTAATGTTGGGAGGATTTTTAAAAATGCCCTTGTTCCTAAGTAAAGAACCTAATAAAATTTCCATATTTGCAGTGCTTATTGTAAGATATCCACTCATTTGTAGGGTCAGTCTCGTTAAAGAACTATCCCGATATACTGTACTTCTGCCATTAGCTTCCACAGCACAGAAAATGGGTTTTCATAAGGATCATGTGACTCATTTTTCTAAATACAAATAAGCCTTATTTGAATGGCTTTTCACCCCTAGTTTGTTAATTATGAGCCATTGAAACAGGTTAAATTTCTTGAGACTATTTAGACAAATGCTTGCCATTTAGTAATAACCTGTAACTCTTCCAAGGACATTCATGTAATCTTTTTAATCTCATCCATCATCCTTGTCCATTACCTTCCCTTCTAACTTTCCTCAATCCTGTCAAGCATAATCAGCTTTCTAGGTCATCATTTGCTGGCATCACGTGCCCAAGTATGTGATTTTCTGCTTGCTGACCATTGCCTCAAGAGAGCAATCTATTTCATTCCAGATTGATTGATTGGTTCTGTCCAATCCTCGGGCACTTTAAAGATGAAGAACAGAGCCTCAAAAGTGTTCATCAGCAACTAGCACATGGACAGAAGACTTAAGCAGGCACTCAGCTTATCTGGTCATAACCTCCACTATGAGGGGAGATGAATTGTTTTTCCTCTTTTACATTAAATATTTTGAAATGTGTATTTTCCTCCATTTGTAAATATATGCAAATATGTGTACTTTTGCTTTTCTTTTCTTTTTTTGAATCTTGGCCATTGAACGGGGGGTCTTGTGTTATAAATCTTGTACTGATTTTTATCCCTTTATGTAGTATTTCCAGCAGCAGAAAAACTGTAGCATCATTCCACTTCATCCCAGTTTAAGGTTATCTCTCTAGCTTTCTTATGTATTGAATCTCTTGACAATTGAGGTTATATTTAGAGATTGCTTGACTGAAGTTGAAGAATGTTTTATCTGCAATTCCTTTGTGGTTATATTATTGTTGTGTCATGTGAGACAGTATTTGCCATATACAAAGTATTGCTCCCATTATGAGGCAAACAAATACAATGAAGTCATAGTTCACACTACACATGCATCCACTGTATGTGGGTAAAAGGCTGTTAAGGTTCTGTGTTGATCAAAAGAAAGCTTAGCTTTTACACTTAGCAAAACTGGGATAAATTGTATGTGTGGAGAATGTTAGTATCTTTGCAAGATAAGGAAGCCCTCTCCTCTTCCTCCTAACTCTTATATAGGAAGGATAACCCCCCTCAGCACCAACAGTCCAATATTATGAGGCTGTCATTCATTTCTTTACTAGCAAGCAGAATAGATCCTGTCGGTTCTGCTCTACTTCCTAGAAGATTATACAGGCTATTTCAGAGCAAGCTGAACTGTAGAATTGGGATGTGTTTGAAAATGGAGCATAAAGTTTTTTTAAAGGTACAGGAAGACTTTTTAAACAGATCGAGAGACTCAACTTCTCTCTCAATTTAGGGCCTCAGCAGGGGTGGGATTCTACCGGTTGTATCCACCTCTGTAGAACCAGTTGCTCTGAAGAGCAGCAAACAGAGAGCATACATAGAACCAGTTCTATGTCTGCTGCTCTTTTGGACCACCCGCCCGGCCGGGCTCTTACCTGACCTTTATTTCCTGCTTTTTCAACTGCAGCTGCTTTGCGCGTCACAGCTGCAGTTGAAAAAGCAGGAAAACAGTGCCTTTTCAACCACTGTGCACCCCCGCGCAGCGCTGCTCAGCTGTCCAGGCAGCTAGCAGACGATGATATACATGCACATGCAGAATGTAAAATCACCAAACCGGTAGTTACACTGGTCAAATCCCACCTCTGGGCCTCGGTACCAATGTCTGTCTGAGTTCTAGCGCAGATTTGGGATGCACATTGTGAGATTCTTCTGAGAGTTTCTGGGTTGATAATTATAATGAAATGAGAGCATGAGCTTCTGCCTTAGGCAGCCAAAATGTCAAAAGTCAGATTTGCATTAAAACTGTTATGAATATGCTGTGAGTTGAACTGCATTTCATTTGGAAAATATCTCTCTGCTGCTGTGGTTAGTTGGTGCATTATCCTTTATTTATGCTGTTCTTTAGACAAAGTAGAACATTTCTGTTTTCTAGGTTGTTTAAATATAATTGTTAATCAATGAATATGATCTGATTGGGATGGAGATGAATTCCCAGGAGAGTAAATAATTTCATTAAATAATAATTTGTAGTGCTTCAAAGTCACTGGGTGAGTGGAGAGGGAGAGCAGACAGATGGCTGTCACAGTGGAGTTCAACAGGAAGAAGAAGCATGGAAGAGGGAAGACTGATGAGACAAATTATACATTCTGAGGAATTTTACAATCAGATTAGCACTGAGGAGTTTAAAAGGTCATCTCTTGAATAGCTACTGCTGGTGAAGGGTGTACGTGATGGAGTGACTGCTTCTGGCTGAGTTAGCAGTGGCTTTAGGGATAAGTCAACCAAGTACCAGATGTGAATTCACTGATAAATGAGAAACACAAAGACGAGTTTGCCAGAAAGTTTACCAGGGTGCCTAGAACCATTTTTCCTTCTAAATTACTGTGTGTTGAGCAGAGGTGGTATTCAGCAGGTTCTGACAAGTTCTGGAGAACCAGTAGCAGAAATTTTGAGTAGTTCAGAGAATAAGCATAAGCACACAAGCATGCCTATTGTCCCTGTCCTATTGTTCCCATTTATTCATACCTATTTCCTGTATTAATATTCTTGTTTATTCTTATACCTATTATCTTGTAAGCGACTGACAAATAAAATAAAATAAATAAAATAAACTGGCAAATACACCTCTGACTGGAGATTTTACAGTATCCTTCTCCTGCCACATCCACCAAGCCATGCCCACAGAACCAGTAGAAAAATAAATTGAATCCTACCACTGGTGTTGAGTAATGAAGAACCTAAGAAAGGAAGAGGAAGAAATTAGGCATAGTCATATGTTAAGAAACACCTGCTAGGTGTACAGCCTTTTGATTGGCCCTTCATATTTGGACTTGTGTATGTGCATTTTGGTACATGCAAAATTAAATTTATTGTATTCGTCATACCATTTCAGGTGCTGCATGCAAAGTTAGGTGTATGAAGAATTGCAGTAGAAATATAAAAGGATCTTAGAAAGGTAATGAGAATTCATAGCCAGCCTTTGTACCTGATGTGAATTGGTGACTTCAGGCAGCCAGGTTTGGATTCCATCAAAGGTCATCAAAGTGCTAATTATTTAAGTTATTTTTATATTGGAGTAGCTTGGCCAGATGATGAAATAACAAGGCTGCCCTTGAATTCTATCTTATCTGACTTGGTAGGGAGTTGACAGAGAAACTAACACACTCCCTGTTAATTCTTAAATCTTGACAGGATAATATTTTTAAGAAGGGTGTTAAAGTGCAGATTCTAAACTGTAGGGAAAAAAAATTAAATGCATCACTTTCCTTTCTTATCCATACTGTAGTTACAGTTATGAGTATGTGCACATCAGCTATGTTGAGAGGAAAAAAATGAATGTAGAATTTTTTTGTTACTGATTCTGGAAATAGAAGCTGATTAATGAAAGGCTTATTTTCCCCAGGATTTAATGTAGAAGACATCCATATTGATGAAAAAGAGTTGCACATTTCCTTGCCTAGTGGCATTTTAAGCAACATCAGCCCATGTTTCATTCCCTGAAAACTACAAGGTTATGGCATCCAGCAAAACTGTGGCCAAAGTGGAAACAGACAGATTATAGTTTTGTAACTCTAGATGATGAGCTTTCAAACAAATATCACTGATTTTTCCTCCTCCCTTTATTTAGTTCGATATTAAGTTTTGTTGCTATAATTGGTATGTTATATTATCTGAGTATGGAGATCATTCCTCCCTCTGCTTTGCATTTTTTTTTTTGTTCTTTTAAGGTTTGATGGTCATATGAAAGAGAACAAAATAGAGAAAAAAAATTGTCTTTTAGGTAGGTCATGATAAAAATACATTCTTACAGGTAGCGCATTTGTATGCTGGTTAAAATGACAGGTGGAAATAACAATCTGCTACTTGGCATCCATGATATGAGGCTAGCTCCTCTGCCTTGAAGTTGGGTGAAAATATGTGTGTGTTGTGTGGGAGGCATCTGATTTGTTGCTTAGGAATGAGAAGAATGAAATGCCAGAATTCAGCAAAAAATGCTCCACATTACATGATCTTGAGCAAGAGAAAATTTTCCTGTGAACTGACCCAGTTTTGTTTATTGTGAGGGTGATGGTGGTGGTGGTGGTGGTGGTGGTGATGATGATGAATAAATCAGAGAATTTATGGCAACCCATATGAATAATGAATACTGCTTTCAGTATCTCTTTTCTGGAGAAAAAAGAAGGTGGGGCACTGTTCTGTCCTGAATGTATTATTGATTGAATGAAGATATTTACTATTTTGTAAACTATTCAAGGTGGCAAATATACCTAATGCACCTTTCTCCTCCTGTTTTACTCACAACAACAACCATGTTAGGTGGGTTAAGCTGAAAGAGAGTGACTGGCCCAATGTCGCCCAACCAACTTTCATTGCTAAGGCAGGGCTTGAACTCATGGTCTCCTGGTGCCTTAACCTTTCATTTTTTCCTTCTTGCTTCTGTTTAATATATACATGAAACTTTTGAGTGAGGTCATTTGTCAGCAAGGGGTTAGGTATAACCAGTCCACTGATGATACTCAGCTATACATCTCTACCCCAATGATACAGTTGAGGGTCTTTCTTAATGCCTGGATGCTGTTTCTAGAAAGCCGACCAGGAAACCAAATTTCATCATGTTAATGATTCAGGATTTCCATCTTGCGACTGGATTCTGCAGACAACTACAGGGTATGGTATACTCTTACAGTAAATAAACAAAATTGCTTTTTCCAGCTCAAGCATAGTTACCTCTTATGAGTTTACTACTCAGTTCTATTTTTGATGTTCTTCTTATGTTGATGTACTGCCTCCTTTTATAGGATTTCTAAACATTTAGCTTCTTTTCTTTAGATGTCCATTTTACAAACAGTATAACTAAGTCAGACATATCCAAAGAGAGGATCTGTGCTAACATAGGAAAAAAATCATGCTCAACGGTATGGAGAAACAAGAAGAGAAACCTTTTTGTCTTTGTTTAATTTAATTCTAACAAAAACCCAAATCTGTAGATAAGACAAAAGAAACCATCTCTTGGTAGCCATCACTATTGTTTTTGCTAGCTTTCTTCTACAAGAATAACTTAAACTAATGAGAAAAGCTCATTTTATAGACATTTTCTCTCTCTGATATTTTGTATAGTCAGAAAAGAGAGACACCAATGCAGGTAACTCCACATTTTTATAATTTGATGGTTCATTTGGCTTCATTAAGAAATGTGCTAGTGGCTCAGAAATAATCTGTCAGGCCACTATTGTTGCCTTTGATCGGAATAATTGGAACACAATCAAAAACTCCTTGAGAATTGCTTTTGGGGAAATGAAAAGTAATATATCAAGCACACTAAATACAACAATAGTCTCATTTATGAGGACTGCATGAATGATTTTGAAGACTACAAAGTATGTGAGAGTAACCCCCGACCATAGACATTAGAGGGAAAAAAATTAGTAATAGACTAAATTCAGTTAAGAAGGGAGAAAGACATAAAAGTCTCTTGTCATACCTTCTGGAAATAATTTCCCCAAATAGGTAGCTATTGACTATCCTGCTGAGGGCTCCAATATTCCAGCTGGGTCGATTTCAGATTTCATTCTCTTCTAGTTTTATAATAAACTGCTTATAATAATAAAAGACATTCATTCAGTGACTATAATAAAGAACTCCTTTTTCAAGACTGTGTCATTATAATCCAACAGGGGGCCCATATGGAATAACAAGAACATCATTTATCCTCTCAACAGGGTGGAAGCATCATATCTGTGCTGTACAACACTTCACCTGCCAATGAAGGCCAAAATTAAATTCAAACTTGCTTAGAATGGACATATCCCCTGAGCAGAAAGAATGTTTCCTTTTTGCCTCCAGTTCTCAAGTCAATGCTATGTGGTCTGTTACATTGTTGATCCTGTAAAAGTTGTAAAAACTAGGCCTTTGAATAATGCTTTGTATAAGATCCTCCCCTAGCTTTTTTTTTTACAAAACTATACAACAGCACCAGTTGCTCGAAGACTTGGCCTGGATCCTGAAGAGCCTCTAGAGCTCTTCTGGTATTGCCAGTGCATTGTCAAGCTTATGAGCAGTTGAAGCTAAAGATAGATAAAGCCATTGTCTTATTGGGGAAAAATTAGAGCCAGCAAGTGAGCTACTGTACCATGAATGTGATACTACAGTTATTCAGCATAAAGTATATGAATTTATGAATGCCACAGAAAAACAGCCTCAAGTATTTTACCTGTTAAGCAGATTCCTAGCCAGGAAGCTGATTCACCCACATGGATAGAAGACTGTGGAAATACCAAGCCAGGTTTGGATCGCAAGTAATTTGCAAAACCATTCCATCTATTTCAATTGGGGCTTATTAGTAGAGAAATAAATTCAAGGAACAGATTGCTGAAGTCTCATGACATTATTAATATTGTTATTGCTATTATACTTTTATTCATTAAACATGAAACTCAGTCAATTGAATGTTTAAAAAATGTATCACAAATATTGACTTTATTATTGATATTATTGTTGTTGCTGCTGCTATTGTTGTTGTTGCTATTGTTATTATTGTTCATTGAACAGTCAGCCATATGTTTAGAGTGGACTTGATATTTTTCCTGACCTATCTCACCATCCAAAGCAGATGTTATTGTTTGGTGATTTTAAAGGTATTATTGCAGGATGTAAGCTGCCTTTTGCAATTGTCTCATGGTGATGTTGTCAATGTAAATGGTGTTTACACATCAGCCCCAGGTGTTTTGGGATTGAACCGAAGGCCTCTATTATTATTGGTACTACCTTTGCTTTCTTTTGCCACCTTTTTTCTCCTATTTAGGGGTCTTTGTTTTGTGATTTCCTTCAGTTCTTTCTCTTCTCTTATCTCCAGGTACTACGATGTCTACTATCCAAAGTTTTTTTTAAAAAAATATTATTATTGGCAATAGTTAAGTCTGGGCTGTTATGGTTTTTGTGGTTGCACTAGTTGCTTGTAGGCAATGGTATTTCTTGCAGATATTCCAATGCATTATTATTGCTACTTTGTCATGCCGTTGTTTGCAGGCAGTTTGTGTGATTAGCAGGTAACTAGGTGGTTCACTGTTTGTTCAGCTTCTCTGCAGAGGCAACACATGCTGCCAGTTGCTGTCTTTTCAATTCTGGCTTTATATCCATTTGCTCTTGTCTTGTGAGTGCCAGAATTAGCTCCTCTGTCTCTTTCTTCGATTTTCCTGCTCTTAAGAGATTGCCAGGTTTTGTTGTGAACCATTTTATCATTTTGTTTTTATGTACCGGGCATGTACATAATACTTGCCATGTCTCTTTTGTTTTGTTCATCTTGTTGTAGACCAGTTTGGTCTCTCAAGCATTCAGTAAGTCTTCATGGTACACCAGCTTTAGTACATCTTCTTCACTATTTTGAGGTTTTCTTCTAATGGGCCTTTTTATTCTTTAACTGTCTAGTGAGCTTGTAGCATTTCAGGCCTACCTATTTTCCTTGATAAGTAGAGTCTGCCAATATTGCTGAATGGATGATGATCGTGATTCATTTTCATTATTTTTCTGGTCTTCTCATCCAGGGCTTTTAGTTCTGACTGAGTCCGCTGTTCCAACTGTGTATCTAATGACTGGTATTGTTCAGGTGTTGATTGCCTTGATATAATTTTCTCTACTGAGTTTGGACTTTAAGGAAGAAATATTCTCTGCTATTATTTTGTTTCCCATATTGCAATACACCACACTTCACCTGAAAAAGTTTCTACCCACTCAGATTGATTTATTGTCAATTAATCAGACTTACAAAACTGTCACATAATTGTTCATAGTTAATGTGAGAACAATGCAGTGCAACAAACAGTGAAACTAAAGTTCTTTCTAAATGTATAAGTTCTCTTCACCTCTCCCCAAAATGGAGTCAGACTTGGAACTGGACAAGATCATCTGCTTCTCCTGTACTCAGATACATGAACAACATTTCCAATATTGGAATACAGTACTGATAAACAGTACTGTAATAGAAATATTTTGATTTGAAAGCTTGTTTTAATTGCCTGAACAGAGTACAAATTGCTTTTCAGACAATTCCCCACCCCCCCAAGTTCTCTCAGTCTATGTCACATCTTCTGAACCAGGGAAACCTATGCTCTTAATTCATTCCAGGTAAAGATCAATTATTACTAGCCTAAACTACAGCATTTTCAGTGTTGTTGTTGTTTGATGATGATGAGACAGTGAAATGTGTGAATGTGCAAACAATAATTCAGAGGAAGTAAGACCTTTTCTTTTGAAAAGGAGCAAATGAATAGTGAACTGGACTGTTCTCAGTAGTAAAGCACCCTATTTTGTAAGATAAACACGGAAAGTCCAAGCATCTTTGCAAGGATCAAGTAACAGTTTATAGGAAGCTTCAAGAATATGTTCTTGCTTGAAAATACAGAATTGATTCAGATCAGGGTCTCCAAAGGGATTAGTATCAACATCCAATTGAATGATGGATCTTTCCAACTGGTTTAGAAATGGCTAGGAGTGAAAAGGGGGTCAGTAAATGTTTGAGGTTCAATAAGTGATAGTTAAATGATGGAAGGTGAATTGGGGTCAATTAAACTTTTGAGGTCTCCATAGAGCTCCATGCCAGTCCCTAGTCCTGAAAGGGAAGTGATTAGTTGTAGGGTGACCCAAGGTTGGATGATCAGCTGCTAGCAAGAACAACTGTGAGTGATGTCTCTTCTTCCCCTTCCCCTTCTCCTCCTCCTTTTATTAAATTATTTTCATATACTAAATTAGATTAACAGAATTGGAAGGGACCTTGTACGTCATCTAGTCCAACACCCAGCCCAAGCAGTAGACCCCACACCATTTCTGACAAATGGCAGTCCAATCTCTTCTTGAAAGCCCCCAGTGATGAATCTCCCACAACTGCTGAGGGCAAGCTGTTCCATTGGTTGATTGTTCTCATTGTCAGAAAATTTATCCTTATCCCTTATTTCTAGATTGAATCTCTCGATCAGTTTCCATTCATTATTCCTTGTCTGGCCTTCAGGTGCCTTGGAAAATAGCTTGACCCTTTCCTCTCTGTGGTACCCCCTCAGAACACTGCTATCATGTCTCCTCTGCTCCTTCTCTTCCCTAGACTAGCCATGCCCAGTTCCTGTAACCGTTCTTCATATGTTTTAGTCTCCAGTCCCCAAATCATCCTGGTTGCTCTTGCACTTTTTCTGGAGTCTCAACAACTTGAATGTTTCAGGGTTGATGAACAATCTAAAACAGGGCTGTCAAGCTCCCTGCCAATGGGCCAGATACATCATGAGCTCGCCATGTCCATGCTCAGTCTAGCAAAAGGGAAAAAGTCCTGATACATCATGTGTCACTGCGATGATGTTTGACACCCCTGATCTAAAACATCATGAGAGGGAAGAACCTTGGTGGTTACATACCTATTCAATTTTTTGTAATAACTCCAATATATTTTAAAATAAATATTCATCAAATGGATATCTGCAATAATATAACTGTCCTATGAGTTACACTCTGACTAAATGGCACTAATAATAATAATAATAATAATAATAATAATAATAATAATAATAATAATAATAATAATAATAAAAATGCTTTAGCAAGCAAAAGCTTTAGCAAGCAAAACCCACTGAGTTCCACTGCAACCAAAGAATTGACACCCTCCCATCAGTACATATTGATCCCAAGATCAGTTATATCATTAGAATTAATCTAAAGACAGGTTGTATTTACATCTTAATTTCAGGTTCTAGCATTTTTTCATGTTTGTAGAATTTATGAAGTAGGGAGGCTATATATTTAATTTTTTAAAAAAATATGCTGATGGGAGCAGGGTAAATATAGTTCAGTCAAGGAACAGAAAAGACAGCTCAATCCTCATTTTCATTTCACACAGAGCCATTCTTCAAAGATTTGATTTCCAAACCCTGCAACAAGGGACAAAAATCTCTCTATATTAATGATCCAAGAAAAATTAAAGGCACAGTAATAAAATGATAATCAATAAGGGACTAAAATGAAAAGCATAAGACCTGAAATGGTATGGATAATTTATCAGATGCAGGAATTAATAGCTGTTGAGCTGTCTGGAGGGTGGATTTAATGCAGAGTTTACTATATTGGGAAATAAAGGTGGGAAATAGGTATCTGAACATAAGGGGGTCCATTGAAAATAAAGTTGATTAAAAACTTTATAGTTTCTAAGTCATATGAAAACTTTTATTAACCAATAAAAGTTTTCCCTTCTTTCAAAAAAAAACAACAACCAGTATGCACTTGGTTGGGAGAGGAAGCCAAGTGTTATATGAACCAGACCTTGCATTTTTAAAAACACTGAAAGACATTAACAAAGTTTAACAGAATCCAGCAAATCTGCAGCACCCACAGAATTTGCTTGCTTTGTCTTTTCCTGCCCCACAACATACAAAATTTCATATTGCTATTGAAATGAAATTGGTTACTGTCAATAAAAAAGTACCCATATATATTTTTATTTAATTAATTTATATCCCATTTTATTTTGTTTTAAAAACAACCTAAGATGGTGAACATATCTAATACTCCTCCCTCCTTCTATTTTCCCTACAATAACGATCTTGTGAGATGAGTTGGTCTGAGTGAGAGAGCGACCAGCCAAACATCACCCAATTGGCTTTTATGCTAAAGACAAGACTAGAACCCATGATACCTTTCTGTCTAGCCAGGCACCTTAACCATAGATCAAACTGGCTCTCAAAGAATGTGGGGAATTCTTTTATCTTAGCTTAATTTTAATTAAAATACTTTTAAATTATGTCAAACATTTTTCTCCTTTTCTTAATATGGCCACTAGCACCCCTGTTGAAGGGCCAGTGTGACTCTCTCCCCTAAAAAAAAAACAGTTCTGCAATAATATATAGAAACCTCCCCATCACAAGATCCATCACAAGATTCTCACTGATGACTTACACCTGACTCATCACAAGACCTACTGACCACACAAAGCCCAAATGCAGAAGAACCCTGACACCCCCAAAACTCTACTGAAGATGTTACCTAGCCTGGTAATGAAACATTCAGAGACCAACCCACAAGCTCAGAGAAGGAATCTTTACTCTCATATAGAAACCACCTAATCTTCTGAACACCCTTTTGGGCTGCACTTTCCCCGCCCCCACCCCCCCCATCTGTTTATATCTCCCTAGACTCAGCTATCTCTCTTGACAGCTTGTCCATTTGACTTACTTCTCTCCTGTGGACTGATGAAAATTGCCACTACTGAAGTGAATAGCTCTTCAGAGCCATTTCCCAAGCCATCCATCCAGTACACATCCTTTCAATACAGTTTGAGATGGTCATGAAATCTACATTTAACAGGGCTACCTTATGGAGTGAATGGATCCCTTGTCCTTCAAAGTGATTCCTGTAGGTCACCAAGCTTGAGTACCAATGCAGCAAGCCTCTGGGAATGTAGTATAGGAGAGATCCATAATGTAATCTTCCTTTCACTGCAAGTAGGGTCTTTTTATTTGACGCAGCAAGTCCCCTTTGACCATTCCTGAGATAAGGCCATCTAATTTGTGGTGGCTCTACTGTTCATATTTCCCCTGTTCTCTGTCTTGTTTGCAACCAAAGTATAGTTTTTGACTTGCACAAATATGTTGATCCTTCTACTCTTAGGAAAAAATCTATGGAACAGGACATGATTTTTAAATGAATTACATGGCAATGAAATGATTTGCAGATATGTTGAAGATCAATAATAGAACCTCATATTTGTTGCAACAGGGTTCTCCATATTATATTAACCTCAACTAATATATAGTTTTGGATTTCCTGAATTGGTTATACTGTAGTTAAAATGACTTTGTGGGCCCCTGGGGATTTCCATTGCTAAAAAATAAAATTTTGTAATAATATTGTTTGGCCGAGTTCTCAGCTGGAAAACATTGGATTGCCTTAAAGCTTTTTTTTTTCTATTTTATATGTAAGAAGCATACAATTTTCATTCTGTCATTGTTAGATACATTTCTGGCTGGCACCATAATTAACTAGCCATCATTGCTAAGCTTTCGATGTTCCTAATATGCCTAGCACAGAGGTCACCCTGCCTTCTGTGTGAGGTTTTACTGAGATAAAGTACAAAATAAAGTAGAAAAATGTCTTATTGTAACTTACAAACCACCATTTAATTAATGAAGCTTATTATAATATTAGCTCTTTTTTTCAGCTCTGTTTAAACCACTGGCAAATTTTCAGTTGATATAATTCAGGTTTATAGTAATTTTGCATTATTTTATTTTGACCTCTTAATTCAAATGAATCCTAATAAGTTTGGGTAGCTAATCATGTTTTTAGAAGTGGTTTTAAGACTGAATTCCTAGATATGCCAATGTCTTGCTTGTAACAAACAGCTATATGTAATCTTCAACCAACCACCAACAATGGAACCAGAATTTCTATCACTAAGCAAGGCAATTGTTAAGTGAATCTTGTTGATTTTACAGCCTTTTTTTGCAATGCATGTTTATTAAGTGAATCATGAGGTCATTAAGAAAACCTAGCTTCCTCCATTGATTTTTTTTTTTCAGAAGTTGATTGGAAAGATCACATATGACAATCACATGACTACACAATTCTGCAACCATGCATAAATCTATTGCCAAATGTTTGAATTTTGATCATATGACTATATGGCTATGATGGTCGTAAATGCAAGGCCAGATTATGTCATTTTTTCAGTGTTTTTTTGTAACTTCAAACTTTTACTCAAACAAATTACTGTCAAGGATTATTTGTATTTGTACCCTTCTCTTGGACTTCATGTTTCCTTTGCTAGATTATGATCTCCTCAGTCTTCCTCATCTGCTTCTGCTTTCTTCTCCCTACTCATTCATTCATTCGTTCATTCATTCATAAATTTGTATAGGTGCCCAACTCAACCAAGTGACTCTGGGTGGTTTACAGTTCTAAAATTATAAAATGGTTAAAAACATTAAAGCACCTGTAAAATAAATAAGCACAAGCAGCCACCATGATAATTAGTCAATAGCAGTAAAGCCAACTAATGAGACTGTTAACACAATCTGAGCACCAAGCCTGGGTATATAGCCCAAGTTTTTAAAACCTCGCAAAAGGTTGGCGGGTCCTTTCTTAGGCTTTTCTCTCAGTGGTAGGATTCAAAAAATTTTACTACTGGTTCTGTGGACATGGCTTGATAGGCATGGCTTGGTAGGCATGACAGGGGATGGCTACTGCAAAATCCCCATTCCCTCCCCACTCCTGGGGGAAGGTTACTGCAAAATCCCCATTCCCTCCCCACCCCACTAACCTGCTTTCCAGCTCCGTTCTCCTGTGCAGGGGAACAAAAGAAGACCCAGGCAATCAGCTGGGACACGGGAGGCAGAGAATAGATGGGGGTGGGGCTAGTCAAAGATGGTATTTGTTGGTTCTCCAGACTATTCAAAATGTCTGCTACCGGTTCTCCAGAACTGGTCAGAACCTGCTGAATACCACCTCTGCTTTCTCTTCATGGGGCCTTCCTCAGTCAGCATACATATTTGGGCTGGCTGAGGAATTCTGGGAGTTGAAGTCCATTCATGTTAAAGTTCCTAAGGCTGAGAAATATTATCCTAATGGGAGAAATTGTTTAGTAGACATTAGACTCTTTTATTTTTACAATTTTCATTCAGGGACAACTTGGCCTTTCTAATCATTCAGTTTGCTATGGCTGGAAGGAGCAAATAGATTTATCTGAACCTCCCTATCACAATAGTGCCAAAACAATCCAGCCAAGACATGTTTTCCAACAGCTTCTTTCTCTTCCTAGAAGGAAAGTAGCAGAGAGCTAAAGGGTGTTCTTGTGCTTCTCTAAACATTGCCTATTGCTTCCTTCATTTGTTCTTCTTAAGTCTGACAGGATAGTGGCAGTGATGGAAAATATCCTCCCAGGATACTTCAAAATTTGAAAGGACAAGTGGTTTAGTTGCTTGCAACATTTGTAAAACTAATTAAATACATTTAAACAGAATTTAAAAAAATATTTTGATATTGGGGATTTCTTGGGAGATTGACTGCATTGGATCTATAATTTAAGGAAAAATAATTGCAGTGATATAGGAAGTAGTGAGAAGTGTGTGCGCATGAAAGAAAGAATGTGCATGAGTGCATGCATACATATTTATAGGTGGCAAATGAAGATTCTGCTCCCAGACCTGTCAGTCTCAAAAATGCCCTGGTTCATTGCCAGTATGCCTTTCCTCTCTAAATTGCTGGAGGCTTGAAGAGAAGGAAACAGATATCCATACTGATCCTATGACCCTATTATCTAAATGTTATATAGTTGTTTATTTGTTTGTTTATTGAGGCAGTCATGCAGTATATTCATTGCCTTACTCCTAGTGGACTTTGGGCAGTTTTCAGTTATCATGAGCATATAAAATACAAAACTCGATCATAATATTTTATAAGTTCATTAAAATCAATACAAGAATGACTAAAAACCTTCCAGAAAACCAGGTTTTTTTTTTAAACCAGCCTCTGTAAGGCCATGAGAGGGAACATCATTGTTGCCAAAGGAAGAAAGTTCACTGCAGGAAAACTGAAACAGAGAATATCCTTCACTGGAACTCTTCTTACCATACCTCATGATAGGTATGAACTCTTGGAAGGTTCTGTCTAGTTGACTGGATTGGAAGGTCATAATCTACCTGGGAAAGGTGATTCCTAAGATAACCAACCGCTGAGTGAGAGTCCCACAAGTAATAGGGCTGTAAACATAGCAGTAAATCAAATGTTTAGGAAAATATTAAAACAGTTTACTATGGATGTGCAGGAGATAATATGAAAAACAGTAACAAATTAATTATTATCTGCAATCTCAGCTACCAATTCTTGAACTAGTGTTGGACTTCATATGCATCAAATTCTACATGAAAAACTAGGATGTCGCCATATATATGCAGATCCAAGCAGTGCAGTCTCTTGTAATTGAGTGATGAAAATTTTGTCAATATGCAAATTTTTTAAGTACTGTTCGATATTTTTTCAGTATGGCACACAGTGTGCTGATAACCACTGGGACCACCATGACCAGTTATTTATTCCATAATGTTTCAATTTCAGCTTTCAGATATTGACACTATGAGATTTTTTCCAATTCTTTGTCTTCCAGCTTAATAGAATAGAATAGAATAGAATAGAATAGAATAGAATAGAATAGAATAGAATAGAATAGAATAGAATACTTTATTGGCCAAGTGTGATTGGATACACAAGGAATTTGTCTTGGTGTAAATACTCTCAGTATACATAAAAGAAAAGATACTATCTTCTTGTATTCCCATATCATTTATCTATGCTTTCTTTTTGATCTGGTCTATTATAAGACAGGACTTCATCAGTTTGTATGCAGAAATCCCTCAATACTTTAACCTTTTTCATTTTCAACTACTTTTTCAGAACATGGATGTCCACAGAGGAGAGGGAAAAATCTTGAAGAAAGCAGACAGGGCAGCCCAATTGAAGCTCAGCTTTTTTTTTTACATATGTGCACAAGGGCAAGGTTTTTCTCACAATCCTTTGCAGTATTTCTCTCTCTGTCTCTGTCTGTCTGTCTGTCTGTCTGTCTGTCTGTCTCTGTCTTTCTTGTCTCTCTGTCTCTGTCTCTCCCTTTCTCTCTCTGTCTTTCTATCTCTCTCTTTGTGTGTGTCTCTGACTCTCTCTTTGTCTCTGTCTCTCTCTGTATGTGTGTGTCTCTGTGTGTCTCTCTGTCTCCCTGTGTCTCTGTCTGTCTGTCTGTCTGTCTGTCTATCTCTCTCTCTCTCTCTCTCTCTCTCTGTGTCTGTGTCTGTCTCTCTCTGTCTCTCTCTTATTCACATATAACCCCCACTCACACCACATTAATATCTAATTCCTTCAAGTTTGGCCTGAAAAAGTATTCTTTTAAAAAATTTAAAACTAAAACTGCCAAAGATTTACCTCCATACCATCACTTTCCTAAATAGCTAATTCCCACAGCATTGTCTTATACCTAAATATAGTTACCCATGTAGTAGGCAGAATTATTATTATCCTTCTCATCCTTCTCATATTTCTTACTATCTTCTCCTATTGGTATCTTATGATTTATCATTTATTGTTTGTATCTTGTTATTTATGATTGTATCTGATGATTTATGATCTATGATTTACTACTTTGTTGTTTGTACGTACAGTGAGAGCTTATCTACCAGAGACAGAGTCTTTATTTCTCCAATCACACTTTGTCAATAAAGAATATTCCTTATTGTTTGAGGCATGCTTGCATAGATGCTCCTGTGTCACTGAAAAAATAGTCTTTAGAGTTTAGAACCATCGCATTTTCTTGCAAATGAAGGGTCTGTTTCTTTTTTTAAACAACCAAATTGTTTGGTTGGACAGGAATTGACTGATCAGCTTGTCAATTGAGCTTGGTACCCTGGGCTGAGAAAAAGTAACTAATCCAAAGTCATCCAACCATCTTTCATGCCTAAGGCAGGACCAAAACTCATATACTTCTGGTGCCTTAACTACTAGACCAAACTGGCTCTCTATAGATGTAGATATGGAACTAAAAGTAGAAATTACAAATAAAAATATCTTTCTGTTTTCACACAATTACCCCCTTTAGAATCCTTGAGTAAAGATTTCAGATGTGTTTATATATTTGTGATGCAGGATCACTTTACACCTTTAAAGTATTTGTAGCTAAGCTGGCATATTAAAAAGTAAATTTCTTGATAAAGGGAGATTTCCCTCCAGACACTTTTACTTTTAGGTATTTGCTCAGTACCTTTATAAAGAGTGATTAATTTTAATTAGTGGAACTGCACTTTAACTGAAAATCCTCTCTTGAAATGTCTCTCGTTTGGAGGAGAACGAAAACAACTTTGCATCAACTTTTTTTTTTAAAAAAAAACCCTCATATTATGGAGAAGGATTTGTTTAGATAAATTAATGTGCATGAATGTCCTTTGAGGAAACAACTTTATCTTAAAAGTAAGACAAAAAAAACCTTACTTTTTTTTAAAGATGCAGTGAAATAAAAAGAAATGTGATTCTCAGATTAATCTGACAATACAACATTCTTAATAGAATAGATGGATTGCTGCAAGAAATTCCACTCAGTTTGGGCAACATCCATCTTTTTCTTAACAAGGATAGATTTCTGAGTAAAAATATCTGAAAGCTGAAATTCTTTAAGGGAAAACAACCCATTTAAGACAAAAGTTTAAATAATCTTCCTGGTCTTTGATAGCTAAAACCAAACAAGACATAGTTAGGCACACCAGCACATACTCTATCTTCCTGGATGACCTTATCTAAGATACTGAACCCAGTACTCAGGTTTTGATTACTGTGGTAGTTCTCACCAAAGAAGGAATGAAAAAGAATACTGAATCTTTTTAATATTCTTCACAAAATGCAAATATTTCTTCTTCCACAGGCAAAATATTCACCTCTATTATTCAGAAATTGAGCAGGCTGATTCCCACATGGGGAACATCTATAACTATTCATACTATTTAACTCTATTTTGTTTCTATGAAACAAAAACAATCACATGGAATGTTTTATAAAAACAGCAGCATGTAAAGAATAGAAAGTCTGAACTCCCCATACTTCAGACTTTATTTTTATTTTAAAATCTGGACATAATTTTATTTATGTAACAATCCATACATTTTTATCACAAACTTTTTGAATCATTGTTTAGAGTTGAGAACATGAATTTAAAAACTTAGAAGAGATAAGTTTTACTTATTTGTTTTTAGAAGGTATTCATTTACCATTTGATCAGGATGTAGGATGCTGGGAGTTGAAATTTCTACAGTTGGTCAGTCAATAGAGTACATTTTGTTTTCAGAGAGGGATAAATTCAGTTTGATCATACATTGGAGTGTTTATCTTTTGAAGTGATGGTAGTATCAGATATTGAGTTGTCCTGTCTTCTAACATCTATGATTTGATCACTGGAGGTCTACAAAGGTAATTATTTCAGACTCCAGAGTGTCTCCCATGCATTTATTTGCTATGATCAGGATCTCTATATCCAAATTACCAGATCAAATCTCAGGGATCTTGCATTGCACAAATATCTCTTAGAAATCTTTTCCATCTGTTTGGCAGTAATTGTCTGTTCTGCACAAGATGGAACTGGACATATCCTGCCATCTCAGTTTGATCACTATTTTGTAAAAAATGAAAATGGTAATCCTGAAGAGAATTATCTATTGTAATTCTTAGTATAATAGGAAAACATATCACAGTGTGAATTATTGGAGCTTTTCAATTTAGAGGAGTATTGGAAAAAAGAATACCAGTGTTCTCATTGCAAATGCCATTATCTCTACAAAGAAGCAGTTAATTAGCTCCCATATATTAGGAGATCATTTTCAAAATTCAAGGGACGCCAGCATTGTAAAAGGGATATATTTACAGCTGGCAAGATAAATCATGTTTCAAGATATTACTAGCAGCAAAACTAATTTGTGTGTACCATTAGAAAGGGGAGGGGAGAATCAACATATTTGAAAGCAAACTGAAAAAAACAACCTATGTTTCTGAAAAGCAGTTTACTGGAGCTTCAGAAATAGGTATTGAATATGTGTATTTGATTTGAGTGTGTGTGTGTTTGATTTGAATGCACTCATGGGAATGAAAAGCTTCAGAGGTGAATGATTGTCTGTTGTAATTATTATAATAGTAAATTCCTGCATCTGGCCATTGGTTAGACTAGATGATCTCTAAATTCTCTGTCATTCATAAGATTTTGTGATTATATGTTAAAGTGACTGATTGTTTTAAGCTATTAGTTAAACCAAAATAACTTTATTATGGTCACTAACCAGCACCATAGACTTGATATTAAAATATTTAAAACTAAATTGACAGTATCAGGATCATTAGGAAAGGTACCTGTAAGAAAATAATTCTGACTAAAAGAATAATATTGCCTTAAAAATAGGCTAAGATGCTTGCTCAGACTAGACATACACAACAAAAAAAGAAAGGGATTAAAATTAGCAATCTAAGTAGTACAAACATTAAAACAGTGATGTGAAATAGAAATACAAAAATGTAGATAAAATAACATTATCCAAAAGGGATTTGAAGGTTATACACTTATAATAGCTGACATGGAATGTATATATCAAAGCATAAAAATACCCATTGGATAATCCTCAGCTATTTCTGGCTATTCATACTTAGGTTCAATTGTTCTTAGTTATTTCTTGCCTGTTTGGTATACCCCCACACAAAGTCTGGCAACCATGTAGGGTTGATGTCAGAAAGCAAAAATTGCTTGTACTGTAGAATAGGATAGGGTAGGATAGGATAGGATAGAGCTGGAAGGGACTTTGGAGGTCTTCTAGTCCAGCCCCCTGCTCAAGCAGGAGAACCTATACCATTTCAGACAAGTGACTGTCTAGTCTCTTCTTAAAAAAACCTCCTGTGATGAAACATCCACAATTTCTGAAGGCAAGCTGTTCCACTGGTTAATTATACTCACTGTTAGGAAGTTTCTCCTTAATTCCAGCAATCCCATTGCTTCTCTCCTTGATTAGTTTCCAACCATTGTTTCTTGTCCTGCCCTTCAGTGCTTTGGAGAATAATTTGACTGCCTCTTCTTTGTGGCAACCCTCAAATACTAAAATACTGCTCAGTATTCATTTCTTTAGACAAGACAAGCCTTCTTTTTTTTATACTAGCCAAACCCAATCTATAGCTTATGAAGACAAGTTTCAACTTCATTTTTGTAGTATGGTGACCAAAATTGGTTGCAGTATTCCAGGTGTGGTCCAGGATTTTATAAAGTGGCACTAATATTTCATGTGATCCTGATTCTGTGCCTCTGTTTATACAACCCAGGATTGTATTAGCTTTTTTTCCCCCTCCTGTTGATTGGTTTTGAGGTTCTGTATGAAACTGGCAATACAGAAGAACATGTTCAATAGTTTGAACTGTCCTGAGTTTTAGGGACATATTTATAATGAATATTGTATATTTCCAGCCAGAAGTGCTGAAGGAAAAGCACTACACCAAGCTAAGGCAAAGACCCTTCTCTGATATGGGATGTTAAGTAGTTGAGATACGTAATTGATTCCAGAGTGCATTTTGGGGTATCTGCCATGGAAAGCTGAGTGGTATTACCAGTATCTATTTGATGATCTGTTTTGAAGAAACATTGGGGTCCTTACTGTTCTATGAGCTTGGCTGTTTTCTTGCAAGCATTTCATTTGCCAGCTAGATAAGATCATCATGCTAAAGTTACCTAGCTTGGTAATGAAATGTCTGCAAGAAAACAGCAAGCTCAAAGAGTACCAATAAGCCCTCAGTTCAGCCCAGAACTGCAAAAATTACGTTCAATTGGAACAAGTCCAACCTTTGCTTGTTTGTAGCCCAGAGATAATAATGGGGAAAATCCTAGGGGAAAGAACATTTTGTAAACTTCTTGTTTCCATCTACCAGTACTATTAGTTAAACATTAACAGGAGTTTTCCAATTCATTCTCAAATGTCTGAATAATGGCAGTCTACTGCTCCTCCCTCTGTTTTTCAATACATGTATACAATGACTGTTATTTTAATTCCTATTTATAAAATGAAATGACAAACTCTACAATGGCAATTATTTGGGTTTATTACCTAAAAATAGGGAGCATGATTTCCTGGGTGGTACTTATAATCTTTTAATTTGTATAATTTAATTTAATAATTTACATTTTAATTTATATATGAACACATTGTGAAAGAAGTTGAACATGGAATAAATCATTGTGGGGTGGGGGTGGGGGAGGAAGAGGCTGCTGCAAGCTTATTTTTAGAAAGGTACTTTCAAGATGGGAGTTATTTTTATTTCTTGAATGCATTACATTTCCAAGTGTCAGAATTCTGAAGTGTCAGGATCTTTAATATATATGCCTGGAAATTACTTGTCTCTAAAAACCACTGTTTAAATGAATTGGCTACTTCCTTCAACTATATGGGAGATATACTGATATTTTGGACTGAAAAATAATGCCAGAACTCGTGTTGGCAGATAGGTTGTGCCCCTGTCAAACTGAAACCCTCAGTGCATTGACATACTGGGTAGCTGTTATAGTGGGAGTGAAATGGAACTGCCTAAAATGAATGAAATTTAATGGGAATAGATAATGGAATTCACTGTTTCCAACCAATGGAGACTGTTTCTGTGTGCAAGTGTATTAGTGGTAATTAATGATGACCATTTAAGATTTAATGGGATTCCTGCAGCCTTTTTGAAATGTCAACAAAAATAATATCCTGTAATTGAAAATCAATTCAAAGTCATTCCAATTAATAATTAACCTTCTTTTTTCAGTTTTGATTAATATCTGTAATTCAGGGCAAGTAGAAAAAGAGGCTGAGAATTTGATCAATCTATAATTCTCAGGAACTCATTCTGGAAGAAAAGAAAATGCCTAGCTGGTTTAGTTTTCCCCTCAGTGCATTCAGAGCATTTCTAGTCTTCTGACCACTTACTGGAGTTAACCAGATTTCTTGGGAGATGGATATTGGCTTTCTTTTTCAAGATCTGAAAGGGTTCTCTTACTCTGTATACCCATTTTTCTCCTTAACTCTTCTTCAATCTTCCCCAGAGGACTCCTGATGTTTTATAAGGAAAATGATCATGCAAGAACAAGAACAACCATAAAACAGAGTGACACATTTTCTGTATTTCCTAAGTTATAGCATTCATTATATTGATTCAGGGCATTCCAAAACTTAGAGATCATCACTCTCAAAGGCTCTTCTGAGCAGCCTAATTTTAACAGCAGGGACAAAGGTACCACCAGGAAGAAACTTTCAGATGTTGGTGCCTTACCTGAAAAAACATCAGTTGCTCTTTCTCATTATATCACTCAGGAAGGAACTGTCAACATTCCTACCCAACATGCATCTATTGCAATGTTTCCCTACTTTGGCTATTTCTCTGTGTGTGGACTTCAACTCTCAAAATTCTAATACCAGCATGGCCATTGATAAGAATTATGGCTGTTGTAGCCCATACTCTTAGAAATGGCCAAGGTTGGGAAATAATAGTCTATTATTGGATGGGTAGAGTCTATTGGAGCAGGCAGTCTTGCATATACTCAGGTACCAAGAATTATAGAACTACACCAGCACTGAATTATACTCAGAAGCTTAATGATAAACCATGTAAAGTCCATAGCAAGAGAATTCTATATGAATAGTGGGTGTAACTAGCTAATAGGTAAAGTATTACCTCTGGCATTAACTGTAGTTTCCAAGTACTTTTCAAGGACAGCCCTATACAAAGTGCAATATAGCTTGGAGAACAAAAAAGTAGCAATGTGAAATTGAAAAATACTTTTTCCTGTAGATTCAAGTATTAAAAACAGAACATGGTCTACATCAGTCTATTGAACTTTTGTATTGTAATAACCATATTGTTTTCATTATACTTCTAGTCCTCACCTTATTTTTTTATTTTAGTTCTTATGAAATCTATTTAATGAACCAAGTGAAGTAGTTTATTGTCTTAGACACTTCACTGCACAACAATTAGCCTCTAGATTATTTTCATTCTTTACAGTTTTATATTATGGAGATATTCTGGAAGTTGTATATCTGAGTACACAGTAACCGGTTTATGCAATATCTCTATGTATTAATAGGAAACAGAGCTGACTATGTGGTACCATATAAATCTACTTGTGAATAAAATTCTTGCTCAGATATATCTTAAGAATAATGTCTGAAAGCACAGGGTGACACTTTTCACATAATATTCTTTATGTCATGGCATTTCTTCTCTAAGAAAATGTATCTAACTTATTGTAGACTTGTAGATGCAAGGTGAGCTGAACTATGAGTTTGATTCATGGCTAGGGGAAAAAAAAGCCAACAGGTTCCATACCCCATCTCACCCAGTACATATTTCCATATATGGAAGTCACATAACTATCTTTGAATCTTGAGTCAACACTGGAAAAGAGACTTTGTCTTCCACAACATCTGATTTAAACCCAGCCAGGGGGTTTAAAAAAGTCAAGATGTTGGCCTTGATCTCATACCTGAAGCCATGTGTATGAACAACAACAACAAAAAAAAGTGATGGAATCTAAGTGATCTGTTCATGGTCATCATCTGGCTTTTCAGACCCAACCCTGCAGAGACCTCTAACCAGATTGTAACAAAGCACAAATGGATTGGTCTGCTCTCCCCACTTAATCTGCAGCATCTGTGGCCAAAATGAACATTCTACTCAATAGCACAACCAGCCCCAATGAACTCTTTTGGAAATATGTATTTTGCTAGTTTTTTTTCTTTATTGCTGGTCAGCGAATGCATAATTTACTATTACAACTGGGTTATTTTGCACAATTTGTACAATTTGAGAAAAAATAGTGTTATTAAAAATATATTTCAAATGCTGATGACTATTGAGTATTTCCTCACTTCACAGAACTTAGAGGTGGGAATGAGGCATTAAGAAGCAGATTTTGTTTTGTTTTGTTTTGTTGATAAACCTAGTTGATAATAAGTGAAAAATATGCCAGGGTAGGGCAGTTTTCTCTCCATCTAAAGTAAGGCTGTCAAACTCCTGGCCCATGAGCCAGATGCGTCATATGCTGGCCACAGCCATGCACGGTTTAGCGAAGGGGGGAAGTCCCGATACGTCACGTGACAACGTGAGTTTGACACCGCTAATGTAGGATCCAAAGCGTTGAAAACTGCTTGGAGGACTGGATTATAGTTGAGTGGAATGTCACAGAGAATGTTGGTGTTTAACAAGAGTTGGCCAAGGCAATGCCCACAGACTAGTTGCAATATTTCTGGTTAGTTTGTTGCTGAGATTGCTATGGTGGTCTCCATTATATCTCTACCATTCTGTGTCTCTCCAGTGAAAATAGCTAACATATTGATTTGCTATGAAATTGCTTTGTAAAGGCAGACTAAAGTGGTCTTTGCTACTTCAGATAATAATCTGTTGGCTGAGTACATTGAAAGATACATAAAAAGACAGTTTTATCTCCTGCTTTAGAAGTCACCTTCATTTGTGAAGAATGAGGTGAGGCACTTCCCAGAGCTGAAACAAAAAGCAGAAGTACATTCTAGCATTGTTGGTGGGATAGAATAACATCTTAGTTTAAGTGTCTGTGAAGACAAAGACTTTGAATCAAAGTTCCAACCACTATTACTCTTTTAGTAATATCATTATCACTACACTTTGGCACAGAGAAGAGAGTCTGAGCAACAAAGGATGGAAGCTAATCAAGGAGAGAATCAACCTAGAACTGAGGAAAATCTTCCTAACTCTGAGAACAATTAACCAGTGGAATGGCTCGCCTTCAGAAGTTGTGGGTGCTTCATCACAGGGGATGGATTCTAGTCCATCCCCACTGCTTGAGCAGGGCGATGGACTAGAAGACCACCAAGTTCAACTCTATTATTCTGTAGGTTGTGTGTGAAAATATGTGGTACACATTTATTTGAAAGTAGATTACTCAAAGTAGATTACATTGAGTAATCTAGCCTTCGGAAGCAATCCCAGCTGGTATTTGCTCAAAGCTGGGAACATCCTATATTGGACATTTCCTTGGGGTGGGGGAAAGATCTACTTGGTTTCTTCTGAAATGATTTTGGCAGGCTTTCACCCACTGACCTTTTTTACTCTCAGGCAGCAATGATTCAGCCAGCCACCCAGAAGCCAGTAGTTTGGCTTTTGGGCTTAGCCTGAATCCTGCTCAACAATTCTGATACATGTCTATTAGAATCCAAACCAACTGATCAAAATTAAAACAGAATGACAACTAGATAAGCCTTACTAACCCCAACTCCATACTACTTATTTTTGATCACTGCTTTCTGATTTTGTCCCTCTGCACCTATTTGTGAGCACACTCACACATGACTGTCTCTTAAATAAAATATAGGCCCAGGAAAATCAGTTTAGGCCAGCCATACATATTTCATGCTGGATGCCATTCGTAAGGAATGAGTGCCTCTAGGAGATTGTTGGAAGTAAATTGATTTAGTTCTAAGTGAGCAATTTCTATAAGGATTTTCATTCATGCTTTCTTTCTCTCAAAAGGGTATTGGAAGGAAAGGCACAATTTATGGTTGCATATGTTAGTAGAATTTAAAGCTTTTTATTAATGGAAGAATTAGAGTTTCTTCTTTCCTTTCATCAAACCAAGAAAAGCTCCCTTTGAATTGAAGCTGAGCCTTTTCCCATTCATGCTGAAGCTCTATTATTTATTGCAAGAAATGCAGATTACAGTGCATGATCTCCTAATATATTAGCATACGGGTTGGTAGAGAAAACTTCAAAAGCTTAAATTCACTCAGGGGAAGAGAATGAGACAGGTAATAAAGTTGACTAAGCAAGAAAGAGCATCTTGCTGTACCTATAATTTAAGAAGGTTCTGCTTTATCTTGCATGGAAAACTCTACAATCATCAGGAAAACTCAAAGATGTTTTGAGTAAAGTTGCCAGTAGGAACTTGGAATGATGAAAGTGGAAATAACACAGAAATCCAACAGTGGTAATGGATGTTTAGAGAACATTCACAGAAGTCCATTGGTAGACAGGATGGTAAGACGTAGGAGTACCCAAATCATCCATTCTTAATCACTAATTTGATTAGTCGGGTCAGTTGAAAAGTCAGATTGATTCTGAATTGAATCAGTAAATCAGATAGCCAAAAGGTGGTATGTGTACCTGCAATAAAAATCCATTGAATTGCCAGATTTGAAGGCACGCTTGGTTTCAATTATTTCAAAGTTGTGATTTTATTGCATAACCTTCTAATTAAATCTTTGTATTAAACTTTACAAAATGCAAAATATGAAGGGAAAAAAATTACCCTTTCTCTTTTCTATTTGGAATAGCAACAACTTTCCTTTATCATCAGGCATGTCAATTTCTTTTGTTGACTTCCATATTCTATTCTGCACATAGTTGCAATTTCTGTTACCCTATTCTATGAACTTCTGGAATGAATTCTGTATACTAAACCAACATCTTTCTGGCTGTTGTTGTTGTCCCAAAACATTGTTTAATAATATATATGAACAAACTAGAGATGTCCTCCTATCAGCTGATGAAGAAGATGCCTATTAATGAAATAGCTTAAATGTGTCCACAGTTTTGGAAGTTCTGTATATTAATTGCTCATTTCTAATATTCCATTTATGGTAAACCATGTCCTACAAATAGTATAATGTAAATTGCTTCAGTAATAGTCCCACCAAACTTGACAGATTATTTACAGTGACTGTCGTCTTGCAAAGTTCAAGCAAAATTATTCTCCTCTCCTAGGATTTTGTTAGATATAGTAACTGAATTATAGTAACTGTATCAGGAAGTAGAAAGTCAGTTTGGTGTAGAAATTGGGTGACTCTGAATTCTAGTTCTGCCTTAGACATGAAGCCAGGTAAATGACTTTTGGTCAGTTACACCTTATCAATTCTAAGAAGGAGGCAATGTCAAACCATTTCTGAACTCTTGCCAAGTAAACTGCAAAAACTTGAATCACCAGGAGTCAAAACTGACCTGAATATCCACAAATGTAAATAATATTCACAAGCTGCTTTAGCATTTAATTATATGATGGAAGTTACTTTCTGAAGAATTTAGTAGCTAAGGGATAGGATTTCCAAATAGGATTGGAAAAGACTAAAAACTGCTGAGTTTCTGCCACTCAATGAATACTGATCTGAAAGGATCCATAATTTCAGCTAGCAGTTTGTTATTTTCACATGTAAGTATATTTTAAAAATGAAATATACTGCAGGATCCAATCTGGATTAGTTACCTGAACCAAAGGTTTAGTCTTTTGAGCATTTGGACTTGTGCTAGAGCCCATCCTCAGGAAATGTCTGTCTACTGGAATGTGGGCTATTCTATTTATAATATTTATGTGGTACCTTATTTATTTTTTATTTATATGGTTTGTCAATTGCTTACAAGATAATAGGTATAAGTAAAAACATAGTTATGAATACATGGATACATATAAGAAAAATAAAAAATAAAAAATAAAAGAAACAATAGGACAGGGACAGTAGGTACGTTGGTGCGCTTATGCAGGCACCCCTCTTAGGAAAGGGGTGAGGTCAATAGTAGACAGTCTAAGGTTAAAGTTTTTGGGGTTTGGGGAATAAACCACAGACTCAGGTAGAGTATTCCAGATATTAACCACGCATTATGGTTGAAGCTGAAGTATTCATTGACAGGTAGGACATTGCAATGTATGATTTTGTACACTATACTTAGATCAGACTGAAGGCGGCATAGTTCTAGTTTTCTAGGTCTAGAATTTCAAGTCTGGTGGCATAAGGTATTCTACAATGAGTAGAGGAGTGGAGAACTCTTCTTGTGAAATATTTCTGGACTTTCTCAACTGTGCTAATATCAGATACGTAATGTGGGTTCCAGACTGATGAGCTGTATTCGAGTATTGGTCTAGTAAAGTTTTGTATGCTCTAGTTAGTAGTGTAATATTACCAGAGAAAAAGCTATGTAAGATTAGGTTAACAACTCTTAATGCCTTTTTGGCTATGTAGTTACAGTGGGCTCTAGCAGTTAGATCATTAGAGATGAGTACTCCAAGATCATTGACAGAGTTTGGATCATCAACAAGGTCTTGACTATTCAGCCTGTGTTTTATTTTCTGATTTATTTTTTTTTTGCCAATATGTAAGACAGAGCATTTATTTGTTGAGATTTGAAATTGCCACTTGTTTGACCATTCTAATACATAGTTGAGGTCTTTTTGAAGAATAGCAGTATTGTCTGTGGTATTGAATAGCTTTACATCATCAGCGAACAGAATGCAGTTGATCTTAATATGATCACAGAGGTCATTTATGTAGAGTATGAAAAGAGTTGGTCCTAGACCACTGTTGACAGGTACAGAATTTGATAGGACATTCCCAAAATTGACCATTTGTTGTCTGTTTGACAGGAATGCTTCTATCCAGTTATGCAGTTGTCCAGAGATACCGTAAGATTTTAATTTTAGTAGTAGTTTGTCGTGCACCACTGAATCAAAGGCTTTACAGAAGTCTATGTAGATTGCATCTATTGCTTTGCCCTGATCGAGTTGTATAGTCCATATGTATACCTGGTTATATACCTGGTTGAGTGTGGCTTCTTATTGGCTGATGGCTGACTATTAAGTCATTGGCTGTTGTTTCCGTGTGCTGTCAAGTCCTTGGGTCCTAAGTTCCTGATAAGGTGGTAAATCAGTATGCCTGTTGACTGATGAGGGGCCCATTTCTCAGGCTTCAATCATTTCCCTGGCTATCTTTGTACCTGTTCAGCCAACAATCTTAGTAGCTGCAAAATTATATATATGTCCTTGCTCATTGCACTGTGAAGCTACCAATGAGTTTGTCTTCTCATCTGACCCCTCACTTGTGTTCTTGCAATTTAATGGTTAGCTCCCACCCTATTTGTCCTACATAGTCACATGAGCAATCCACAAATGGGATCCAGTAGATTACATTAGAAGTATCTCCCTCTTTTGAGCAATCTTTGCAATGCATGATTTGTTCTTGTATTTTGTAGAATGCCTATACTACCAGTAAATTGATTAAATCTCATCTTGAACTCCAATTATTCCAACTGAGCAAAATACCACTAGTATCAAATCTCATTGTCTTTGTAAGGAATCAATCCAATTATTCAGTGCATTTCATGTCAAAAGCCTAGACACCTAGATCACGTAATTTGAGTTGTAGATATATCAGTCACTTATATTTTTGCAGGCATTCTGAGAAATCTAGTTTTCTGATGTTTTTTAAAGTATGATTTACCACAAGTATTTAAAAAAGTCAACATTTGAAAGCTTGATGTTTGAAACCCTTTAACTTTCTTGCTTGCTTTATCAAGATCAGTAGTGATTTAGAAAAAGAAGCCATGTTTGGAGCCAAAAATGGAAACAGGAAGAAATGCTGCTGCTACAGGGCACCAACCTGTAATCTGTAAATCAATGAAAAAAAATCTTCATTTAATGGCTTGGAAACTAAATGGATGCAGTATAATTAACTCTCTTAGTTGTGGAGGATATTTATGCAAATTAATTTTTAATACACATGCCAGGAGCAAATGAGATACCCACTTCCTCTCTATAGACAAAAGGAGAATAGTTGCTACTCCTTTCTTGCAAATATGACAGAATGAATCGGGATAATTCTAGATGTTCATTTAGAGTCCATTTATTTTTATTTTTTTCCTTTACAAATATTCTTAAATATGTGCTCTTTTGAGGGTCTTTGCAAGATGAAACTCCCTCCTCTTTCTTCTTACTCATACTCTTCTTATTCCTACTCATACTTGCCAAGAGTTTTGCATGTGAGAACTAGACACAAGAACAGTTCCTTCCCATGCCATCACTCTACTAAACAACAAATTCCCACAACATTGTCAAACTATTTACTGAGACTACTCTTCTTCTCATTCTTCCTATTACCTATTTCCTTTTCTACTTATGACTATAACTTTGTTGCTTGTATCTTTACGATTTATATTTTTTATTTAATTTCATAGTATGAATTATGTTGATTGCTTTTTACTATCCTGTGACTATCACTAAGTGTTTCATCTTATGATTTATGATGAATGTATTTTTATGATGAATATGATCATGATTTATCACTTATAGCTTTTATGTACACTGCGAGCTTATGCACCGAAGACAAATTCCTTGTGTGTCCAATCACACTTGGCCGATAAAGAATTCTATTCTATTCTATTCTATTCTATTCTATTCTATTCTATTCTATTCTATTCTATTCTATTCTATTCCATTCCTCCATTCCATCCCATCCCATCCCATCCCATCCCATCCTATCCCATCCCATCCTATCCTTCAACTACTTTTTTTAAAATAGAAAACTAATATTAAGAGTTGCTTCTGTTGGTTTCTTGAAAGCACAATGTTCAAAACATAAATTTGATAGGAAAGCATTAGAAATTGCAAAACTACCAAGTTAGTTATTGGTGGAGATTCAGATGGTCAGATTCTTATTTTGACAGTAACATCAGGCTGCAAAGTGCTTGAGAGTTACTAGAAGCTGAAATAGTAAAAAAAAAATGTATGTAAAAATCCATTTCCTTTCCTCAAATTTAACTTCACATCCCCTCACTGAATTTCAGGATTTATCAGTTTATATACTACCATTATTTGGAACTCATTTCATCCAGACTGTACTAGATGGTTAATTGCCAAGAAGGAGGATAGAAAGAAAAATGACATTTTTGAACTTTCATTTGGAAAGTACTCCTGAGAATAGTGTGGGTTGGCAGGCAAAAAATAAATGGAGCATTGAACAAAGCAACCCAAAGTTCTCAGTCAAGATAGAAATGACCTGGCTTAAATTTACATTGTGCAAAAATCTAGGCTCTGGAGAAGACTCTGATACTGGAAAAAGAAGAAGGAAAGTGAAGAAGGTAAACAGTAGCAAGATGGATAGACTCAGTTACAGTGCCAATGCATGCAATATTGAAGGGCCAAATTAGAGGCAGATTATCATCAAGAAAAATGTATGTGGTTGCTAAGAGTTGATACCAACGTGATGGGACGTAATCAATCAATTTCCTTTTTGCAAATTTACATTAGAGTCATGCTGCTAAACGTTTATGCATTTTTACTGTAGAAGAAGTCCTATGGAATTCCACATCATAATTATAAGCAATAAATACCAAAGATGAAATATTTGTTTCTGTTCACAGAATTTCAACGTACGATACAATGATGCATCTATGCTTTGTTAGTGCGTTTTGCCTGAAGAATTCATGTGCATTTTTAGATATCTGAAAATATTAACTATTATCCTAGAATTGTGCTACACATGTATCAAATTTTATTATTTATTTTTTTAATAAAAGTTTTATTTAAGTTTTCACAAAACATACAAATACAAATAAAATATCTTTTTTTGAGAATAGCGTGCTCCCAGGTTATCACTTCTCAATACAGACATAAACTCAATACATATTTATCATACATTCTAATCCATATCTTATAACTATTTTTGCAATTTTTTCAATAGATTTTCCCTTTCTTTACTTTCTATAGCCTTATTTTAAATTATCTCATTCCTTTCTTAATTTTCTAATTTTTAAAATCTTTCTAATCAATGTTTTTATACTATCGTCTGTCCTGTTTATTTCATATTATCTTTTCTCATAAAAGAAATTTTCCCCTGTAATTACTAGACTGAAGTGTAACACCTTTGTATCTTTTTTCAAATCTTGTTTAAAATTTAAGTTACACCTTTACAGTTATAACATTCATGCTCTAACTTCTATTTTATAACACATACCTATTTTCAATTGAATTCTGCTTGGTACATTCCCTTAAAAATACACACTAAATTCTTAAAAGAAAAAAGTATATATGTATATATATCTGTGTATATATGTATAATGATAATAAATGGAATAATTATTCTATTCAAGTATAGCTCTGCCATTAATATTAATAACAATATTTTACATTTCTATTTCTTTTAACAAACATTATCTAGTAATATCAGTTGTCTTTCACTTTAATCATCTATATTTCATATTTTACTTATTACTGTCTTTAAATTAAAAAAAACAATAGTTATTAACAGTAGTCAATAAAGTTATTATTCAAGTTCATCTTGTCAACTGATAAAAATCTTCCATGTTTCTTTTCAGTTTTTTTAAACTTTCTTTTTAAATCACTGAGAGCCTTATTCTCTTTACAAACAAATATTCCACTACACATCAATAGAATTTTTTTCTATCACTTTAATCATCTAACATATTTTCTAACTCTTTTCTATTTCTAATATAACAATGCTATCCCATGAACCCTTGCAGAATCCTCTCCTTAAGTTAAATTTTAACCATTGTCTCTGTGTCTTTTAAATAGGTTTATACTTGTACACTTTTCCTGTACCTCTATATCTTGTTTCTGTCCTTTGTAGGTTCTTTTCCTTTCCCTCTTCCCCCTCTTCTTCTCCCTCCCCCTTTTATTCCCTTTTCTATCTGATTCTCCCTTCTGTGATCCTCCCTTCTGCTTCTTCCTGATATTATGATTACTTTTCAAATTACTCTTTTTTTGGGTTGTTGCTTCAATGCTTATGTTTTTAACTCCCTTTCCTCCCTTTCCCCTTTTTTACCCCACTTAAAGTTGCTTGATCATTAAAGATGGCTTCTTCATTGTCCTGCCCTTCTTGTTCTGCCAGCGTTTCTTGTTGTTTTTCATAGTTCAAGACCCCATTTCTAAAAATTGAAATACGAAGCCAAAAAATCCTCTTCCCTCTTGTGCTTCTTCTTTTTATTCTTTAAGTCTCATTTTAACTCTTCAAGGAGTGATGCCATTTAAAAAAAAATTAAGCAACCCCCAATTGATTTTATTTTGTTTCAATAGGATCCTCCATCCAAAGTTCCAAGAATCATCCAATAGTCCAAAACTTTTTCTTACTTTTTTTCCAGGGGCTTTGTTATCTTGTAACAAAGTTTCAGCTATAATGTATCTTTTGCAAACCTTGTTAAAATTCCACTATCAATTTTTTTTTAAGTTCCAGGTGGTCTCCTCCATTTTCCAGATTCCACCCTCTTTTTTCCACCCTCTTTTTTCAAAACCGCGCACAATTGTGATTTCGGTCTGTCGCCGAAGAAGCCCAAACCGGAAATCCCACATGTATCAAATTTTATTGAAACAGCTTGAATCTTATCAAGTTACCTTCTGAAAACAAAATTATGTTTCATATTAGGGAAAAAATTGTGTTTCAATCTATTTCCAACTAAAATGACAACTTTTTTCTTTGTCATTATGTTACAGATTTACAAGATAGATGTAACATAATTTGTAAAAGAAAAGAAAAGCAATAAAGACAAAAATGTTTGTTTTGTGTATGTTAAGTGAAAAACTTCCTTTTAAAAACCCCTGTTAGTGTTAAAGTTATAATTGCTGAATATAAGCTGTAAATTCCCTTTTTGAAGATTAATGTCTTTCAGATTTGTAGACCTTCAGTTGTCATAAATTCTCAGTCAACACAAGAGCCAACCAATAATGAAAATTTAAAATGACCGAAAACTGGAAAATGTAAAGCTACTGAAATTTAGTTCATATGAATGAAACAATTGAATTAGGATAAAATACATTAAAAGTAATACTCACATTTGTTTCATCACTTTGCTTTGTGCTGCTTTCCTTAAATCTTCTATATTAAATGCAAATTAGCCAGTTTGAGACCTTTCAGTCTTCTGAGGTAAATAATAAAGGAAGGAGAAATGGATGGAAGAAATTTAAAGATGGAAATTGCTTGCTTGGCTTTCATCTTCTCTCTTCATTTTTTGATATAACATCAAGTCCTATTAGATCACATCCAGAAAAGTATCTCTATCAACTATGTTATGAGGTTTTTAAACAAAAGAAGAAAAGGAAAGAAATAGCTTCAAAATTAGCAAAAGCAAAGGACAGGGAAAGAGTAGCAACCAGAAATACATTTTTTTTTTATTCTGTAGTGGTGGGTACTCAGTTCTTACAATAACTTTTATTCCTATGAATGTAATCAAAAGCTCAGTGGATGGGAAAAGAAGGCAGAATGTACAATTCTTTTCTAACAAGAAAAACAATGGGTGCTATGCCAAAGAAAAATGTCAAAATAGAAAATTACAGACAAAGCAGGAGATGCCTGCTTTTGGGAAGCAATTTCTGGATGGAAACTAAAATTGACATTGTAGTGGTGGGGATTATGTGTCTTTGTACTTAAGGTTGAGCTGGACTAATTTTTAACTCTGGAAAAGTTGGTGTAGAAACAAACAGATTAGGAATCAATTCTAAACATGGTATGCATGGAGATCATTACGGCATACAAATGAGAAATTGCATTACATGTGCCCAGATTAATATTAACTATTTAGTTGACTACTATTCTCTGCTTAATAAAACTCAGTTATATTTACAGTTCTGGTTGGTATGCATGTAGTATCATGTACAAATATTGCCCATGAGGTATTATTTTTTGTCACTTACTCTGTCATCTGGAACCATCTGCTTCAAGTTTCCTATAGCTCCCTGGACATTTTAAAAAAAAGAACTATTAAAATATGGTTCTTCCAGCTCTTAGTTTTGGGTGGTCGTGGAGCCCTGGGTTTTTGGTTCTTCTGGCTTGATGGGGATGGTGGTGTTTCCTGATATATGCTATTTATTCTTTAAATTTTAATTTGCTCAAAGTCATTAAGGAGTTGGGTAGCCTACTAAATCTAAATAAATAAACAAAAGCTCTTGTGCTTTCTCTTTCAAGCTCCATCACACTAGATATTTGTACTTCACCTACTGTTTCCTATTGCAGTAGATATTTCTATTCCTGAACGGTCATGCTGAGTTTTCAATAGAAGAGAATATAAGGTAGCTCAGGATGAACTGTGGAGTTCTGAGTACTCTCTGAGCTTGGTTGTTTGCTTGCAGATGTTTCATTACTGATGAAATGAATGGCATTATCCATGTAATGAATTATTGTAAGAAAATGTCTACAAGCAAAAAAAAAAAAAAACAAGCTCAGAGAGCACCAAAGATTCCACATATTGAGATTTGCCCAAGGTTATTCTTATGCAAGAACAGCGTAATGCTGTCAGTGCTTAAGATATTGGAATAGGAGGGTGGGACACCCAGGCAACAGTCACTTCTAACCATGAACATGTGCAAATTAGTCACAGTGCAGCATATCTTGTTTTCATGGGGAGGAAAATGGGAAGACAGAACTTGAAGTAAGCTACCTTGAACTTCTGAATGAAAGATAGGAATGTAGAACCCTTGGTGTTGTCTGAGCTTATTTCCATGCAGACATTTCATTACCTAGCTAGGTAACATCTTCAGTGCTAGAAGGGAGTGATTCTTTATATTACCTACTGTTTATATGCAGTAGTTTTCTCTGTCAATGTTTCAGGGGTGATGTTTTCTCCATAGTAGTTCTTTGATTGGGCTGTTGTTAACTGCTGAACTTTTTTTTTAATCTGAATTGGTAGCTCCTTGATTAGGGTATTGTTTACTTCTTGATTGTTTGTCTGGTATTAAGCTTGGCATTAATCTTTGCTTGTCTGGGTTTTGATTGCTGGCCAGGAGGTGTTCTGGTCTTTTTGTTTCCCCTTTAAAGCTTTTTTATTGTCTTTTTTGAATAGCATGTACCGTAAATGTTGTTTATATTTGTGTCTGTTGATGGATGATTTGTCTGAATGCCAAACTTCTAGGAGTTCCCTAGCATTTTTCGGATTTAGCTTGGTCTAGGATGCTCTCGGTTTCCCACATGAAATTATGGTTAAGTCTACCCATGTGTTGTGAAATTAAGGTGTTTTCATCATGTCTTTTGGCTGCTTGTATGGATGCCCTCTGCTAGTCTTCTGCCTGTCTGCCCTACAGACTATCTATTACAGTCCTTGAATTGTATGTTGTAGATGTCTCTTGATTTTAATTCTTGGATCACTGGTTCTTTTGATTTATTTGAGATTGGTTTAGTTGGCTTCTGTTATACACACATGCCATATGCTTGTAAGATATTTATGACAGTATTGTTTTTTCACATAGCAAGTGTAGGTTGGACTGTAGTGGGTTGGGTGGTTTTTTAAAATATAGTTTTGTGGGAATTCATTTTGTTGAAAATTGTTATATAGGCAGTCAGTTTCCTATTTCTGGTGTTCTGGGTTGCTGAGGTTTGTGATCTTCTGAATAATATTCTTACACAGCTCCTCATGTGGGAGGTTGGGTTGTTACTTTGGCAGTGGAGCACTTGATTGTAGAATTTGTTATGAAGAATTGAGGAGGTTACTTTTAGTCTCAAATATCCCCAAATTTATTTGGGACTAATGTATTTCCCCAGTCATCTACATGGTCCCTTTCTCAACTCATGTCAGAGTTAATGTGCTAAACAAGTGAGCTTTCCAGGAATTTTGTCTTTGTTAGTCTTTCTTAGTTATAATGATCTCCACTGTCAAATGGGGTAAAGAGGAAAAAATAAAGGGAGACTTTGTAGAATCATTCACAATAGTTTACTGCAGAGGTTATATTTTCACTGTTGTTGTTTTTTTGGAGGGGGAGGGAGAAAGACTGAGGAAATATTAATAGCAAATAATTTCCCAGCCTCTTGCATACAATTCAGAATGATTAAAATATGATTTCTAGAGCATTTGACCAGAACATCCTAGATTGTGCACCTCCTGAAAGAAAGGTACTTCAATTTGCTATATCTCATAGTCATATCCAATAAGGAAGAGAGAATATCCTTCATTTTTTCCTTTTAAGTTCTTAGTAGGGCACATTGAAAACCCAGGGCATTTTGAGGGGAAAAAAAAATCAACCCTTTCTGAAAAAGGCTAAATGGTGGACATAGTTATTGGTATATCTGTGAAGCAGGCAATAAGGAGTTTTTTTTTTAAGAGAGGTTGAGAATAATATTTGCTTTTGTTAAATAGGTAAAGTAGATATATAAATAGACTATGCATGTTGAACAGTTAACTCTTGTATGATTCTATATGAAGGGAGACACAGTTGACACACTGTCCAAGAAACATATCAAACGAAATAGCCATTTATTGTACTTTTTATTATGCAGACATAGTAGCCAGAGTTAAAACTGCCGTTTATTTTGCTTCCCTTCCCACTGCTTGAGATTTTTTGTATGATTTCATACGAAAGGTCTATGTTATAACTTAAATTTCCCAGTGCAAGGGATGGTCAGCATTAATCACATCATTATGATAAATTTAGTGCTAAATGACCAGGATATAGTGTAGTGATCACTTCTCCCTTCTCTACTTAACAGTGACTGGTCTCATAGTTTAGAAAGTACACTGAGCCATGAGTGCACTGAAGAGCCTTTGAATGAATAAATCTGGCATGCTTTGGCAGTGTCAGAGATTTGTAGTTTATGTTCTGGTCTGTTAGATTTGTAGTTTAATCTGCTATTGAGCTATGATTACAATCTCACATAAGCTCCTTCTGAGTATGATATGCAGCCTCTAGGTCACACTTCATCCTCTGTTTCTCAGTATCAGTTCATAGAAGCTCTCTAATCATATTTTTAGAGAACCTCTTCTCAAATACCGCTCGTTCCACTTCCTCAAGTACCCAGCTTTTTCATCTCTTTTGAAGAATGGCAGAAGATTTCACTCTCTCTCATTCCTCTTGCTCTGGAATTGCATCAGTTCACTGCAATTCCTTTGCCCTGAATTATTATCATATATACAAGAGCTACACCAAATCAAGTGCCATATATTTTCAAGGACCACCGTGCAAAGTGGAATTTACAGATACTGAAATAATTTCTGGGAAAAAATAAATCACACAAGGGGTAAGAAATTGCCTTAACCTTAACTCCTTTAACTAAAGCCTTCCAAAATAATAACCTTATAATCTAGCAATACAATCAATGGCTTCATATTTCAACTTTTCTTACCAAAAAATAAAAATAAAATTAAAAAATCACTTAATCATTCAACACTTCATGGCCAGAAGATCATTCCTTAGAAACAAATGAGCCTTTGCTGAAAGCAATTACATATTGTAGATGGAGTAGGGAATTAAATAGAAGGATACAATTCGTTTTCCTCATCCTATTCCATTTCTGTTTGTTCTGTTTTAATTCATTCTCCCTCAAATCTTTATAAAAGGAACAAATGACAGGCAAATGGAAAATCTGGCACCCATTACTCCTATTTTCCAATTGAAAATTCATTCTCTGAATGTCAGTTCTTATGTATACAGATTAGAGCCTTGTATGTAGAAGAGAACAGCAGCAAACCCAAACTAAACCCTAGCTTTGGAGATAAGCTTTGAAACTTATGGATGTATGCCTAAAAATCTCAACAAGAATTGAGATAGCTGAATGGTTATGTGTGCCAGTTAGAGGGAGGCTGGGAGGCAAGGGATAAAGCAAAGTAATTATAAGGAATAAGCATTAGAAGGGATGTGGTGAACTTATTAGCTACTTGAACAAGCCACACTATAGCATCATATGGCATGTTCTGTGTGTCTTCCCTATTTTAAGGTTGTATTGACATCTTATGTATCTTTCCCAATCTTCCTAAACCTTCACTAAACTACTAGCAGCTTAATAATCTTAAGTCTCCAACAGGGTCAATATTTCAATACATTCTTTAATCCATTATTTCTTTTCTAATATTCATCTTAAATTTCAATTTCCTAGTAACTCCTCATTGATTCTTATTTCAATCAGGACAGCTACCTATCCATCCACATATTCACTGTTACTTCCTTTCATGAATGAGCCTACATATGTATTTGACTGACAAAGTATGACTTGTGATAAAAATGACCCAAAGGATTCATTTATTTATTTCCTAATTTCCCCAGAATGATAGTTTCCTGTTACAGGTAGTCTGTGACTTATAGCCATTCATTTAATTATTGTTCAAAGTTACAACAGCACTGAAAAATTGACTTATGACTGTTTTTTACACTTAACAACCATTGTAAGATTCCTAAGGTCGTGTGATCAAAATCCAGATGCTTGGCAACTAATAGAATAGAATAGAATTCTTTATTGGCCAAGTGTGATTGGACACACAAGGAATTTGTCTTGGAGCAAATGCTCTCAGTATACATAAAAGAAAAGATGCATTCCTCAAGAGTCAAGAATCATAAGGTAATGATAGTCATAGAGTACAATAAGCAATCAAATCATACTAGGAAAGTGTCAATATAAATCATAAGGATACAAGCAACAAAGTTACAGTCATACAGTCACAAGTGGGAGGGGATGGGTGATAAGGAGTGATGAGAAGGTTAATAGTAATAGTAGTGCAGACTTTGTAAATAGTTGGACAGTGTTGAGGGAATTATTTGTTTAGCAGAGTGATGGCATTTGGGAAAAAAAACTGTTCTTGTGTCTAGTTGTTCTGGTATGCAGTACTCTATAGCTTCATTTTGAGGGTAGGAGTTGAAACAGTTTATGTCCAGGATGTGAGGGGTCTGTAAATATTTTCAGTCCTCTTTTTGACTGATGCAGTATACACTTGCATTGTTCCAGGGTCATATGATCACTTCTTGCATTCTGATAAACAAAGTAAAGGGGTAAGCCAGATTCACTTTTAATAACTGTGTTGCTAAGCTAACCACTACAATAATTCATTTAACAACTGAATAGTTGTAAAATGGGGCAAAATTCACTTAACACATGTCTCACTTAACAGAAATTTTGGGCTCAGTTAAGTTGAGAATTATCTGTATTCATTTGCACCTTCCCAAATTGAAAGCTTAGAATGACATATGCTTTCATGGATAATAATCTGTTTCACTGCCTATGATTTCTATTTTTTTCTGCTTTTAGCAGAAGACTGTTGATTTTGTTCACAACATCAACCATATTTACTATCTGTTTCAGCCATTTTGCTTTCACCGTAACTGAGATCTGTGTGTTCTAGGAAAGCAGAAGATAATGCCAGAACAGACAAGCTAGCAAGAATTCTAAGTAGCAGGCTGTAGAAGATAAGCTCATTACAAGCTGGGTGAATAGGAACAATGACAAAATTCATCTTTATTTTGCCCTACATTTTAATGAATACTATTGTTTTGCTCTTTGTTCCTGTCTTTGTTGTCTGCTTTTTTTCAGAACTCTATACTCCTCTGCATTGTTTTGCATCAAAATTCTTTCTGTCTTTGGTTTGGCTGAATACAGGCACCAGCACTTGGAATTCTGAAGAATTCACTGATGGTAATTAAAAAGTTGGACCAAAATTTGTTAAACTGAGATGTTTCATTTCCCATCAAAGAAACTGCATCAGTCAAATAATAAAAATAAAAAATAGATAGCAGAGAATCTGAGAATCATTGGAATGTACCAACTCTTGCCTTTGGTCTGGAAGATTGAGTCTTCATTGACATATCACTAAGGGTATCCATTCCTCTGGTTGTGTATCATCAGATAGCTCTGAAAGTTTCAGATTGTTTTCAGGTGAAATGTTGCCCCATCCTCTTATATGCCTGAAGCTGAGGTGGGTGGGTGCGGTGAATTAGAAATGTGTACTGAGATTAGGCATTATAGGAGCTTCCTAATGCTACTGATGTATTGAAGTCAGGAAACATTCTTGCTGTGTGATTCATGGTCCATTTGAATAAATGTTTGCTATACTAATGGATATTTCACCAAGCTGTATTCAGACTATTTCTCACTGCAAGTTCTTTATGTTGACTGGAATTTCATGATATGAAAATGTGCAGGATGTGCATATGATTGAAGAGCCCATCAAGGTTCTTTGATCTGATTTTAAAAATTGCATAATTATGCAAGTTGTCTCCAAGGTGGCCTCCACATGGCAGGTGCATCTTCTAAAGTGTTCTTATTGTATGGTTTTATTGAGTCTGGGCACACGATGATGAAAGTATCTAACAAAATTAGAATAATGCAGAGACAAAAGAGATACACTTTTTAAAGGACTTTTTCAAGCTCAGCTTTCCCTTTATATTTCCTTATGTTAAAATAAGCACTATATAAGACATGCAGTCAGCAGAGCTTCTAGAAATAAAGAGTCTCAAAAAATCAGATTTCTCTATGGGATAACCTCCAAAAGAGATATTTCTGTTGTGTCATTTTTAGTCTCCCAGAAAGGAGCGTTAGCCATCCTTTCAAGAATCTTGTTGACTATTCTTAACTTTTGAAATGAGATATGACTAAATTTATATAGTAATTATGCAATCTTGTATAAATATTTCAGGAAAGTGCAGAGCAGCATAACTTTGCATTAATATTCTGATAACCTGCTAAGTGCCTAAAAAATACACTGAATGTATAATCTTTGGGAATTGAGTGTAGTGCAGTGGCTTGTAAAATGATTCCTGAATCTGTAAGTTATGCTCATAAAGTGAGTTAACTTAATTTGTGGTTTTAAAAGAAAAATATATCTTTGTATAGTACAGGTAATAACAATATAGCTGAAACTTTCTGTTTATGAAATATTGTATTAGAATAAACCATTCTGTACATTGTCTTTTCTCCAGGAATCCTGCAGAGGTAGTTGGAATCTTTATTTAATGAGATATAGATAAATCAGGAGAGTGACTTATGTGGGTTTATTTTATACACTAATATGGAAATGTCAAAATATCATAGACAAGACTATTATGAAAGTAAAGATATTCTGGACATTTGGTTATTTATTATTCTGACAATATAATTTTGCAAATCTAGGCTAACTATTTAAGAGCACCCCAATGTTATTAATTTACAATAGTGCGGAAGAGAAAAGAAAACAAATTAAGGTGGGTTGGTTAATAATTAATGGAAGCTTCTAGTGGAGATAAATTGTCTAGATAAGTGTGCACCTCCTTAAAACTGCAGTAACTGATAAGTGACTGCTTATATTTAGCAACTGCTAAATATTTTTACATTTAAATAATTAACTTGATGATAATTATGCTTATTTTAACATTTGTTATAGGGGGAAAAGTGTTTTATCTTGGTTTGCAGCCAAGACCTAATTCAAATAAGAGATTTAGTATGGAAGAGAGAAAGACTATACTTGTATGTGTATAGTGTACATTACGCCAGTCCTTATATGATACCTAGAGGGGCAAAACTGGTTTCTCCACTCACAGGGAAAAAGAACAAACAAAAAAAGAAGCCATTTTTACATAATGCTCTCTATGCTGATTTGTTGTAATTTTACTCACTTGAATTGGATTTGATTTGATTATACCATGAATTATATTCATACTTAAACTCATGATAACTTTTTTTAATATACCTAGGATTACAATTTATGATACGTGTCATCTCATTTACATTTTCAATTCTGCGTTAGAATTAGAAGCCATACTTGGTTCAGCTACAAATCCTATACATCCTTATTGTGTGGCTGACTGTACTGGATCACTCTGATAATGTTAAATTATATTAAGTGATATTACTTATAGTTGGGCAGATGCTACCTTCAACCAATTAATTTTTTATGAACCAGAAATGTCCTTGAAATGGACTCTGCATATAGTATATCCTTTTGCAGAACACACAGCTTCTCAGTTATTTTTTTTTTCTTTTTGGCATACTGAATTATTGCTGTCTTGCATCCTGTGATTTGAAGTCTGCATATTTATTTTCCCTGGTGCACAGGTAATAATGTGCCATTGCTGAAGCTTCCAAGCCCTTACAGACTAGATCAGCTGAGAATAAGTATTTTCTTAGCATTCCCAACTAATTTGTCTGATAACCAGATTAGCAATCCATTTGAGAGGGATTTATATTGTTGATTTGACCTAAACTAATGCTTCATTATGTATGTCTAATCTGATATATTGGATGCCTGCAATGGTGTGAGTAATGCTATAATCTTTTTGGTAGACAGAGTAAAAAAAAATCCTTAATCTGGCCACTAAATTTTGGATATAGCCAAAGATGAATATTTATATTTTTAATTTTCTAGGGATTGTTCCATAGGGAAGTAGAGGGTTGTAAAACATTTGAGAACATCTTCTAAAAGAACAACAAATGTAGACAAAGAAAAAATGGTCAGTCACTGACAAATAGAGGAGATTGATTTAATGTGCATGATACATTGATTGTTTCCTTAAATAGAACAGTGTTTGGAATGAAAGAACTCAGAATGGTTGCAGTTCTTCTGATACATGGTCCTTACATTACTAATAAAATGAATTGATTGTCTGAGGAAATATCTTTGATAACAATGCCCAACCTACTTCTTAGTAAGCTAGAAAAAAATGGAATAGATAGCACCACCACTAGATGGATTCGCAAATGGCTGACAAACTGTACTCAATAAGTAGTCCTTAATCGGTCTAAGTCTACATGGAGGGAAGTAAGCAGTGGGGTGCCACAAGGTTCCGTCTTAATATTCTTCAATATCTTTATTAATGACTTAGATGAGGGAATAGAAGGGGAACTTACCAAATTTTCAGATGATACTAAGCTGGTAGCAATAGCTAACACCCAAGAAGATAGGCTCAAGATCCAAATGGATCTTGACAGACTAGAACACTGGGCCGTATCTAACAAAATGAAATTCAATACAGAGAAAAGTAAAGTCCTACACTTAGGCAAGAAAAACCAAAAGTACCCAATATAGACTGGGTGAAATCAGGCTCAATAGCAGTAACTGTGAGAGAGATCTTGGAGTCCTAGTGGACAACCAGCTAAATATGAGCCAGCAGTGTGCAGCACTAGCCAAAAAAGCTAATGCAATCCTAAATTGCATTAACAGAGGGATACAATCAAGATCAAGTGAGGTACTAATACCACTCTATAAAGCCCCAGTAAGACTACACCTAGAGTACTGCATCCAGTTTTGGTCATCACATTATAAAATGTTGAGACTCTAGAAAAAGTACAGAGAAGAGCAACCAGGATGATTAGGGGACTGGAGCCTAAATTTTTGAAGAACTATTGCAGGAACTGGGCTTGGCTAGTCTAGTGAAGAGAAGGACCAGGGGAGACATGATAGCAGTCTTCCAATATTTGAGGGGCTGCCACAGAAAGGAAGAGGTCAAGCTATTTTCTAAAGTGCCTGTAGGCCAGACAAGGAATAATGGATGGAAACTGAACAAGGAGAGATTCAACCTGGAAATAAGGAGAAACTTTCTGACAGTGAGAACAATCAACCAATGGAACAATTGCCCTCAGAAATTGTGGGAGCACCATCACTTGAGACTTTCAAGAAGAGATTGGACTGCCATTTGTCAGAAATGGTGTAGGGTCTCCCGCTTGGGCGGGGGGATTGGACTAGATGACCTACAAGGTCCTTTCCAACTCTGATTATCTGTTATCTGTTAACTATTCTCTGAATCAAAAGCCCATTCCAAAGCTTCCATTAAATATTTAAAGAACAATGCAGAAATAAATATTGAAATGTATGTTCTCACCAAATTGCATTCTGATCCAGCCCCACCTTTGATCTTGTCTGGGTTTTGCTTCTTCTTCAACAAAATTAATATATGGACATTTGGAAAATTAAGAAACGACACTCCTATTGAAACCCCTATGTCCAGAGGTGATATTCAGCAGGTTCTGACCAGTTCTAGGGAACCGGTAGTGAAAATTTTGAGTAGTTTGGAGAACTGTCAAATACCACCTCTCACTGGACATTTTACAGTATTCTTCCCCTACCACACCACCAAGCCACGCCCACAGAACCGGTAGTAAAAAAATTTGAATCCCACCACTGCCTATGTTGCCTACCAGTTTGAGCAATTCTTTGTAAGAGGCATTTGTTTTAGAGATCTGCACAGACCGATTAATTTTTCTGAAGAAGGTTCGTGATGATTTTAATTGTTTTTTTAAAACAAATTTTATTAATTTTACAATTAAAAACAAATCAACAACACATACACAAATAGAAGAGTGAAGAAAAAAGAAAAGAAAAAGAAAAAGAAAGGAGAAAGAAGAAAAAAGGGGAAAAAAGGAGAAGTGACATAAATCAAGAAGAGAAAAGATCTTACAAACTGTCGAAAATGAGAATGTTTTTAAGCTATGGTTTTAATTGTTTATGAAATCTACTCCACCTCAGACCTGACCCTGATTCCTTAATTTGCTTAAATCATTGTAACTGTCTTAAATATGTTTTCTGAAGGAAGTATGTGTGATTCCACCCTTTTTAAAATTCACTTGACATTCTGAAAGCAATGCTATTGAAGTTAAGCTTTCCACTGTGTTCCTGGATAGGAGGGAAGAAAGGGGGGGAGATTTATTTCACTATTCAGAAGAAAAACTGCAAACACTCCATTTTAAGTAAACTGGGCTGGATGGTGATACATTTATTACCGTACAAACAGATGCTTGGCTGGTAGCACTTTGTAATAAAAAAAGGAACTTTGTTCTGAATTATGGTTGTGAAAGCTTACTGAGTGGAAATTGTAATAGGCATAAAGTGAAATAATCATAAAGCTGGAGAAAGGGGAAAATACTGTGAACAAATAAATGGGAAAATCATTTGAAATAAATTCAAAAATTTAATGCAAACGTAGAAATTAGTAGCTAGTGATTGTGGAAGCGAGATGGTTGAAATGTACCTAATTAATTACTATAAGTAGGTTTAAAAGAATCCTTAATGTTAGATCTGGGAGGATGGTTCAAGAATGGAGGCAAGACTCAGACAGCAACAACAGCTCTTTATTAGTGACTTCAGATTTGAGCAAAGTATCCCAGCCGCAACAGCCCCTTATATAGGGCTGGCTGCAGCTAGGCAGCCAATGAAGGTGATTTGAGTTTGCTGCTCTTGGCAGGGCCAATCGCGGCAGCCCGTTTACTGGCCAATCGCATCAGTCTATGGTGACCAATCACGATCGGCTATTCGCAGGCCAATCAGAGTTGAGGCTTTCGAGCCTGCTAGTCCGGAACACCCCTCCCCTCTCGGTTCTGTTTAAGGGGTGGAGTAATATAGTCTCGCAGGTAGGCAGGTCTTCGCACCTGTCTGCTTGACTTATGCAATTCTAATTGTCCATGTTCAAATTCGGGTTCAGATGGACTGCTTGCTGGATCAAACAGGAATGGTGAACCGGTGTCATGGTTAGGGCTCTCCTCTGATGCCCCCGGGGTGATGGAGTCCTCAGCTTCGTTGTTACTGATATTGCTCCCCTGGCTCGCTGAACCTGTTTGGCTGCTGCTTCTCGGTGAAGTGTTCATCTGCCCAGGTTCAACTACAGCTGGTGAGTATTGCAAGCTATGGTGTGGTGATCTCGGTGTTAATTCAGAATAAACAGGTGTTGGTTCTATTTCTGGGCTCACGGCTTCTCCTCCCCCCCTGGTGTCAAAGTTAGGGTCAGGGGTGATGTTGTGGTCAGTCTGGAGTGTAGCTGGTCAATATGGCATTTCCATGCTCTGCCGTCAGTGGTGAGTAGACGGTAGGAGCGGGGACCCATGACTTGAGTTACTTGGGCAGGAATCCAGAGGGGATCCCCAGAAATTTTTTTTGCAAATACAAGGTCTCCTACCTTAAAGGCATGGTTCTTGCTGCTGGAACCCAGGGGCTTTTCCGGGGTGTAGGCAGGATGCAAACGGTCTAGAGGCGATCTGAGTTTCCTGGCCATCAGGAGTTCAGCTGGGCTCTTCTTGGTTGTGCTGTTTGGTGTGATATGTTGCAGGAGCAGCATTCTAGTGACTTTGTCGTGGATGTTACCTTGTTCCATTTTCTGCAGGGTTTTCTTTGTAAACTGAACCATTCATTCAGCCGTACCATTCGCTGTAGGATGAGCCAGCGATGTGAGTGCGTGTCGGATGCCCCGTTCCGCTAAATACTGTTCAAAGGCTAAGGCAGTAAATTGGGGCCCATTGTCAGAGACCAGGACATCTGGTAGGCCGTGTGTGGCAAAGAGTCTGTTCAGTTTTTTGATGACTGTCTCAGTAGTGGTTGCTTTCATTTTATTGACCTCAAGCCAGTTAGAATACACATCTAAGGTTATTAAGAAAGTGTGGCCTCTAGTAGGTCCCGCAAAGTCAATATGAATGCGAGACCAGGGACCCCTGGGTGTTTTCCATTCTGCTGGTGGAGCTTTTGGTGGGGCTGAGTGGTTTTCCTGACATCTGTTACAAGAGGTGACCCAGGTTTCGATTTGTTTGTCCATACCTGGCCACCAGGCGTAACTTCTTGCCAGCGCTTTCATACGCACGATGCCTGGGTGTCCATCGTGTAGCATTTGCAAGACCCTTTTTTGTAACCTAGTTGGTACAACAACTCAGTCTCCCCACAAGATGCACCCTCTTTGTGAAAAAGTTCTTTTTGTCTGTTTTTAAATGGCTTAAATATTTCCTTAGGGTCGTAATCTGGCCTTCCCCTCTCCACCCAGCCAAGAACTCGTGCCAAACAAGAGTCTCTTTTGGTTTCAAAGGCGATGTCTTGGGCCGTTAGGGGAGGTGAGGGCATTGTCTCTATTTGCAGTACTGGGAGCGTGGGAGCTGGGTCTTCCTGTGGCTTGGGTAGTGACGAGCGGCACAAGGCATCTGCGTGAGGAATAGATTTCCCGGCGATACTTTAATTGATAGTCGTAGGTAGCAAGAAATTCCGACCATCGCATCATTCTGGGGGAGAGAATGTGTGGAGTAGGTTTGTTGCCCGCCAGAATCCCAAGTAGTGGCTTATGATCCGTTATAATAAAAAATGGTCTCCCATAAACATATTCATGAAATCTTTTAATTTCAGAGACAATAGCAAGGGCTTCCTTATCTAAATGGATATAGTTTCTTTCTGTTTTTGATAGAGTTCTTGAAAAAAATGCAATTGGTGCCCCTGAGCCGTTTGGTAGGATGTGGCTCAGGATGGCCCCCACCCCAAATGGTGAGGCATCACAAGCGACAGTCAAAGGGAGTGTCTCGTTATATTGAATTAGTACTGCATTAGAGGTAAGGAGGTCTTTTACTTGCTGGAAAGCGTGTTCCTCCCGACGTCCCCAAATCCAGGAGGCCCTTTTATTGAGTAGTCTATGAAGGGGCTCAGCAACAGTTGCCTTCTGGGGTAGGAAGATGTTATAAAAGTTAATAAGTCCCAGGAAGGTTTGGAGGTCAGTTTTGTTTAGGGGTCTTGGGGCATTTTTGATAGCTGCCAATTTCTTTTCTGTGGGGTGGATTCCTTGCTTGTCACCCTTTCTGTGCAAAGCTGGCACTTTTCCTTCTTAACCTTGAGGCCAGCGTTTTTGAACCTCTGTAGGACTGTTCTGAGACGTTTTTCTAATTGGTTTTTTGTGGGTGCTGCTATCAATACGTCATCAAAATAGGGCATGACCCCTTTTATGCCTTGTAATAGTCTCTCCATCAGGCTTTGAAAGATGCCTGGGGCTACGCTTACACCAAACTGGAGCCTGTTGCATTTGAATGCACCACGATGTGTGACTATAGTTTGGGCTTCTGCAGTCTCGGGATCAACTGGCAGCTGTTGATACACTTGGGCCAGATCTAATTTTGCGAATATTTTGCCCCCCCCCAAGTGAATGCAGGAGATGTTGAACAACTGGTACTGGGTAGGCGCTCTGCTGTAGCGCGTGATTGAGGGTGGCCTTGTAGTCACCGCAGATTCTTATGGACCTGTCAGGCTTTATGGGGGTGACAATTGGTGTCTCCCATCGGGCATGGTCAATGGGTTCTAACACGCCTTGTGCAATTAATTTGTCCAGTTGCTCATCAATTTTGGATTTGAGAGCAAAGGGAACTCGGCGTGGCTTTAGGGGAATGGATGCAATGTCGGGGCAAAGATTAAACGAAATAGGGGACCCCTTGTACTTGCCCAGGCTTTTGTTGAACACTTCTCGGAAGTCATGGATGAGAGCCGCCTCCCAGTCATCATCTTCAGTATGATGGATGCCAGCCATTCCGATTCCTAATGGCGCGAAGCACTGAAGGCCCAATAGACTTGGCCAGTCTCTGTCTATGATGGTGAGTGGTAGAATTGCATTATGTCCTTTGAAAGAGACCTGGAAATGGCAGGTACCTGCGACTGGAATCCGATTGCCTTGATAGTCTTTCAGTATGAGTCTCTGACTGCTGAGGTCTTGGCATCGGATGTTAGGAATCAGCTGCTTGAGTGTTTTCCAGGATACCATGGATAGTGATGACCCAGAGTCGACTTCCATGATGCACGGTTTGTTTTCAATGGTGACCTTTACTCGGATGTTTTTAGCATCAAGTGATGAAGCGTGGCCGATGGTGATGGTTTGATGAGCCTCCTCTCGTCTGGGTGTGCCATTAAACCTTCAAGGTCTGCTGTACTAGTTCCACTGGTTGCTAGGGCAGTCCCTCTGTGTGGTGGAGTTGCCATCATTCCTCTTTGGGCTGCTCCCTATCCGTCTGGGGCTGAAATTTCTCTTGTTTCTGCATACCTTCGCGATGTGCCCTTGTTTCTCGCAAAAACAACACATGGCGTCTAAAAATCTGCATTCGGATCGAGGATGGTTTCCCCCGCATCCAGCGCATTGGTAGTTGGATTTACGACCCCGCTGGTCCCGTTGCTCATGTTCTGACCGGAGTCTGTGGACTTCTTCCTCCTCGCTGTCTGAGGATGACTCGACATCTTCATGATGGGTGGTTGATGTGTACTTGTCTGAAGGTTTCCCAGCATCGTTGGTGGGTTGGTGGTTGGTTCCGCTGGTTCGACGCATTCATGCTGCTGATTTATGAGTGGCTTCAGCTGCAGTGGCGTCTGCTATGGCATCTGCAAGTGAGATGTCTCCCTTGGCCATGATCTTGCTCTGGACAGTTGGGTCTCTGAGGCCAAGGACGATGCGGTCTCTCATGGCTTCTTCGAGATTGGCGAAGCCACATAAACCGCCCAGGTTCCTCAGGTCTGCCACAAAATCCCCAATGCTCTCACCTTCATGCTGGTCCCTCTGGTAGAACTCGTATCTACGAATGAGAGTTGGTATGGCTGGGGCGTAATGGTTGCGCAGGATGGGAGCAAGGGTGTCCCAATCCATGGTTTTAACCTCAGCTGGCTTTGCTAAGGCTTTAGCCATCTTAAAAACGGCTGGCCCACAATGGGTTAGAAAAACGGCTCGTTTCTTGCTGGGCGTGGCATCTTTGAGGTTGTTGGACTCCAGGAACATTTGAAATCTGTCCATATATGAGTCCCAGTCCTCGCTAGCTGGATCGAATGGGGCGGGTGGTATAGCGCTGCTGGCCATGTCACCGTCGTTGTGCTCTGTCAGCCACGTGCTCCTTCAGCTAGTTCAAATCAGTAGACTTCGTTGCCTCCACATCCCACCCTCGTCGCCAGTGTTAGATCTGGGAGGATGGTTCAAGAACGGAGGCAAGACTCAGATAGCAACAACAGCTCTTTATTAGTGACTTCAGATCTGAGCAAAGTATCCCAGCCACAGCAGCCCTTTATATAGGGCTGGCTGCGGCTAGGCAGCCAATGAAGGCGATTTGAGTTTGCCGCTCTTGGCAGGGCCAATTGCAGCAGCCCGTTTACTGGCCAATCGCATCAGTCTATGGCGACCAATCACGATCGGCTATTCGCGGGCCAATCAGAGTTGCAGGCTTTCGAGCCTGCTAGTCCGGAACACTTAATATCATCCATCCCATTGAATCATTGCACTTAGGAGTTTATGAATTCTTCAAAACATGAAACTAATAAGCAATTCTTCATTTTGGCAATGAGTGGGGCTAGTCCTATGCATTCCAGAGTTCTAGTGGAATTCCTGAGCATCCTGCTTTTTTGGCTGTAGGTTGCTAATGGAAGGGTGAAAGCAAATAATATTTTCAAGAATTTAGAAGAATGTGTGTGTTTTTAGCCAAATGGGATGTATTGCTGTTTTTGACTTCATAAATGTTTTCAAAACTGTCGCTGAAGTTCTTGCATTTTTAATTACTGCATTATCTCATCCTAAAATCCTGGGAGAATGTGTAGAAATAGCTTGCCTCAAATGGTGCACGTTTTGTGAGCTTCCTGGCAAAAAGGCAGAGTAAGACAGGTTCATGCAAAGATTTCCTCTCTGACAGAAGATCATCTATTGAATATTCTGGAGAATGCTTTCTCCCTGGTGGCAACCTGGCAATAGAAAAGTCTCATCCTCAGCCTTCCAGCATTTAGAAAAATGGCAAAAATGGGTCTGTTTCATTAAACCTGCCATTATTGAATTAATTTCAATTCCCTTGCTTTTAATTTGGATTTTAATTGCATGGGTTTCAGATTTTGCGTTTTGTTTTATTGTTATAAGAACTTTTGAACATGTACTGCTTGTATAAAGATGAAATATAAGATTGTGATAATCTGGCTTATCATTCAAAGATGAGAGATTTCTGTGGTAGTCCAGTTTGAATTACAAATAGTGGGTGAACATATAAATGGTTCCCGAGCAATTCCTTAATATTGTAGGGCAGTGATGGTGAAGCTTTTTGTTGTGGTGTGCCAAAAGCGCACATGTGCTGGCACTCACAATGCCACGTGCCCCGCCTCTCCTGCGCATGTGCGTGCAACACCCCCACCCTTCCCCCTTACCTGCATTGTGCATGTGCATGCCTCTCAGCTGATTTTCGGCCCATTTGAGGCCATTTTTTGCCCTCCTGGAGGCTCAAGGGAATCCTCTGCAGCCTTGCGAGATCGAAAAATGGGCCTTCTGAAAATACCAGAAGAGCCCGTTTTCAGCCTATGGGGCACTTCTGGAGCCCAGGGGAGGCCGTTTTGCCTTCCTGGGGGCTCAAGGAAAGCCTAGGGAGGCTGAAAATGGGCCCACTTTGGCACTTACGATATTTTCAGAAGGCCTGTATTTTGGCCACCCGATGTGCAGAGGCTTCCCCCAAGCCCCCAGGAGAGCGAAAATGGCTTCTTCGGACTCCAGAGGCCCTCTGTAGGCTGAAAATGGACACTTCAGTATTTCTGGAAGGCCCATTTTTCAGCCTCCCAAGGCTGCAGAAGCTTCCCTCAAGCCTCCAAGAGGGCGAAAACGGCCTCAAACAGCCCAAAAATCATCACACATGCGCAGTGCAGATAAGTTTGGCTGGAGCTCATGTGCCTGCACAAATGGCTCTGCGTCCAAGCTGTGGCACAAGTACCATAGGTTCGCCATCACGGTTATAGGGTATGGATTGGGAGGGGTATTTAAGTCAGTCTTGAGTCCTGGCAACTACATGAATAAGTCAAGGCAATTGGTTTGGGCACTAATTTTTGAAAATGGTTTGTCATGGCTTCTTCCTAGAGTTGAGAGAGAATGATTGGCCTAAAGTCATACATATAATTTTTGTCTAAGGCAAGATTGGAATTCATGGTCTCTTGTTTTCTAGATCATTGTCTTCAACCACTGTTGGTGAGCTATTGACTTTGTCCATAAAGTGTTGATATTCATAAAATGGACATGAGTTCATACAAGCCTTCTGAGAATCTTACAGCCAAATTTTATAAATCTCTTCTGTAAAGAAGAAAAAATAATAATTCTTTTTTTTAAATGACAATTTCCCTTCCATCCTGCTTTCTAACTTTTATCTAAACATAATGCTACAACATGTGATGTGAACATATGCTTTCATCTCTTTAGAATTTGTGATGATAGCAACACACCTTTAACCAAATATTTTCACAAATCATTCAGAATCAATTGTAATGAACTCCCAATAATCATTTGCTTTTTTGGTTTAGCAGATGCCATTGTATTTTTTATAGATATTTCCTATTAAGATGCCATATGAAACCTTGCTCAGATGCTACCATGTACACAATAGTCATCTAGGCTGACCAGTATCTATTCTGATGACAACCCTTACTTTTATGTTCTTGAACATGAAATGCTTTTTTCTAACAAGCCATGTGAATTTATGAAAAAGGTGCACTTTAAAAAAATATCCAATTGCACAAATGTAAGCAAGAGTAGACACAACAGCAAAATGCATTAGGCTGCAAATCCTCTCTCCACTGCCCATCCCCCACCCATATTCTCTATAATTGCATATATGGAATACTGACTTATTAGGCAACCCACCCTGCAAAAATTCTGTAATGTGTGTGCTAATTGTTTTGTGAAAATCTACTGGGTTATTTAGCATTGGTTGTACCTTCAGCATTTCATTACTTTCCAACTTCATGGTTTACAATTTTTCTCTGTCTGGACTACAATTCTTGAAGTTCTCACTCATGGTCCAAAGTTCTCTTTGCTGTTGTTTAGTCAATAAAAACTGAAGAATATGTTATGCAAACAGTTTGAATAACCACTAAGCAAAGATTGGCTTAACCTATTGCATAAGTTCAACAAGGCTTTCTCAATATGTAGTTCTTCAGATGTTCTGAACTCCAGTAGACTCAACAATATGGCCAACAGGTAGGATATTTAAGCAATGTTCAGCAATATCTAGGGAGCTATATATTGTGCACCATGCTTCAATATCACATAAACGTCTGTTGTAAACCACAAGCATGCCCTTTGCTTAGGGATATCATCACTCAAAGAGCCATACTTTTCCTTACCTCAAACATGCATTTTCTTTTCACCATACAGCTACCGGGCAATGTGCCCACCCAGATCCAGCACACCTCTCCTGCTTTATATCCAAATTCCTGAATGGCATCTGCAGAACTAAAAAAAAATTAAAAGGGGGTGGGCACCAAAATTATGTGGGCTGAATCCTATCATGAAAAACTAGAGCGCTTAACCCAGGGAATTCTGTTCTATGAAAAGTTAATATTGAGACAAGGACAAAATGATTGCAATACATTTTGGATTTACATTACTGAACAGTGACTAGTTTAGATGATTTGTGAATCTAGGGCAGGCATTCTTTATTCTTTCATGCCTATTGCTAGCCCTTCAATATGGCCTGAAGAACCATCTTTGATAAAAGCTTCAAAGTTACAATTTATATGTCTCTGTCCTAATTTGATGTCATTCACCCCTCTTTTTGCTCCAGAAAAAAAATGATCATTTTTAGCAATTCTGAAAAATTACTGCTGCCTGTGCAGTAACTGGGAACGCTTCTTACTAATTATTTCCAAAAAATAATAATAATAACCATTATCTCACTGCTGCTCAGTTAACTGGATACAGTTTGAATAACACAATAAAGGTATGGTAGCAGTCATAATTGGTAATGTTAGTTTGGATTGTTACAGTAATATTCATGTAGTCTGAAAGAATATAGTTCTCCTGAGTAGTCTTTTCTCTTCCTAGGACAGGTTGTAATTTCTTCTGCTTCAAAAGATATTTAAAGCTAATTATTAAGGCATGCTCCAAATAAAACATGGAGAAGTTCATATTTAATCAGAATACATTCTTGAGAAGTACAGATCGTTTACCATAAGGTGCTCACATGAGCCAAAAATGCAATAAAATGACTTGTAATCCTTGTTTATTGGAAAGTTTAAGTCTTTATGTGTGACATAACTATGTCTAGCTGCTTTTTTTCCTCAAAATCCGATCCATTCTTTTCAAAAAGGGGAAAGCTCTGCACATTCTGTGAGCAGAGATGGACTATATTTCTATCAAAATAATATCAGATGTGAGCGGGTAGGAAGAGGGAGAAAAATAATTTGCTTCACTTATGACCAAATGGAAAAGACATTTCACAGCACTTACATAAAGGGGGCTATCATTTCAACATTCTTCCCCCCCCCCTTTTTTCTTTTCCCTTTTGTTCCTAGGCTGCTTATAATAAAAGTGTCTAACATTTTGGAAAGCCCTTTATTTGCAGGATTTCTGAGATGCAGATGGGAAGGTTCAGAGAGACCAGGCCTAATATTTGTTGTGTCACTGTGAGAAGAAACCAGTTGAATTCCTATTCTGAAGTGTTTTGTGAGGTCGCTGATCACTGTGAACCGAGTAATTAATAGCTAGTCTGCAGGTTTTGATAACACAGTCGTGCGGGGCTTTTTCCATGGCATTGTTAACTGCAGCCTTCAGAAAAAAAAGAAATTTTTAATTAGGAGTTATGGGACTGAAAAAAAGGAAAATGGGTCCTTTTCAGAAGGAGAATAGAGAAGCATCTTTTATTTAGCCAGTGCTTGAATGGTCTTGGTTTTACTTATTTGTTTATATCATTTGGAGACCCCTGTTCCAACAAATTCTATTATGAGAGTTTATAGCCAAAGATGAGAACTATGAAAACCCCTAAGCTTTACTCGGGTATTCAGAAAAATTGTGAGATATTATTTCTGTTCAAGGAAGCAGAAAAAGCTTTCTCAAATGGCGTTCTCACACATGAAGGGAAACTATCTTTAATCAAAAGATCCCCTCTGTTTATAGGGAATCTCCAGATGAATTAATATTTTGATTTTCCATTCTCCTGATTTGGTAGGAAGCTTTTACCAATGATAAAAGACATTACACGAACCTTGTTTACTGTACTGATTCCAGTATGCATTTTCCAGAACACATGAGAAGGGTAAAAGTAACATCTTGATTCAATGTCTGGAGTGGGTTGGAAAGGGGGGCAAAAGGGGCACAAAAGCAAGCTAGAAGTCAGTTCAAATTCAAATTCTGAAGTGAGATGTTATGACTTCATAACTTCAGAAGTTATGAAGATATGAAGACAAACAGAAGTGCTATTCCCCAATTTTGTAGTTGCATATTTCGGATCTTGAGACTTGTGTAATTCCGTAATGCCAATGCTCATGTATCCCTATTTTGAAGAATGTCACAAGCCATCTTTCACTGTGGGATTTATGGGGTTCATCATCTTCATTATCATCATCATCATCATCATCATAATCATCATCACCATTATTATGATGGTTAATTTTTGGTGAAATTCACAGCCTTTGGGGGTCATTGGTAGCTCAACAGCTCAAGTCCTAACCAAGGACCTTGGAACTGTTAAGGTAGCATTGGAGGATATAAGCTGTTGCAAGTAGGGTGTATTTTTGTAGAATCAGGGTACTCAAGTCTGATAAATTCAGAATTTCCAAATAGCAAGGTAGCCCTTTAGGTATTGCTCCAAGGGCTCCAATTACAATTGGGATAACACACGATTTATTTTTCCAAAGTCGCTCAACTTCAATTTGTAAGTTCTAGTACTTTGTGATTTTTTTCTTGCTGCTTGTCTTCAATTCATGCATCACCAGGTATTGCAATGTCAATGAACCAAACCTTTTTCTTTCCAACTACTACTTCTTCTTCTTCTTCTTCTTCTTCTTCTTCTTCTTCTTCTTCTTCTTCTTCTTCTTCTTCTTCTTCTTCTTCTTCTTCTTCTTCTTCTTCTTCTTCTTCTTCTTCTTCTTCTTCTTCTTCTTCTTCTTCTTCTTCTTATTATTATTATTATTATTATTATTATTATTATTATTATTATCTTTTATTCATTAAACATGAAACTCAGTCGAGTGAACATTTAAAAATATCAAATATTATTGACTGGTGCTGATTATTGAGACGGGGTGCTGCCAGCATCCTAGATATCAACCAAGGAGAGATTTAACCTGGAAATAAGGAGAAACTTTCTGACAGTGAGAACAATTAACCAATGGAACAGCTTGCCCATAGAAGTTGTGGGAGCTTTCAAGAAGAGGTTGGACTGCCATTTGTCAGAAATGGTGTAGGGTCTCCTGCTTGGGAGGGAGGTTGGATTAGATGACGTACAAGGTCCCTTCCAACTCTGATTATCTGTTATCTGAGCTTGGTTGTTTTCTTGCAGTTGTTTCATTACCTAAACTAGGTAATACTACCTCGTTTGGATAATGAAACATTTGCAAGAAAACAACTAAGCTCAGAGAGAACCAAGGACCCCTCATTTAAACTTTAAGCTACAAATATTCCCCTTTATTGTTTGTCTTTTCTTTTCCAATCATTTATTTAAGGGAAGGTAAAATGGCTTTGCTCCTTTTTAGATGTGGCCTAATCTAGCAATTTAAAACTATAAATTCAAAATCCTATAAGGTTCTCATTAGCACAGCCATCTGTGCAGCATTTCTTTATATGAAGACAGGCATACACTATGGGGAAATCAGGGAGACTATGCATGCAGATGAAACTGAGCCCATAACTAGGCTGGCTCCCCTGAGAAAATTTCTTCAGGTCTCTCATCCTGGTTTCCTTTTAACCGTGTCACTTCTACAACTCACAACGAATGTGACAGAATGAGTTCCATCATATTTGATTAAATTAAATTTATGAAGAGTGCAGAGTTTCATGGCCTCCAGGGCAACCATAGATTTACCTCAAATAATCTTAGGCTTGAACTATACAGGTGGACACTTATTAAACGTTGTTTAAAATTTCACAGCAGTGAAGAATTGATCTGAATAAGAAGATTGTCAACACCCAATTGCCATGGATAGATTATTTCCTTGTACAGATGAGGTACTTAGCTCTTAAGCACTTAAGCTTCATAGTGCTTTACAGCCCTCTCTAAGCAGTTTACAGAATCAGCACACTGCCTCCAACAATCTGGGTTCTCATTTTACTGACCTCAGAAAGATGTAAGGCCAAGTCAACCTGTAGATGACTACCTATTGGTCACATAGGGAAATGGACTGGTTGAGATGGTCAGATCCAGGTACTTTATGACCCCTTCTGGATCCTGCCGGGTACTTGGGGAGTTTCTCACTGATTCTGGCAGGCAATTTTTTAACTGGTGCAAAATGTGATGGTGAGAGCACTTTTGCTTGCCCCTTTGTTGTGGGAGCTACATTGGATACTGGTTTGTTTCTGGGTTCAATTCAAGGGATTGGTTATTACCTTTAAACCCTATATGGCATGGGGTCAGGTTACCTGTGGAATTATCTCATCCCCATCACATCAGCCCATCCCACATGCTCAGGTAGGGGAAGTATATGACCCCATCAGTTAAAGAATTTTGACTGGCAAGGTCCAGGAAGATGGCCTTCTCTTCTATTGTCCCTGCCTTCTACAATACACTCCTTCTAGAGGCAAGGTGAAACCTAATTCTCCTGGGCTTTGAAGAACTGGTTCTGCCAACTTGCTTGTGACTTAATAACCATAACCCTTGGGGTGATTGGTACCTTGATGGCCCTCCCCCCACCTATTTTAACTGATTTTATACTTTGTTTTTAAGTTGTCTACCACATTTATTGTATTGCTCCAAGGGCTCCAATTACAATTGGGATATAGTATTGCTCCAAGGGCTCCAATTACAATTGGGATAACACACGATTTATTTTTCCAAAGTCGCTCAACTTCAATTTGTAAGTTCCAGTACTTTGTGATTTTTTCTTGCTGCTTGTCTTCAATTCGTGCATCACCAGGTATTGCAATGACATTCTGGAAGTGAGATCGGAAGCATCTAAATTTGACAAATAAATTGTGTGAAGGGGCTGGTTGATTATTGGCCACAAAGTACTAGCAGATCCCCTGATGAGAATGTATTTGAGCTGCCTCCCTTTGCTGTCTCCAATTTCATTTTTTTTTATTTTTTATTTTTTTAAAATTCTTTTATTCTAGGAAAAGAAACATTTATTTGACTTACATTTAAAACAGACAAATCAACACACACACACACACACACATGCACATATACACACACACATTTTACAGCGTATATAGAGCAATGGTTATTTTTTTCTCTTTATTTTTATCATTGACGTGATCTGCCTTGTTACAATAACTCCTTCATTCTTTTAATATTTTATTTGCTCTACATAGTTTATATTTAAATGCACGTCTTCTGTCATTTCCATAACTTATCCAAATATCAAATATTACCTTTTCTTTAACCTATCATATCAAATGTTCCATATTTCATAATAGTCACTATCTTGTTTATTTTTTAACAATTTGTTTAGGCTATCCATCTCGGCACATTCATGTATTTTTTTAATTACCATATCCTCTGAAGGAATGAAAGACCATTTCCAGTTTTGTGCATAGGTTATTCTGGCCACAGTTATGATGTGCAAAATTAAATATTGATATTTTTTCTCCATGTTTAAATCTATCATACTTAGCAGAAAGGTTTTGGGTTCAAGTTTTAAATTTTGTTTTGTTATATTTAAAATCCAATTTCTAATATTTCTCCAAAACTTCTGAGCACATGGGCAAGTCCACCACATGTGAATATATGTTCCTTGTGCGTAGTTACATTTCCAACAGTTGGGTGGTAGGTTGGGGAACATCTTAGCCAGTCTTGCAGGCGGTAGGTGCCAGTGATGAACCATTTTATATAGGTTTTCTTTATACGAGACTGACATGGTTAATTTGTAATTTGTTTGCCAGATGTGTTCCCACTTATCTAATTCAATACTATGACCCATGTTTTTAGCCCAAATTATCATAGATTCTGTGGCTGTTTTTTCTTTTAATTTGTAATCCAAAAGATATTTATATGTTTTACTTTTCCTCTCCTAGCCATATTTTATCTAATTCTTGTGGGATCATATTAAAGCCGAAATGTTCTCTATCTTTTTTATAATGGGTTTGTATTTGTGCAAAGGGCCACCATGCTATCTCCTTTCCTTGAATTTGTATTTGGTTCCTATTTTTAAGCTCTCCGGTATCATATAGTAAATCTTTATACCTAACAATATTTTCATAGGCCAATAGATTTGTATATGTGACTGCTTCCAATGTAGATAGCCAAAATGGAACCTTTGGGTAGTGTTTTTTTTTAAATCTTTTCCCAGATATTAAACAACACATTTCTTACATGGTGCCTTTGGAAATATGACTGTTGTTTAGATTTTCCATCCCACGTGAAGGCGTGCCAGCCAAGTTGGAGATCAAAACCTTCTAATACTAATAACCTTCTATTTTCTAATTTAACCCAATCCTTAAGCCAGTTTACTATAGCAGCATCATAGTATAATTCAAAATCTGGAAGCCCAAATCCTCCTTTTTGTTTTTGGCATCCTGTAATAATTTATATTTCACTCTGGGTTTTTTCCTCTGCCATATAAATTTAGATATACATTTGTTTAATTTTACAAAAAAGTTCTTTTCCAATTTGACTGGCACTGTCTGAAACAGGAACAACTGTTTGTCTCCAATTCTATTTGTCTCCTTTTACTGCAAGAGAAGTAAAGAGCAGAATAGATATTTGGAATATCAATTGCGGAAGATGGGAGATGGATCTAGCTGAGAATGAGTATATGTTCATCAGTAGTGGGATTTAAGAATTTTTACTACCGGTTCTATGGACGTGGCTTAGTGGGTATGGTATCATGATATCAAAGTTTCTTTTAGGGAGGAATTGAAAACAAAATCTTCCCTGGACTGCTTCTGGAGAGTTAAGTAAATAGATACTCTGTAGTCTTGGGGGACATTGCTGCCTAAAAACAGCTGGATACAAGATCCAGGCTGTTGATCATTTTCTCGAGAATAAGAGAGATCTTGAGATCTCACCTGTATTCTGGACAACTGTGGTTTTTTTCTCTTTTCTTCTGTTTGTTTGTTTACTGAGTTAATAGCAGAAATGGATATTATGCAACCACTTGTGATCAAGAGGGAATCATGGATTCAATCATGTTCTGAGCTATTAACGTAGCCTTTTTAAGAACTCAAAATTCAACCCAACTTAATTTTTAAAATCACCTTGGAGTTTAATTTTTGTTGTTACCTTTTAAAAAGTCAAAATTTTCAGTTTTGTCACATTTTTTTTGGTAATATATATCAATAGGGTGACTATAGTGTGATTTTAGAATTTGGATGAAATTATTTTAAAGAAACGTATGGAGGTTCAATAAAAATGTCTCCGCCTGTGGGAAAGAATTTCTGTATTTACAAGTTGATGATAAGAAAACGTTTAAGGCTAACCACTAGAAAGCTCCAGATGAGTATGTTAAAATTGTTTTATGATCTGTGGACTCAAGAACTGCATGAGTTACCTAAGCCTATATTGCAACCAAAGAATGCTGAAATGAATCAAATGTTTTTGAATAATTGATAAGGATATTATGGGAGGCCTTATAATTTACAAGAAATAGATGAAAATATTCAGATTTACACATTGAGCTGGAGGACTATTTAAAAAAAACAACACACAAATAAGATACAAACAATGTGGATCACCCTTTAAAAGTTGAAATATGAAAAATTTGCTGGACAGGCTACCCTGAAATTACAAATGGACTTTGATAAAAAAAAAAAAAAAAAACAAGGACTTTGAGAGAAGTGGAAGAAAGCAGAAGTTACAGCTTGATGATTTAACAATTTCTGGAAGAAAGAACAAATGCAAAATTGGTTTGTTTGATTCTGATTAAATATTGGGTTGTTACTTCTGTCGTTTAATCAAAGAATCAAGAATACTTTGATTGGGAACTAGTTTAGTCTGTAATTTCTATGTTATTCTGATATATATGGTAAATAAGGAGTTATTATAGTCAAGAATTACTATCTGGTGTTATTTAGTGATATTTGAGTGGATAATTTTTGCTCTGAAAATGTTTTAGGTGGTGTAATGGGTTAGTTTGTTGTAAAATATATGTTGGTACTTTTGATATATAAGTGAGGGATTATTATTTCTGGTAATGTTGAATAATTTTTAATTTTTGCCATAATTAGTTAATTGAAATTAGATTTTGATTATTATAGGAAGGGATTAGGGGAATTAGGTTTTAAATAGATGTGAGAATATATGTCAATGTTGTTAAGTATTTTGTTATTGCATCCATGCTGATTAATCAGGTGAGCTGAGAATTTAGAGATGAATTTATAGAAAATGGGGTGAGGCATACAATGGAGATGTATTTGCTTATACTTTAAGAGTCAAACATAACTTGTTAATGTTGAGTATACTTGTTGGGGATGAAGGGGACAATTCCTTTTCTTATGTTTTCTTTTTCTCCTTTTTTAATTTTGGTGGGGCTTTCTATACTTTCGAAATATTTTTTCTCCTTATATATTTTTGTATTAGATTTTTGTGTCTGGTGTGTCTGTTTAATATAAACCTTATTATACAAAATATTGAAAACAAAAAAAAGCAAAATATCTGCCTTCCTGTAATAATAAATTTGCACAGCATTTTGACACAGCATTTTGTTGATTCTTCATGGTCAAAATGTAATGTAATGACAAGAATATAACGTCCATTTTGTGATCTATTAGTTGCAAGGAAGTGTATAGAGTGTCATCTAGTATGACTTCCATTACCTGTGGCGATGATCCATACCCTTCCTTGCTCTTTCATGATTCGAGCGTGTGTGTGTGTGTGTGTGCGTGAGAGAGAGAGAGAGAGGTGGGGGAGGGAGGAAGGGAGAGAGGGAGAAAGACAGATACTGATAGGCTCCAGGAATTTGTCCAAACTTTTTGGGATAGGGGCTGTGGCCCTTAAAGGGGCTGTGGTATCTGTATCCAATCATTCCTGACAATTATTGCTCAATCTACAATCTTGCTTATTTGGGAAAAGTTATTGAGATGGAAATGATGTCTCAGTTGTGGAATACTAGATGAAACAAATTATCTAGATCAGAGGTGCCAAGCTCAATTTCATTGAAGGCTATATCAAGGTTGTGTTGACCCTTGGGGGAGCTAGGGTGGGCATGACCAGCTCAATGTCATTCATCGAGGTACTATTTTCAGCCATGACAGCCTCCTGCAGCCCTGTGCCAGCAAACACAGAGCTTGGGGAGGCCGCACATGGCCTGCATGGGCTCCATTTTCAGCCTCAACAGCCTCCTGCAGCCCTCTGCCAGTAAAAAGGGAGCTCAGGAGGCCTATGTGTGGCCTCCCCAAGCACCTTTTTGCTTGCAGAGGAACTGTGGCTGGTCCTTCTCTGTTTTCAGTGTGGGCACACAGGCCAGATCTAAGCCGCCGGGCCTTATTTTCAGTCAAGTTTCATACCTGGACCTGTGACTTAAATGGTATTGGTTGGTATAATGGGTGAACTTTGTTGGGACTGAAAAGGTTCCTAGTAGTCCTTTCAGTGTAGCTTTCAGTACTCTCCTGGAATACTCTTTTCCATAGGACTTTTCCCTTAGGGATACCTTACTTCTTCTTGTTGTTGTTGTTGTTGCTTCTTATATTCAATATTTGAAATATTTTATTTTTAAACCTACTATGGATGTTTTAACGATAGCCAGATACTATGGTTGTTTTATTTAACCCATTTGTCCATTCTGTGGTACTGCAAAGGATAGCACAACTGCAGTTATGAAGTTTTCAGCACAAGCACAGTTTAGAGGGCTTGATTTGAAAAAAAAAAAAATCCTTAGTTCTAGTAATTTCCCCAGTGGAGTTGTTTGGCATTTAAGTTTGACAAGATTTAGTGTCATCTTTATTCACATCTAGTGACATCAGCTAGCAGTTCTGGTCTACTCAGTGGTTTACGTTATGGGGAAAAACAAAACAGCAATTTAATTCTATATACTTCTACTTCAATTCCTGATAATTAGTAGGGTAAGGGGGAGGGTCTCAATATTGCTTATATGCACACCTCTTTCTTTAGGCATAAATCCAAGGCTGTCAACTTGGGTTCCTTTCATATGAACTAGATTTCTCCCCCCACCCTCCCATTACATTTTACCTTTTGTTGTTCTGCAGTAGGATTCAACACTGTGGAAGATAGAATAATGGTGAAGAAGCAGAAAAATCAGTATCAATAATGAGAATACACTGGAAAGATTTTGGGTTTTGGTTAATGATAGTATCAGTGAAAACCATGGAAAATTCTAGAAAATGAGAGGATGGTAGATGGATGCTGCAACAATCAGAGTGAATGGGGTCAGTTAGGAGAAACTGGAAAGATCAGAGGAGCGGGATTTGGCAGTAATATTGGTGGCTTGAGTGGAATGATAGTAGGAAGATCAAGGAAAGGATTTGTAAATTTGCTATTGCCTAATATTTAACCATCATTTTTGATTAAAATCCCACTCAGTGGGATTTGCTCTAAGTGTCTGAAAGTTGAAAGAATGGCTATGGTAGCTGCAATATGATCACATCTGATTTTAATAAAGCTTAATTCAAAATCCCAGCATTGGTTTTTTAAAGAAATAATGCAGTTATCTCTTTATAAAACTATAACTTATCTTCCAGTTACAGCTACTGTGCTTATGTTTTTTTTTAATACACTAAACTGTAGGAGAATGGAGCTCCATTTTTCTAAATCTAAACACTAGTCAAATCAGGCTACATGTGCAGTTACATTGTACAGCTTTAATTAGAAGATATTTCCTAGTAGTTTTTGTATTTCATTGTTTCCTGTTTAGTACACTAAGTGATCCATTATTTGTAAATGGCCAAGTGTCATTTTAAGCACCCGGCTTCTTCTCATTATTTTGTCCTTTGTTTTACTGAACATTGTTTTCTGTGAAAAAATTGTGTTATTTAAAATCTCTTTCCATAGGCAAAAGAAATACATATAAGAATTAGAAATCACTAATAGTCCACACTAAATAAAAACCAATTAGAAAGGGTCTGTTTTTTATAAGACTATTTAACTGTACAGAATTGAATTAGAAGAAAAAAACTCCCACAAATGCATCTTGATTCTCTGTACAAATTCAGTAAATACACTGAGAGCTTTTGCACTAGGGAAAATTCCTTGTGTGTCCAATCACACTTCTATTCTATTCTATTCTATTCTATTCTATTCTATTCTATTCTATTCTATTCTATTCTATTCTATTCTATTCTATTCTATTCTTCCAATTAAAGTCCTTGTTTGGTAGCCGACTTCAAATGTACAGAAGAGTTAAGATATGGAGCAGATTTTTTTTCATGTCATACCTTAGATGATAAATTCACAGCACATGCATTCCTTAGAATGATTTCCAGTACTTCTGTTGATAATGTTTCATAATTCCTGAGTAATACAGTATGAAAGATGAGGATATTTTCATGTGTGGACTGTTGGTTGAGCTACAAAAGCATAGCAGAAGAATTCCACTTGAATACTGTATACAGATTTTCTACAGACTCAAGTTGTTGAAGGTGTCAAGTTTGGCTAGTATTATTAGAAAACTATTCTTTCTAATAACTGAAACATTATTTGGGAATGTTGGAAGAAATATCCATCTGGTTCAGTTTCAAGCTGGGAGAAAGGCATTGGAGAGAAAATGGAGGCTGGAGGCTGATTAGAAAGAGAGTCCATTTGTTGATGAAGCAGAAGTACATGGGTTTTGGGCATCTGACCACATGGAGTTGAGAGTGGGGGTATTTATACCTTCTCTTGGGCTTTGCACTTGAAATTCCTATTCCTGTGCAAGAACACATGTTCTATTGGCTGTTGTAGGGGTCATAGCTAATTCTGTAGATTAACTGAGAAGTTTGTTTGAAGTTTGGGCCCTGATGCAATGTCCTTAGGAGTTTGTGCAATGTAGTGAGCTCTGCTGCTAGTGGGTTAATCCTATTATGTCCTGGAGGGTCATGTCTTAATCTAGTGATGGCTAGCCTTTTTCAGCTCCCATGTTGAAAATTTCGTGCGCGCAAGCTCACATGCCAGCACACAGAAGGCAATGCATGCTGGGATTCCCCATGCCCCCTGCACATGCTGCACATCTCTGCACATACATGTGTGCCTCCCGCATACCCCTGCCCCCAACACATGCGTGCCAGATACCCGACAATCAGCTGTTGGACGGCAGCACATGCACGCATGCGCAGTGGGGTTCTTCCAGGCAACCTCTCTCATGCTGGCAGAAGTGGCTCTGCATGCCACTTCCAGCATGAATGCCATAGGTTCGCCATCACAGTCTTAATCCCTTCACCCTGGAGCTGAAGGTCTTTTGTTTTGTAGATAGGCTGGCCCAATCTTTCTCAATGGGCACAAACATCTGCTTGGGGAGGGAGATTGAGTCTGCTTTCTGACTGTTAAGAAAAAAATATGTTTCTCCACTTCTCATTTTGGGGAATATAATATTTTCCCTTTTTAAATATTCTTCAAATTATTTCATTCTTCTAGGAGGGGTGTGTGTGCTAACTTTCTACAGGAATTAGAAGGCATATTAGGCAGAATTCAGGAGGAAGATGAGTAATAAAAGTGCTTGTGAATAACGGAGAGCTGCAAAGTAAGGATTCCAAAATGGATATCCAACCTGGAAGAAACTCAATTTTCTTAAGGCATTTGAAAACTGAAATTTGGATTTAGAACAACAGCTTAAAATGACCACTAGATGGCATTAATGGTCAGGGGGTTTCAAGGCATACATAGACATACACTACAGGCATCCATATACATATACAAACAATTTCATAATCATGACAATAAATTAAATAACCCACATAGGCTAGTTTCAGAAACCACTTTCTTCTTAATACTTCTTTGTTTTTCTGTTAGAACACTCTTTGCATTTGGCACTTTTGTATTGGTTTGTTGTTTTTAAAGTTATTTTTAAAGGTAACTTCTAAGGCAAAGAAGGTTTCCCCAAAGCAAGTTTGCAATGTTTACTGTACACAGTCCAAGAATATACATGCATTTATTATGATCTCCCAGTTTCTGTCTTTAACCACTGCATTAAATTGGTTCTCAGTGCAATTAACAAAAAACCTTGAAGTTAAATTATTGAATTGTACTGAAAGGGTTTATAAAAACAATAACTTAGAAAAATGACTAATATTATGAGCTCGGTGTAATAAAACAGAAAGTTTTCTACAAAGAAATTCACAACATCTCAGTTCATAGTTTGAGCTCAGATAAAATAAGAACTAAATTCCATTCATGTCATAATCTAATTTTAAATTTCAAATAATATAATGACATAATAATCATTTCCTTTCTCCACTGTGACAACAAACACTGAATCTCCTATTGTGGATTTTTGTTCATTTATAGCAAAGATAAACACAATTATAAGTAAATTTTAATGAAAAGCCTACACAATTCTTACAATGGATGAATATTAATAATCACCCTTTTTCACCATTTATTCAATTGATGATTATCCTTCTCCTTATGGAAGAGGACGTTTGCCTGAAGTAATCAGTCTGGTGTAAAAAATAAGGTGTTGGACTCAGAGCAAGGAAAGCTATGAAAGATTATAGGGTGATTTTGATCATTTGCTGCCCATCCATCTGCTATTCTTGGTAAAAAATAATAATACAGGTGTGGTTTCCCATTGTCTTCTCCTATACAGTAAGAATTAATGCCTTTGCCATTGCCACTAAAGTGATCATCAGCTAACAGCACCTTCTTACAGTGTAGCTGCCCAATAGAGGTGCCAACTTGCTTTAGAAACTGAGATGTCTGTCATTCCTTGGATGACCCTACTGGAAATACACAATCTTGATGTGCAGTTTCTGCATTCTTCACTCATCCCTCCTAGGAACAACTGTGCACCCCCTACCCCCAATTATGACAGAAGGACTATGGGGAAGCACAGCAGGATTATGGGACAGGGTATGTGAGGGATTCAGGCATGGTGAAATCTATCTATGTGATTGCTAGGAATCAAAATTGACTTGATGATATATTATCAATATCACAGAGTGTCATGCCTCTGGTGGAGACTGACTCTGAGGAAGAGGAGGAACAGCCAACAGGGAGTGGGAGTGTGGCTCCAGAGGTGATGGAGGAGGCTGGGGAAGGGCAGAGGCCAGCTGAGCAATCAGAGGAGGATCCAGGCCCATCTCCTATCCATCCTAGGTCATGCAGGGAGGAGAGAATCAGGGAAAAGCGAGGTCTACTCAAGAGGAGATTACCATGATCCTCCTCGTGGCTTGCAACTGGGAGCTATGTATATAAGTTTGTAACTGCGCAGTCAGAATTGCTGGAGTCAATTTAGTGTTTACTTTGAATGAGGTTTATCTTTGCTGGTGTTCTTCCCATGGACTCTCCTTGGTTATTTTCCGGGAGTTTATGATTAGTTATCTTGGCTTGCTTCGGAACTCTCATCAATGCGGTTTGTTTTGGTTTTCTTTTTGCCTCATTATTTACTTTTGTGACTTTAAACTGCCTAATAAAACAGTGAAGTTAAGTTAAAGGCCTTACTGGACTTTAATGTATGTTTTGGGTTTGGGGTTATTTTGAGAGATGATGGGTCATCACACAGAGCCAGTAGTAAAAAAATTTGAATCCCACCACTGATCAAGAGTCCTGTACATGCTGCCTTGAGGTAATACAAGGAAGGTGGGATACAAGTCTAATAAATGAGCAAGCAAATAATGGTACAATATAGCTGCTTCCAAACTAGGATCCTAGCTTATTATTGGTATTTGTGTGTGAGTGGGTGTTGTATGAACTAGTTTTGCTTGTATCTTGTTTATCATTTCTTTCATAGATTCATGACAAATAAAGGCCGTGTCTTGTTAGTTTCTTTCACTTTAAATCCTTGTACATTTATAAATCAGAATTATTCATGCATATGCAAATCTGCATCTCATTTTTCTCCCCCAGAATGTCTTATGCATGAAACCTATTATGTTGCAAGTTGAATAGCTGAGTCTTTTTTGAAAGTTTGTAAGGCTGTCATTGTATTAGTGTTTACTGATTTTTAAAAGAGAAGTATGAATAATTTTGAAAGACTGCTGTTGTGCAGAGGTAAGTGAAAATTGCCTAAAACAGAAAAAAAAAACTTATCAGAAGCCTGGAGAAATTTAAATATATTGACACACTGGTATGCATTAAATCAAGGCATCTGAGCTGAAGGAAAATTGTGCCAAAATTGTTTTTTGTTCACATTTCCTCCTATTTAAAATTGTGCCACAAATTGAGGTTCTATCTATGTTTGGTATGCAAGGGGTTTTTAGGCTTAGTTTGGTGAAGTTTTGGTTAAAGGTACTCAAATCAATATCCAAAATGCTGCTGTTAACTTCATTTCCTCATCCAGTGATCTCTGAATGTCCTAAATTATGCAAGAAAAGATGCACTCTCACCATCTGGGGGTCCATGTTTTATGTGCATTATTTACAGATAGTTCTTGTTCAGTAACTACAATTGAGACCAACAACTTTTTTGCTAAGCAAAATGGTCAGTAAGTAAAACTGTGGCAGTATTTATGACCTTACTTCAGCTTTCTTTTGCTTTATAGATCTGTGGAGGTCATAAGTACAAGGACTTTTCTAAAGCAGTCACTAAGTGAAACTAGCTGTATATTTTATTTTTTCCTTTCTTTTAAAATACAAGATAAAGCTGCTTGCATCAAGCACCGATGACAAGAATGTTTTGCCCTATTTAACAACTTCAATAAAATCCAGGAAAAAAAAAGACAACAGGAAACAACCAAATTTCTAACATTATTGTATAGAAGATGCAGGTACTTCAAAAGAATGAAAATAGAAGTAATGGATGGAAATGTTTTGTTCTAAAATTTCTCCCTTTGAGCTTGGAGATTCAGACTTTAAGGTAATGATGTTGAAAGGAATTGCTGTTCAGTGATGTCTCACTCATACATCTAGGCTGTATCTGCCCTCTACAGTCTTCAGTGCAACCTGCTGTTGGAAGAAATATCCATCTGGTTCAGTTCCAAGCCAGGAGAAAGACACTGGAAATATGGAGGCTGCTTGGAAAGATGGTTTAATGATGAAGCAGAACCACATGGGTTCTAGATAGTTGTCCACATGGAGTTGAGAGTCAGGAGCGAGTTTGTACCTTCTCTTGGGCTTTGCACTTGAGCTTCCTGTTCCTGTGCAAGAACAGTTAGTTATTCTATTGGCTGTCAGATTCCCATGGGGCTATATAGCGGTCATGTTTGTCTGAGCTAAGTTTGGTTGAAGTTTTCTGGGGGTGGTGCAACTGAGATGATGCAATGAAGGGGCTTGTGTTCTCAAAGGGTGTTGGGTTAATCCTATTATGTCCTGAAGGATAATCCCATTATCTTGCAGCTGAAGGTGTTTTGTTTTCTAGATAGGTCCAATCTTTCTCAGTAGGCACAAAATATCTGCTAGGGGGAGGGAGCTGGGGCTCTGAGTTTCTGTCTCCCTTAAGATTTTTATTTCTCTTTTAGGGAAATATTGTATCCTGCCTTTTAATATATATTTTATATATATATATATATATATATATATATATATATATATATATATTCCTCAAAATATTTTATTTTCCTAGGAGAGTGGTGGGTGCTAACTTTCTACACTGCTCTTGTACTAAGTCAGCTTTTACTTTGATTCAGTGTGCTTACAGGCAGCCTTAAATCCTAATTTAAGTCTAAGCTTAAAGTCTAGAACAGGTACAGTACCTTGAATAATAAATAGAGTTTCTACTCTTTGGAGCGATATAATGGTCCCTTCAAGATTTTTAAAAATATCCGTATGTATCTAATTTCCTTTTGGAGTAAGAAATAATATCAGAGTGCAGAAAGGTAGCAAAAAAGTAGACAAAACAAAAGTATGAAAAGAGGATAGGAAGAAGAAATATGGATAAATTTGTTTGCAGCAATACTGACCTACATCACCTATTCTTGCAAACCACCCATGCTTTAGCCACATCCATTTAATAATTTTATTTATTAAAATTCTATTCTCTTTTTCAGGCTTCTCCCAGTTCCATCTGAACACATATTTCTCATTTACCCCATCAAGAGGACCAGTACCTTTTTTTTTCATTTATTATTATATTTGTTTCATTTGTAATTTGGTTTTTAACCAATAAACAATGCTCAAGGGGAAAAAAAAGTACAGGTAGCTCTCAACTTATGAACGTAATTGAGTCCGGAATTATAATCTCCAGTTTATCACCATAAGGCCTCATATTTACCAGATCTAATTCTTTGATACCTTTTGTGAAAATTGTTAAGTGAATGTCACAAACGTTAAACAAATATTGCCATCACTAAGTGAATGTTACAGAATTTAAGGGAACACAGAAACTGTTAAGGAAATCAATTTTTCTCAATTGGTGGTCTTTATCAGTAACCAAAAGTAAATCCTAAAGCTGGCAAAAAAGTTGCAGTTGCGTGACTGAGGGATGCTGTAAATGACCATAAAGGTGAGCTGATTGCCAAGTCCAACCAAATACGATCACATGACCATGGAGGGGTATGTGTATAACCATCATGACTTTAAAAATGGATGGGTCATTGTAAGTTGGAACAGTCATTAAATAATCAGACATAAGTCAAGAACTACCTGCAATGTATCCCAAAGTTAAGCTATAAGCAATGGTTTGCAAATCATAGTTGTTTGCAACTATGTTTGCATACTAACCAAAACCCTAACCAAAATTACTGTATGGCTTAATTCATGGATATGCATTACTTGAGTACGTTGAGAGGAGAATGTTGTGATACATACATACAACTGTCCCAAAGGTCCTTTTTTATGGATGAATGATAATCTCCATAGACATACATACAATTTATCATGTAGTTTATTGTCAGTTTTCCCATACTGAAAAGTCAGTATATGCATTGTGTATGTGGGGTGGGGGGGAGGATAGTTGATCTGAAGACAGATAGACTTGTGTCAATTTTGTATTTCAGCAGAAACCTTTATTTGTTTCATTTTTCCTCACATTCAGTTCTTTGCATGAAACCCCACATTTATTGGATGCTCATTTGCAAGTTCCAGAGTGAGACCTGTAATTTATACCATTCACATAGTTGAGCTCCATGCTTTGCTGTGGTAAAATATGATAGGCCAATGAATAACGGGATGTCATTTACTGATGCCTTGAACAAGATTTGGAATTTATTGCACCAGGTTTTATAGCAGCATGCAAAGGTCACAGGGAGTTAATTGGTCAAAAAGGAGTATATGATCAGGGTTGTCATTGCAATAAGTGAACAGAATGTAGTTAAGGGCTGCTAGCCTTTAAGAAGTCCCTGAAGGCTTGGATTCCTCCAACCAGGTGCCTAACCAGGATGGTGAATGGGCCTGCTGTAATTATATGAATTATGTGTCTAGTCCCTAAGGCACTGTCTTTTACTCTGTTAAGCATTATTCTTTGTAACATTTTCCTTTCTGTTTGATTTTTTAACCCTTGTTAGTCATCTGCTGGCAATGTCTTTCAGAATGTTCTCCTTTTTATTTAAATCATGTTCAGGGCTAAGATCAAAACCAACTGTGATTTGATACCAGTCCCAGACAGGCAGAATAATCTAAATCTGGCAGGATGGGGCACAGTAGCTGTTTGTTTGCATAAGAAAAAAATATATGATGACAATAGAACAAACTGAGAAGACCTAATATGTCTTTAAAAGGTAAAGGTTCCCCTTGCACATATGTGCTAGTCATTTCTGGATCTAGGGGGCGGTGTTCATCTCCATTAGAAAGCCGAAGAGCCAGCGTTATTTGAAGACATCTCCGTGGTCATGTGGCCAGCATGACTAAATGCCAAAGGAGCACAAAGTGCTGTTACCTTCTCACCTTTGTGGTCCCTATTTGCATTTTTACATGTTTTTGAACTGCTAGGTTGGCAGAAGCTGGGACAAGTAATGGGAGCTCACTCCATTACGCAGTGCTAGGGATTTGAAATGCCAAACTGCCGACCTTTCTGATCAACAAGCTCAGCGTCTTTGCCACTGAGCCACCACGTCCCATTAAATATGTCCTTAGGTCAAGTCAAGATATGGACGAATGCTCCCATTTGTAAGCAGAGGATATAGGGGAAGAAATGGATAATAGAGGACATAATGTAACTTGCTTCTTAGAATAGATAGTTAAAAAGATATGGGAAATAAATTAATCCTCCTATTACTATAACCTGCCATCCTATTACTGTCTTGGTCCATAGAACTTGTTGATTTGGGCTGGAAATCATGACAATAACAACTCTGAAAATAAGACTGCCCTGTTTCTTCCTAGGAAATAATTACTACAGTGTTATGCTTGATAATTATTAGTGAAAGGGTGTAGCATGGTTTACTGATTAAAGTCTATGAAGCCCCAACTCAATTCCCCATCCCACTAACCTGGTGACCTGAATGATTGCCTCTATCTCAACTCAATCTTTCTTGCAGGATTGTTGTTAGGGAGGTACAGTTAGGAGTGACTCTTGTGCAAACTGCCTTGAGCTTCATGAATATACAACAGTAATATTAATAATGTGAATGACAATATAACAGTTGAAAGTCATTTAGGGCCCTTTGATGTAGGGATCCAAATGAACAATCCACCACATCTGGGGCAGTCTTTAAACAATCCATCACATCTGGGGCATTGTTTCCACTGTTGATTTGCTTTGACTGTTAGATGCTAGTGTTCTCTGTTACATTCAGGTGGAATTTATCTCCCTAAAATTGCACCTATTATCCAGTACCCTGCATTTAAAATTTTTAAACCTTCTGCATGAATAGTACAAGTCATTTCCAGGCTGTTTCAGTCTCATATCTTAGGTCTCAACTTTTAACTTTTAGTGCTAATTTGACCTGGCAATAGTTACTCCTATCTTGTTTATATCTTAATTAAGCAACTGCTACATACTATGTGTGGATCTACCACTATACAGCATCCAAAATTGGTGTTAAATGTAGTAGCTAGGCAGTTAATTGGTATGCAGTACTAGGAATATATCGCACCAATAATGAAAGATTTGCTTTGGTTGCCAATTGTTTTCTGGGCACAATGCCCAGATTTTTTGTTTTATATTCCTGGGTCCTTGAGATGAATTTTGATGTTTTTTTTAAAGTTATGTTAAGTCTGTTTTGGGGATGTATTCCACAGTTTTGTAGTGCTTCCTATCTTGAAGAATAATAAAACATCACCAGGTTTCAGCACTTCCATAAGGAACTCTGTGTGTGTGTGCGTGTGTGAATGTTTGTGCAAAAATGGGACTATAACTTATCTATTTTACACTAAAAAATTTGGAGCATATCTATCTGAAATAATATCCATCTTAGTATGAGCCTGGCTATAAGTTACAATTTGGAGGTGAAGCTGTGAAGGTGCCACCCTTTGTACAATCTCATTTTCAAGAATCTGCAAAAGGGGATTCTTTGGTGTTGCTCAGGGGTGGGATTCAAATTTTTTAACAACCAGTTCTGTGGACATAGCTTAGGTGGTGGGCATGGCTTGGTGGTCATGTGACTGGGTGGACATGGCTTGGTGGTCATGTTATTGGCTGGGTGTGGCCAACTCAATATCACTCACATTAAGGCACGCATCTCCTCTCCTGGCCTCTCATGACTGTGGGGATGCTGCAACAGTCGTAAGTGTGAAAAATGATCATGTCACTTTTTTCAGTGCCATTGTAACTTTGAATGGTCACCCCACACAAGCGAAGTACCAGCAAAGGAGGGGAAAAAAACTCCAGAGACGTTCCTTTGACAAGAAGTCTACTCCTGCCAAGAATGTAATAAGAGTTAATGCAGAGGCAGTTTCTGTAAGCAACACCAGAATGTTTCCTTCCTGCCTTCCTTACAGGATTAGGCCAGTAATTTCTTTTAACAACTGGTTCTCTGAACTGCTTAGAATGTTAACAACTGGTTCTAGTAAATAGGTGCGAACTGGTAGAATCCCACCCCTGGTGTTGCTACTAGATTGTGGATTTCCTATGTTTCAGGTTGTGATCAGTCTCCATTGTTTTCAGGAGCATGACAATAATTAACTTATTCAATAACTTTTTTTTGTTCCAAGGTCCATAGTAGGAATGGTCTTGGAATCCCTCAGATTATCCATGTCCTAGGAGTACAATCTAAATGGGCTTCAGTATTTCATGGCAACTGTGGACTTGTCCAAAATTATTTTGATTCCATCATATAGCAATAGCAATTGAACTTAGACTTATATACCTCCTCATAGTGCTTTACAGCATTCTCTAGGTAGTTTACAATGCCAGCATATTGACAGTCTGTGTTCTCATTTTACCAACTGTAGAAGGATGGAAGGCTGAGTCACCCTTGAGCCCATCAGGATCAAACTCCAGGCTGTGGGCAAGGTTATCCTAGAATACTGCATTCTGCACCACCAGGGAATCAACTGCTATGCCTCTTCTTATGTCTGAGAGATGCAATTAAATTTGAATATAAAGAACATTGTGATCATCCTTTTACCACAGACAGATCAATTTCCAATCATCATGTGTTTGGTTGGCGTTCTTGATTTTTTTCAGAGGTAGCTGAATGATTAGGATGTTTAATCCTAGTTCCTATGGGCTTTGAGAGCGCTTAGAGATTTTTTTTCCTAAGTTATATTTTTTCTCCGTAATATCTGAATGTCATTTTACATAAATATAAATGCATTTATTTATTTAATGCATATTGAATGCAAAATGGGTTTTTATTTTTCCATTTACAGTATATTGATAGCCATTTGCAAATATACATAGTTATACTTGCAGCATATATCAATTTGTTTCCAGGAATGCCATGTTGAATGATAAGGCCAATTCAAATACCAGCAGTGCAAATGTATGTATGTATGTGTGTGTGCGTGTGCGTGTGCGTGTGCGTGTGCATGTGTATGTGTATATGTATATGTATATGTATATGTATATGTATATGTATATGTATGTACAGGAGACAATTTAAGTTGCTGATTCAAGTCTTCATCTGTAAGGTTGTAATGATGACCAACCAGACCAACCAACCAGAGTTCAATTAAAGAAACTGTTTTTCTAAAAAATATCATTGTTCAACTTTGGACCTTAATAGTAAGTCAAAATGTCATCAGTTTGTATTCTTGGAGCTCTAGGTTAAAAAAAAAAAAGAACTGGCCTTGCATTGCCAGATTGTATGCTTCATTAAATCTATAACCTTCAGTTCTGTGGGCATATTCATAGAAGAGACTCACATACAGTCTATGCCACAATGGTAGTATGTAATGTTCAACTACAATGTCACAAAAACTGACGCTTTGCATGGCAGTTGGTTAAACATTCCATTTGTATGAATGAAAGGTTATTACATTGAGTAAGCCCCTCATAATCAAGGCTGGGGGGATTAAAACTCCCCCCCACATGCACCGTGTCCTTGGTTGACTGGAAGGAAGATGGCCCTTGAAACTAAACCCCACTCTGCACACCAGAACTACATTTTTCAAATGTAACATTCTGTATATCAAGAGCAGGAGTTTTTCTCCTAATAGCTTTGCAGATGAGCAAAACAGTTGCTCGTATATTGTAGATAATTATGTTAGATTATCTCAACTGTTTATGCAATAATGGGTTTTAAAGGCACTATAACTACATCACCTGACTCCTTCGTGTTTTAAAGTACATTTAAGTGCTCTACCCTCCACAGTATTTGATCATTTTATACCAGAAGGCTCTTAGCAAGGGGAGTGTTTGTTTCTAATTGAGTGGAATGAAAACAGTGAAAACTATGGGCTTTATTCATAATGAATGTGAATGTGAATCACAGGAATAGATGACTGAAAAGGTCAAAGCCACAAATAAAAATGGCTTAGTCACCTATTGGCCTTTCTCCCAAAAATTCTTGTCAATATATTTTGAACAGAAAAGAAATCGGATTTCAGCATTAGCGGGAACAGTTTTGCCTTACAATTTAACATCTTTTGCTGCTGAAAACAGTTTGTGTTTTTGTCATTTGGTTAACTCCTATTTCCCAGTTTGATGTTATTTGTATTTAGTTGTTTGCTTCTGCAAAAATACTCTATGTTTTCCACTCTGACAATCATAAAGAACTGTTTATTCTCTGTTATAAATATACAGCAAAGATAGCAAAGCAGGAAACCTGTGATGTGAACACATAGGATTCTGCTTGAATATAAATAATTTTAGTAGGTGTCCAACATGGGCAGGTAAACTGTAGACAAAATTTGTAAACTGGAAACTGTTTAAAGTTTAGAAGAATTATTATAAAGAGGATATCACCGAACCGGCATGAATTTCTTTTGAAACAATAACTTTAATATCGACTTAAAGTTAACAACAATAACTTTAATATCGTGCTTTTATTTTGCATAGGCAATATGCCATCTTCAGTGCAGATATTGTATAGGTAAGGAATATAATGTACAATAGTTAATATTTATTAAAATCTCTCTTTTTAATGGACATATTTGAACAATGCATGAATCAATGGGAGTTTCCTTTTCTCCCTTTTCTCTACTACTGACCTCACCCCTTTTCTAAGAGGTCTGTAGGGGGTGTGCATAAGCGCACCAACCTGTCTACCATCCCTGTCCTATTGTTTCTTTTTTATTTTTCTTATATGTATCCATTTCATATATCCATAACTATGTTTATACTTATACCTGTTATCTTATAATTGCTTGATAAATAAATAAATAAATAAATAAGTAAGTAAGTAAGTAAGTAAATAAATAATGCTCCAAACAAGATTCATGATCTTGGGGAATATCCCAACTATATAAAGCTGATTTCAGGAGCTGGTCAGGCATTTGTTTTCCATCTTTTTTTCTCTGAGAAATAAAGTTCCTTTGGGACTAGAACAAAATACACAGTTTAAATATCACACTAGACAGTAAACATTTTTATACTGTTGAACCAGGCACATGCTTTGAATGCCACCATTCTGGAATTTCTCAATTCTCACTAGGATTACAGACTTCCAAATATAACAATGTAAAGGGAAAATGGTGTGCTAATAATGCAATGAGGGGTCCTTGGTGCTTTCTGTTGTTGTTTTCTGGCAGATATTTCATTTTCCAAATTAGGCAACAACATCTAGTAGGGAGTGGGATTTGCTCTCATTTTATATATTAGTGCTTTGCTTGTCAGTACTGTTGGAAGTGGTCTTGGGGGTTCTTTGGTTGGGCTGTTTACTGCTGGCTTCTTCAGCAGTTCATTGATTGGATTATTGTTTGCTTCATGTTTGTTAGTCTAATTTTAATCTTGCCATTAATCCCTGCTCATCTGGGTGTTGATTACTGGTGAAGAGGTGTTTTGGACTTTTTGTTCCCTTTTGCCATGGCCCCATCGGAGCCTGGGTCCAAGTAGGAGGATGAGATGGAGTTGGGGCCCACGGAGGAGGATGGCATAGTCTCTCTGGCCCTGGAGGAGCAACCGGGGGAGCAGGACAAGGCAGTTCCAGGTCCCTTGGGCCTTGGAGGGATGGTCAGTGGTGGAGAAAAGGTGCAGGATGACTGAGTGAGGGAGGAAGAGAAGGAAAATAGGCAGCAAAGCAGAGGAGCAATGGAGCTCTAGAGAGGAGTGATTGCCTCCCCTGCCCAATCCTCGAGCGTGGAGAGTGGAAAGGAGGTGGGATTAGTGCAGAGTGAACCAATGGCTCAGGGTGGGGAGGCACCCTACCCCTTGTCACAAGGCTCAAGTGGGGAATAAGATTTAAAGAGATGCTATGGGGAGGGCCGTTTGTCGGGAACAAGTGTTGTCTTTTTCCAGCCATGCTTGCAGTTACCAACATCTTGCCACCTTGTCTTATGGTGCTTAGCCTTGCTTTGCCTGGGTTCAATAGGCCTTGCTTTGCCTGGTCTGGCTATGGGCACGTACTCAGCAATACAGCTCTACTTCAGGTTGTGCTGCAGCCCCATGTGACAAGGACTGTCTGGAACCAAATTTCCTGAATTGTGTTTGCTCTCAGAAACTGGCTGCTTTTCTGGACTCACAGCAGCCAGGAACTAGTGGAGGTGTGTGTGTGTGTGTGTGTGTTTGGAATGTTGCTCTTAGACTTACAGTGAACTATGGGAACTTTGGGGGAAAATATTGGAGCAATAAAAGGGAGTTAAACCTTCACTCCAGCTGCGTTGCTTTCGTTCCCAGTCCCAGGTCATCACACTTTTTTTTTTTTGCTTGTTGATTATCTCTTAGAATGGTATGTACATGTTGCTTATGTCTATGTGCCTGTTGAAATCCCTCATTTCAACCTCAAGCTACAAATATCATCCTCTATCAGTAATAAAGCAGAATGTGTCACTGGACTTACCCACATCATGTTAGTGGGTATTTAGGCACCTTGAGCCTGAGATTTGTGAGATTTGAACTGCCAAATTGCAGGCAGTTGATAGTCAGCATAAGTGGCCTGCAGTACAGCACTCTTAACTACTGTGCCACCGAGGCTCTGTAAAGTAGCAAAAGGGGATCACATGACCATGGGACATTGCATGTGTCATGAATATGAGTCATTTGCTAAGAGTCTGAATTTTGATCACGTGACTGTGGGGATGCCACAATGGTCTTAAGGGTGAAAAATAGTCATGTCACTTTTTCCAGTGCCTATTGTAACTTTGAATGGTCGCTAAGTGAACTGTTGTAAGTCGAGGACCACCTGACCTTTTTATAGCATCAGAAAGACTCTTTTGCAGTTGCAATATTTTCCCAACAAATCTTTTCAAGAAAATATGCTCTTGATAACATAGAATTAATGACGTTCTTTTCAAATTTTGCCATAGAAATGTAGAAGTCACATGATATTCAGGCTAGAGCGATCATAGATTTGAAGGGGCAAGTTTGAAGCCGATTGCTGGTATCACAAAATAAATAACATAAATCTAGACTGTCAAGTCTGTTGATGGATGATGGAAAAAAGAAGCAGACAATTTACAAGGTCACAATACACAGAAGTTTGAATGACTGCTTTTTGAAAAGAGTCCAAAAAAAAAAAAAGACACGGAAAAAGCTGGACAATATTCGATGTCTTGCAAGTTGAAGGTATGAGGGAAAAAAGAGGACTTTTCCCCTTCTGCAGGACTCTTATAACTCTAGATATGGGACAAAACAGGCTTGCCTTTATTGCTCTTATTCAGTCTAATAACTATTCCCTATTTACATAAATAATATAGTGGTGACATTGGAATATGTTTAGAAATGAGATATGACATTGTTCCTTAATTTGCCTTTCAAAATAAGGATTCTTAGTATGTTATAGTTTGTCTTATTCTGATCCGGATATTAGCTTTTTTTTAAAAAAAATTGATATGTCTAATCAGGCTTCTTCATATTGCTCATAGGTATAAGCATCTCCAGATTCATCAGGTTGGAATTAAACAGGAGACTTTTGGAATCATATGGCTGGAGATGGACTTTCTAAAGTCTCAGGTGTATTATTTTCATTATGGTTGGTTGCATAGCCTGTCAGATATTTAGGTGTTTTATTGGTCAAACAATTGACCTGATATTTGGATTGTATTTGGCATTTTATCTACCTGTTGAGGTTCTCAAGGAACTAGAATAGGCAGATGTCATTGATATTATATGCCAGGAGTGTCAAACTCAAGGCCTGCAGGCAGGGGTGGGATTCAAGTTTTTTAACAACCAGTATTGTGAGTGTGGCTTAGGTGGTGGGTGTGGCTTGGTGGTCAAGTGACTGGGTGGACATGGCTTGGTGGTCATGTTATTTGCTGGATGTGGCCAGCTCAATATCACTCACATCGAGGCACGCATCTCCTCACCTGGCCTCTCAAAACTGTGTGGATTCTGCAACAGTTGTAAGTGTGAAAAATGGTCATAAGTCACTTTTTTCAGTGCCATTGTAACTTTGAATGGTCACTCCACACAAGCAAAGTACAGCAAAGGAGGGGAAAAAAACTCCAGAGAAGTTCCTGAGACAGGAAGTCTAGTCCTGCCAAGAATGTAATAAGAGTTTATGCAGAGGCAGTTTCTGTAAGCAACACCAGAATGTTTCCTTCCTGCCTTCCTTACAGGATTAGGCCAATTTCTTCTAACAACTGGTTTTCCAAACTGCTTAGAATGTTAACAACCGGTTCTAGCGAATAGGTGTGAACTGGTAGAATCCCCACCCCTGCCCACAGGCTGGATCCAGCCTTCAGGATACTTTGATCTGGCCCACTGGGCAGCCATGGAAACGGTGAAAGACCAGCCCATGGTGCCTCTGCCAGAAAAAACAGATCTCTGGAGCGCTGCACGCACCCCTTCTGAACTCCATTTTCACTGGCAAAAGGCTGCAGGAGGCTATTGTGGCCGAAAGTGGAGTGTGCAACTCCCCCAAGCTCCATTTTTGCTGGCAGAGGGCTGTAGGTGGCTTTTACACACACCCCAACCCCCTCCCGGCCCACCACAAATGCCCCTGATATAAGTGACATTAAGCTGGCCAGCACCCCCCCTCGAGGTCAAACAAAACCATGATGTGGCCTTCAATGAAATCGAGTTTGACAACCCTGTTATATGCTGTTGAAGGAAGTAAGCTCTATCCTCTGACAGTGCTCAAGATAGCTTAATGGAGAAGTATCTCCTAATTTTATTTCTGCAACTTTTTGAGGCTGAGAGAGATCATGATTGGTCCTAACGTGACTCAATGGTCAAGCACTTTGGTTCATATGTGTCATCTTTACCATCATACTATACTGTTTTTGGGTCCCACTCAGAGGGTGGTATTCAGCAAGTTCTGACCAGTTCTGGAGAACCGGTAGCAGAAATTGTGAATAGTTCAGAGAACTGGCAAATACCACCTCTGACTGGCTCCGCCTCCATTTATTCTCTGCCTCCCAAGTCCCAGTTGATTGGCTGGGTCTTCTTTTGTTGCCCTGCACAGGAGGACAGAGCTGGAAAGCAGGTTAGTGGGGTGGGGAAGGAATGGAGATTTTACATTATCCTTCCCCTCCCATGCCCATCAAGCCATGCCCATAGTAAAAAAAAATTGAATCCTACCACTGGTCCCAATTAATGTTAGCCTTGCAATATCTATTTCTTATAAAGAAATGATTGTGTGTCACTTTCATACTTATTGCCGGTAAGCTGTTGTGTGAAGGATGGTAACAGTAATAGAATCAGTGGTTAATTTCTTAAAAAGCCACACATCTTTCAAAATAGCCATTCCTATATAGCAGTTTTCTGCATTATGTCTTCCACAATGGTCAATGTTCTTTTCTCTTTTTTGCTTGGGAAATAAAGGCTAAAAATAAAGTCTCCTAGACTCCTACAGCATTCCTTCAATCTTACTTGACTGAAATATTGACTGAATTTAATATCTGGGTTCCAAGTTCTAATGGGGTCAGTTTAGCCAGAACAAAATGCAAATAATAGATATTCTAACTTCCATTTAATTGCTTTCTTATATTATAGTGCTAGATACTACTTCACAGCTTTTGAAATTATAATTTCTTTGATTATGTTCTGATCCACATAATTTGTCTTTAATTGATTCTATGCCTTTCACATTTTAAAATTCATATTGTGTTCTACTCTATCCTATTCTTCCATCCCTCATTTATAAACGACCTCTTCCTAAACCGGTGGAATCTTTGTGTGATATCAAAACAGTATGTCTGATAAAAGCTATCTTGTGCTATTACGATGTAAGCTCCTCCCCTTGTGTTGTGTTATAATTTCACATCAATGTCCCAAAGGATCAGAATTTGGGATGAGATTGCATGATGATGTGAGGCCATCAAACAAATGCTGCCCTTGTATCTTTCATCTCAAGATCTGACACATAAGTTGTAGCATCTTCATGAGCAAGTCATCATGCTTAATTGATTACTTATCTTCCACCCCTCATTTTAAGGATATTTATTATTTTTACAAATAACTCAAACACATCCAATACACCTTCCTCCTTCTATTTTCCCTACAACAACAAACCTATAAGGTGGGTTGGACTGAGAGAAAGAGACTGACCCAAAGTCCTCCAGCTGGTTTTATAGCTAAGGCAGCTTAAACTCATGTTCTTCTACTTTCTAGCCTGGTGCCTTAATCGCTAGACCAGGGGTGTCAAACACAATTTCATTGAAGGCTGCATCAGGGTTGTGTTTGACCTTGGGGGGATGGAGGGAGTGTGGCCAGGGTGGGTGTGGCCAACTAGATGTTATTTGTATTGTGGGCACCTGTGGTAGCATGGGTGGGGCTGGGGGATCTTCCTGAACCCTTCTGCCAGCAAAAATGAAGTTTGGGAGAGCTGTGCATGGCCCTCCTGAGCTCTGTTTTCACTGGAAGAGGCACCATGGGCCAGTCCCTTCATTGTTTCCAGGGTAGCCCCGTGGGCCAGATCTAAGCACCCCACAGACTAGATCCAGCCTGCAGGCCTTGAGTTGACACCCCAAAGTGGATCTAATTACTTATATTGGGGCAGTATTTCCTGACAGTCCTAGAGACTGTCCAATAAATTTACTACTCATAGCTGCTTAAATTTTCCTTTATGAAAATTTCCCTTTATAAAAACTATGATCGCCTTTGATACTTTGCTTCAGCAAATTCCATTTCCTTGTCAACCTCACTTTTTATTCAATTTCCATTTGGAAACAGGTTGACATCCTTATTTCCATGGTAGCAGGGTATCATCTCTTAAAAAAACAACTGCAGCATTATGCACAGTTGAAAAAGCTTTATAATATGATCAAAAATAGTATTTTTAAAGAAGGGTTATGATCATGATTTGTGAACTTGCTGTTAACAAAGATTTATTACCTTAGATTTAAGAACTAATAAACCCCTGAATCATTGCATTAAAAAAAAATCCTATCATATATTCTTGTAATATTTTAAACAACATTTTTGCAGGAAAATGAACCTTACCCCTTTATCTTCACAGATAGAACAGACAAGTAGGTACATGAAGCAGAAGCATTCAGAAAGAATATAGAACATTTAGCACACTTTTAGAGTGAAAGTGAAATTCATTTTATTGAAGCTTTCCATTAGAATGTTGCCATGTCTGCTTCTTGGTTTGTTATAATGTTATACCATATATAGCCTATTCCCTCCTGGTTAAAAAGAATAACCATGCTGGTTATGTGACAATAAAAAAAAAAAAATTAAGTACCTGCTGGCATCAATAGAAATTCCCCCCAAACCCTGAGGTTTCATTTCCTCTCATCCCTACACATTCATTTCTACTTTAGCAAATACTGAACTAGCTTTTATATATAAGCTAGAAGCTGTATTTCAAAAGAAAGTGATAAATCAGCCAGCTACAAATTTTCTGTGGTTCTCTCAAGACATCAAAAATTATAGATTTCTTAGGCATGAGAATTGATTTAAAAAAATATTATACAAGCCATCCACAGAACTGTATGTTTCTTGAAAAAAGTAGTTTGTTTTAAAGCTAAAATTCTTGATTTACACCTGCTGACAAATTCTGAACCCAGGAAAAATAAATTGAATTCAAACTAACTTACTCATGGGATGGAGGGAGGAGAAGCAGGGAATGTAAGAACGCTTTCGTCTACTTCTTTTGTGTTTGTATGGAGATAGTGCCTATTTTCCATTAAGCAAATAAACTGCTATGGTCTTCTCTTCTTGTAAAAACTATAACTTTGAAAGGCAGCTGCCTTCTCCTTTATTTTCAGTAAGAAATGGTGGTGCCAGATTTTGTTATTATGTCAATTTGGAAGCAAACTCTTTCTCTTTAAATCATTATATGTTAAGCTAAATCTCCTATCAGGTTTATCTTGGTTTATAATGTTCCTTCTCATTCTCTGTTCATGTCTGTTTCATTTTTCTATTGTCCCTATCCTTCACCCACATGATCTAAATTTTGTTCTTCAATGGAAAGAAGGAAACACAAAAGAAAAGTTAGAAATGATATAATGCCGAAAAGGTAATATTCAATTGTGTGTGTGTGTGTGTGTGTGTGTGTGTTTAAAAGTATCACATCTTAATTAATTTACATTTCAGCACTCCCAGATTAAAAGCTGATCTATTTTTACTCATCTATGTAAAGTAGGAGGGGTTGAATGGGTTGACCTCACTAATAAGGCATTCTTCCACTAACCAGAATCAACTGAGGAGGTGGTTTTTTTAAACCTACCAGCAAACTTTATGAGGATTACAATAACTGGTTGCAATGGAGATTCTCTAATTTAGCATGGTGAATATGTTGCAAATCTGTACTGGTTGTCCTCAACTTACAACAGTTCATTTAGTGACTGTTCAGAACTACAGCAGCATTGAAAAAAAGTGACTTAAGACCATTTTTCACACTTTGTGTGACCATTGAAGTATCCCTGTGGTTATGTGATCAGAATTCATATATTTGGGCAATTGATTCATATTTATGACAGTTGCAACGTTCCGGGTGATCCCCTTTTGCGACTTTCTGACAAGCAAAATCAATGGGAAATCCAGATTCACTTAACAACCATCTGACTAACTTAATCTTCGATGATTCACTTAACAACTGTGGCAAGAAAGGCAAGAAATGGGGCAAAACTCACTTTACAAATGTTTCACTTTGCAACATAAATGTTGGGCTCAATTATGGTCGTAACTTGAGGACTACCTGTACTAGACTTGATATCCATGACTTGTTCCATGTAAATTAGATGTAGTAATATATGGCTTCACAGCAGACAAATTCAGCCAGAGATCAGGGAAGTTAGGGAAGCATTGTAGCAACAATATTTAGTGGACTTGCCAGTAGCAATGCATGTGAAACAAAGATAGTGACCATAAGTGTTTTGTATGCTACATTCAATTCTTTATTTTTCAGACTCTCCACAACCCCTTTGTCTCAACCTATCTTTCCTCCCCAAACACCTTGTAGTTTGTGGTTCTTTCATGTTTCAGTCATCCCACCCACCCCACCCCCGGTCTGGTAATCTGACCTTAGTAAGTCCACTCAAAGAAAGAAAAACTTAGTGAAATGGAAAACAGGGTAGACCAGGGCATTCAAACACCTGGCCCGTGGGCTGGATCCATCTTGCATTGGCCACAACCAGTGCCAGTGCAAATTGTTTTCCCAATTTAGCAAAGGGGAAAAAAAAACCTGACACATTGTGACGATGTGAATTTGACAGCCCTGGGGTAGATGCTTCTATTGTTTTTTTTGTTTTTTTTGCAAGGGCAACAAATCTGAGTTAGCCCCTTTTCTGCTGCTACTTATCCTTAAGTCAGCACAATATCACAACATACACATTTTCCAAACGAATTCAGCCTCTTTGCAGTCATGATTCCATTAAGTCGCGTGGAATTCAGAAACATGCAAAACACCATTAATGCAGGGCCTGTTAAATTGGGGTCATTTGGACAGATAACAGAGGTAATGAACAATGTGTAATTGTTTGTTTATAAGTCAAGGATTCAATTTGGGACCATCACGACAGAGACACTTAATTCTGGATTCTTTTTTTGTGATGGTTTTTACATTATTTAAGATAAGGAAAGGGGGATAATTGAGACAGAAAATTTTTGAGACCTACTGCATTAAAATGAGTGCTTTTGAAAAATGGATGTTAAATATTGATCAATTAAATACAAATTTATTTATTTATTATTTGTGGTTGCCAGGGGAGCAGAAAACAAGTTTAATTAAACAAATAAATAAATCATTGCATTACTTGGAGTGTGTTAGATGTCCACTAGAAATGTCCTGTTTCACCATCAAACTATTCAATAGTTGTCAACAGTTTGCAAAATTGATGTCAGCCTTGGAAGCCATTTTTTACTTGGAAGCTTCGAGGCTGCCACATTCAGTGCCTGGGAATTTGGGAAAGGGCATTTCATAGTGTGATAGAAAATTAGACATAACAACATTCTTTCTCAGAGAGTCAAGGACATGTTGCCCTGTACCTGGAGAGAAGTAGCTGGGGGAATGTCTCCAGTTGGGACAAATATTTGATTGGACCATGTGATGAATTGATGGGTGCAGGGGATGGATCTTTGAATTCTCTTTTGGGAACGGAAAACCCGGAACTCTCCAATTCGGGCTTTTCCAGATGTGCCAATATGACATCTCTAATAAAGTAGAACTTTGAGGAACTGATTGTCTTGGAATTTATAGGTATGCAGTTGGTTAGGTGGAACACTGACAGTTGACCATTTCAGAAATAAAACAAATATTTAGTTTTAATAGTATTGTTGAAATCTTTGGGGAGTTTAACCCTAATTTGTGCCTACTTGGAAGTTTGACAAAACTTTTATTTCACTCGCCCTTCCCCCTCCTCCTCTTTTATCACTTTGGGTTATCTCTGTTACCTTCATGAGTATGCATGTTTTGCCTGAGATACAGAGATCATCTGAATTCAGCATCAGAAACATGGATAGTTATTTCAATAAATGTGCAAGTTTATACAGACAACAATGGTGTCATTTCTGTGTCAAAAGGCCCTTGAGAGCTGACCATGCACAGTCCACAGTAGTTCAATAATCTAATGCCCAGGAAGATGTAAATTTCAGGTTCCCTAAGACTGTCTTTCAGATTTATATTTATTACAAATATGCCTGTTTATTTACAGATATTTAACATTCTCTTGGGAACAAATTGGCAGATTATAATTCACTAGTGACCCGACTATTCAGGAACCGAATTTATTGAATGAACCAGACTTATAGTAAACATAGGCTTTTTTTTTAAGAAAAAGACTGACTTGAGCAGATGTTGTTTGCTTTGTGCATCTAAGTTGATGACTATGTACCTAGGAATGGCAATGGTCCAGTGGTGGGATTCAATTTTTTTTACTAACGGTTCTGTGCGTGTGGCTTGGTAGACATTGCAGGGGAAGGATATTGTAAAATCTCCAGTCAGAGGAGGTACTTGCCAGTTCTCCGAACTACTCAAAATTTCCGCTACCGGTTCTCCAGAACTGGTCAGAAACTGTGAATACCACCTCTGCAATAGAGATCTTCAGAAAATAGAGATGTTAAAAAATAGACAACAAAGCTGCAATATGTATTGGAACAAAATGAAAAAAGCAAGAGAAAAAAATTAAAAGTATGATAAAATTTTTTGCCTTCAATGTCTTCAATGCTATTTGTACTTATATTCACTTTTTTTTCAATTAGAGTAAAAAAAAAAAAGACCTAAAGTTTTGAATGTGATTCTGTAACAATTTAATCATGTATACTTCTAACAAGTTTATCTAGCCCCTGGTAAGCAGTTAAAATATTCTGTTAATCTAGATGGTTTTTTTAAATATAAATTTGAAAAACAGTTTGATTCGTTACTTGGAATCAGGACCAATTAATCCAATGGGATTTATTAGCATACATACATACATACATATATATATTCATACATACATACATACATACACTGGGCAGGGGTGGGATTCAGCAGGTTTGGACCAGTTTGGGTGAACTGGATGTTAAATTTACATCTGGTTCACCGAACCGGTAGTTGAACTGACTGACTGGCCCTGCTCACTCCACCCCTTCCCTCCCAGGAGTCTCCATGCAGCCTGTTTTGGATGCAGGTAAGTGCAGGGTCCGCGTGGAGGCTCTGGGAGGGCGAAAAATGGGCCTTCCAGAAGTCCACAAACAGGCCTCTTTGTGGCTTCTGGAGGGCCTCTGGATCATGGGGACCCATTTTCACCCTCCCAGAGACTCAATGGAGGCCTCCGGACCCTGGGGAAGGTGAAAAATGGCCCTCTCAGAAGTTCCAGTAGGCCATGGCCACATCCACCCAGCAACCGGGCAGTGAAGCAGGTGCTGGGATTTTTGAATCCCATCCCTAACATTGGTAGAGTTGGTTAGAAGAGAAGCAATCACATAAATGTTTTAAATAACTAAACATACATTAATGGTAGAAGTATGGCAGTGATCTTCCCTCTCCATTTCCTAGGTTTTTTTTTTTTTTGTTTATATCTCAAATATTCAGGGAATCTTTCAGAAATTTGTGGCATAGGGATATTGTTGAAAAAAATATTATTGGATGAAGGCTTCCTCTTTTCGATAAAAGTAAATGAGCCCCATTTATTGTACTTAGAGCACTTTAGAATTTTGCTTGTACATCCCAGTGCCACTTTCCTACCTGAGCCAAAAGAAAAGTATTCAGTAAGCAACCCATTTTTCTTATTTAAGATTCAAATTGCTCCTTGAAGTTGTCCTACCTTACTAAATGACTGGAGTTTGTGGAGGCATCATGCTGGAGATGGTAGAGTCTGATTAATTGGATTTATTGTTATTGTAAACAATGGTTATTAATGAAATGGATGATAACCAGTGCAAAATGATGGTAGCATACAGTAGCCTGGGGAAGTTCAAATATCAAATCACTACAGATGTTTAAACATTACGGGCAATTCACCCAGTACTTCAGCAGCTGCATTTACTTCAGCTTTATCTGCAATTAAATCCAGGCATATACGTAAATGCATCCTTGATTAAAAACAAGTTAATGAAAGTTTGGGGTTCAAGGCTGATAGAAATAATACTTAACAATTAGTATTCCTGTGATGAAAATTATTTGAAAGATAGCTTCATTGACTTGCACTTAAGGGCTGATGAAGATAGAAAGTAACAGGAGCATCTGGAAGGCTAATTGTATTGCGACTCAAACTAATTGTGTTATACATATGTTGAGTTTATCAATTCATAAGTCCCATTAACTGTTCTTTTTCCCTATAGATACCCCAAATCAGTTATGCTTCAACTGCACCAGAATTAAGTGATGACCGGCGCTACGATTTCTTCTCACGGGTTGTTCCTCCAGATTCCTTCCAAGCACAGGCAATGGTGGACATTGTGAGAGCTTTGGGATGGAACTATGTTTCCACCTTGGCTTCTGAAGGCAGCTATGGTGAAAAAGGCATGGAATCTTTTATACAAATTTCCAGAGAGTCAGGTAGGTGAGGAATCATCCTGCATGAAATATAATATTGTGTAAGTTATAATTACAATATTTTATAAATAAATAAATACCTCAGGACAAAGTCTGTACATGTGAATATGTGTGTATGTGTGTTTCAGATTTTTTTTTTAATAAAAAAGCCAATTCTGTATTTTATCATTTTGTTTCAAAGGTCCTTCAAGCTGTTCTCAACTTTTGTAGGAATCTTCAGATATAAGCATTTAGGAGCCAGAGGAATAAATGGCATTAATACTCTGTTAAGAAAAGAAAGAACAGTGAAATGATATCAAATTTTTGATTCCCCACTGTTAGAAATCTTATATTTTGGAAAGACAATATTGAATCTTTATTTCTTCAAGTCAGGAGTACTTCTGAAGCTGATAATTTCTTACATACAAACTCTGTGTCAGATAGTTTCTTGTATATTTTTTCAGATAGCTTCATACTCTTTAAATCGGATGGGCTGTCTTAAGAAGGAAATCTTTTTGTTTTCTGATAGAGAGATCAAATGTTATTATCTCTGAAATAGAACTGAAATAACCATTCGATTTATATTCAAGGACTGCATAGAGGTTTATGAAGGTACTCTCTCACTACTTCAACAATTTCAAATAAATCAATGATTTTTAAATGTTTATGTGTTGGCAGTCTTTTGCCCTTTAAGGAGTATGCTAAAGAACTTCCCCTACATTTAATTGAAATGCTCAAACAAGATTATGTAGCACATTTTGGCTCTTTTGCTGATGCATAGTATAATCTAGGTTTATCTGTGTTGTGAAGAATCTCACTGATAAAACCCTGACAAATTTCCAAGCAAACCCAGAATATTTGGGGACATAGTTTGAAAGCCCCTAATATAAAACTATGCAGTCTATTTCTCTACAATAGAATATGTCAGCTATTTAATGTTTGTGAAAGAAATGATTTCTCATCATTCTGGAACATCCCAAGGTACAGGAAAGCTAATCTTTTGTTAGTTCAATTGTTTTAAATATTTGATTAACAAATAATAATACATGAAAATAAGTTAATTAAGTAAAAGGTTTTTGCTATGGTTGTTTATTATTACTTTACTAGCTTGAGAAAACAATATGATACATTTAGATTAAAGTATTCATTGTAACCATTGTGTACCTATCATATTGGAACAATAATAATGACAACAGTTGAAATAAAAAGGGAACATTCACAGAAAATAATCCAACATTGACATTGTTCACTAAAATATTATAGTAATGGGGAAATACACTGCTCAAAAAAATAAAGGGAACACTTAAACAGCACAATGTAACTCCAAGTCAATCACACTTCTGTGAAATCAAACTGTCCACTTAGGTAGCAACACTGATTGACAATCAATTTCACATGCTGTTGTGCAAATGGAATAGACAAGAGGTAGAAAGCATAGGCAGGTAGCAAGACATCCCCAATAAAGGAGTGGCTCTGCAGGTGGTGACCACAGACCACTTCTCAGTTCCTATGCTTTCTGGCTGATGGTTTGGTCACTTTTGAATGCTGGCAGTGCTTTCACTCTAGTGGTAGCATGAGACAGAGTCTACAGCCCACACAAGTGGTTCAGGTAGTACAGCTCATCCAGGATGGCACATCAATGCAAGCTGTGGCAAAAAGGTTTGCTCTGTCTGTCAGCGTAGTGTCCAGAGCATGGAGGAGCTACCAGGAGTCAGGCCAATACATCAGGAGACATGGAGAAGGCCGTAGGAGGGCAACAACCCAGCATCAGGACCGTTACCTCTGCCTTTGTGCAAGGAGGGACAGGAGGAGCACTGCCGGAGCCCGGCAAAATGACCTCCAGCGGGCCACAAATGTGCATGTGGCTGCTCAAACAGTCAGAAACAGACTCCATGAGGGTGGTATGAGGGCCCGACATCCACAGGTGGCGGTTGGGCTTACAGCCCAACACCATGCAGGATGTTTGGCATTTTCCAGAGAACACCAAGATTGGTGTTGGTGTATTGGTGTACCAAAATTGTTTGGTAAATTTGCCACTGGTGCCCTGTGATCTTCACAGATGAAAGCAGGTTCACACTGAGCACATGTGACAGATGTGACACTGTGGAGAATGTGGAGAATGTTTTGCTGCCTGCAACATCCCCAGCATGACCGGTTTGGCAGTGGGTCAGTAATGGTGTGGGGTATCATTTCTTTAGGGGGCCGCACAGCCCTCCATGTGCTCGCCAGTGGTAGCCTGATTGCCATTAGATACTGATATGAGATCCTCAGACCCCTTGTGAGACCATATGCTGGTGCGGTTGGCCCAGGGTTCCTCCTAATGCACAACAATTCTAGACCTCATGTGGCTGGAGTGTGTCAGCAGTTCCTGCAAGATGAAGGCATTGATGCTATGGACTGGCCCGCCCGTTCCCCAGACCTGAATCCAATTGAACACATCTGGGATATCATGTCTCGCTCCATCCACCAATGCCATGTTGCACCACAGACTGTCCAGGAGTTGTGGGATGCTTTAGTCTAGGTATGGGAGGAGATCCCTCAGGAGCCACCTCATCAGGAGCATGCCCAGGCATTGTAGGGAGGTCATACAGGCATGTGGAGGCCACACACAGTACTGAGTCTCATTTTGACTTGTTTTAAGGACATTACATCAAAGTTGGATCAGCCTGTAGTGTTTTTTTCCACTTTAATTTTGAGTGTAACTCCAAATCCAGACCTCCATGGGTTGCTAAATTTGATTTCCATTGATAATTTTTGTGTGATTTTGTTGTCAGCACATTCAACTATGTAATGAACAAAGTATTTAATAAGAATATTTCGTTCATTCAGATCTAGGATGTCTTATTTTTGTATTCCCTTTATTTTTTTGAGCAGTGTATATACAAAGTGTATTGATTGTGTTTTTGAGGGTGTGTTGTATCACATGTAAGGCTGAAATAATTTAGTGGGGAAAAACTCAATTCCAATATACTTCTCCAATTTTGCTTGTTCCTTGATTACAAGGAGAACAAATAGAATTACATCAAGTGCAAGAAACATCATACAGCATTGTGTTTATTTGCGATTGAAAAAATTCCTTTGTGGTATTTACTCAATAGTAGTTTAGATGGGAAGCCATTCACCTGCCTAAACTGGGAAACAGGGCACACGCTTAATTTAATGAAACCCAGGTTCTTTGAAAGTGATTGATGGAACTTAAAATATGAATGATTGGGAACCATTGCTATGCATCTGATTTGTGACTGAAACATATATTACTTTATTAAATGCATTATTCCCCAGACCAGAAACAGGGAACTTGTAGTCTTCCCAATGTCACCAAAATGCAATATTCAGCATTGCTCATCACTGGATTAGTTGTTTTGAAACATTCAGAACCCACAGATTTTCTGCTCCTAATTGAAATCCATTGAAATAAATAATGTTTACTAATTTCTTCAGCTAAAGATTTTGTGCTAAAATGAACTAGATTAAGCAAATACATAGTACTAGATTGCAAATTCCTATTAAATATTTATCAGATAGATTTGCTATCCAATGATTTTTTTTAATCTAAAACAGTTCATGTGAAGAATGTGAAACAATAAACTGCATGAAATATCTGAATATGAGCTCATTCTATCTGCTTGATTATTTAGATTAAATAATCAGTCAGATAGCAGCAGAATCTAGATGTTTGATCTGCCTATATTATTCATAGATTAAAGAGTACCTCCATAATTACTAATACTATAAACTTTCACTGAGTAATTAAAGGTAATCTATTTTTCATTGCAATCCATGTAAGAATTGGCTTTTGTGGCAGTGCTGCAGTTTAAAACATAATTCTTTGAGAAAGATTCTCCATGCTGGTATTGAAGAAAATGTTGGTAATTGCTTGCATTTTCCCCTTTGTCTGGATTCATATTTATGTAATATTATATAGGGAAAATTTCAATGTCACAGGAAAGGATGAAACTCAGATGTGGGTTAATAATGGAAATACAAGTTTATCCATTTCCAAAACTAAATTTATAGCTTTTGCATTGCTGAGTTGTGCACATGTGTAGCAATTGCCTACTGATTACAATATCTATGTAAAATTATCAATATATTCAATAGTCCTGATAGAAATGACTCAACCATATTTTCAATATGCATATTAATTTATTTAGATTGAAACAATACTGATAAGTGTTAGTTTTAACCATTTAACCATTTAATTTAGTTTTAAAAGGGTAATCTTTCTGCTTAAAATAATTAATCATACACTTATAATGCTTAAGAGTTCTATAATATTTGGATCTTAAGATTTTTAAATGATATCAACATCCACTGGCCTCTAATTAATATTCCAAGTTCCAGCTTTGATTTTTTTTTTAAAAAAATATCCATTCTATGATGGATTCATTGTTCCATTATATTGCCTGAGCTCACACACAGCACTTATGTCATCTGTTTTTGGTTTCATGCCACTTGTGATCTTTCCAATTGTGGCTTAAAACAGACCCCTATAATTTGTCCAACAAAGCACAATTAAATATGCTGGCTTAGTGTGATATGCAAAAATGGATACTGTTCTTCTTTTCTGTTTATTTGACAACACTTAATGGCTTGGAGATTAGATGTGTATTGGGGAAATAGGGCACAGTTTCTCCTCATTTATTATACTGAACATAGATACTCTTGCTTCCCATCCATGAAATGTTATTCCACCAATTCCTTCTCTTCCAATATATTTTTCAAAGAAAATTATGATATACAGAAATACAATTGTTATATATCGCGATATGAAAGCTCATTCCATATTTGTTTTTAATTAGAGACTTTATCCAGTTCAGATTGATGATATGACAATGTTATCCATTCAGTGGTGTCCCTTTCTGGGCAATTCTATGGACCAGGTCACTCCACATCTTCCAATCTTGCACTACTTTCAGTACAGATTTGTATTGTCCAATGTTTCTCCCAGGTTGGATAGAATGGCACACTTTGGGAATCACATAAATCATGAAGTAAAAAGGAAAAAGTCATATGTGGGATACTTAAGCGGGTGATCTCTGAATCTGTAGATCATTACAGCCATCTTCCATAGTGTTGAAGGACTTTTGTGATGGTATTTTCTATGTCACATTTACTTCTTCTAAGTCGTTTCCCCTCAGAAATTTTCTGGCAGGATTATTTCCAGAAAGATATCCTTGGCTCAAAAATTCTGATTTGGATTGGGAAAACTTGGAAATTTAACAGATTTCTTGCATATATATCATCTTCATATATATTATCTATATCTATATCTATATCTATATCTATATCTATATCTATATCTATATCTATCTATCTATCTATCTATCTATCTATCTATCTATCTATCTATCTATCTATCTATCTAATCTTCATATATCAGATAATAGATAGAAATCTAATAGCTGCACATTGTGTTTTCTAATGAATTAAAATGCATGGGGCTACCCCTCCTTCAATCTACATCAAGAGTCTTTATGACATGGATAGGATGAAAAAAAAAATCCTCTGTTTTCTGTCAAGGGACTTATTGGGAGGAAAATTAAACTGATGTCCATGCTGGCATCAGGCCTATTTTGAAAAGAAAAAAAAATGGTTCCAAGCAATATCGAATCAGTTTGCTCTGGCTGTGTCATGCAAATAATGGTTAAAAAAAAAAGGGGGGGGGGATAATACCAAAAGATCCACTTGTGAAATATTGTAATGTTGTATGATAACAGCAAGCTACTATAGAAAAAACAATCATTTAAAGGGATAAGCTATTGCATTTTTTTTTCTAATTTAACATTGCAATAAATAGTATTTAGTATGTGAGGTCAAGGCTGGATTACAAATGTTGAGACAGTGTACAATGTACTTAACAAGAATTTAGTCTATTTTGTGGGAACTTAAAAATTAGATTAACCATGGATAAGCATGTCATATGTGAGGTTTAGTAGTGGAACTGGAACTGATCTACTAGGAAGCAAAAGGAATGGATACAAAATAGAAGTAGCTTCTGCTGAAATATTCTGAGGAATTTCAACTATTTCAATGATTAGGATGAATGTTTCTCAGGGAATGCTTTTATCTGTCTGAATCTGGCCTATTTATTATTGTATTTAGTACGCTGTGGATGATAACATCAAGAATTCAGACACTCAGAGTGGAGCAATTTGGGATTTTTGAATATAGAAATTGACATAGAAATTTGTCTCTAAATCTGTCCCCTTCAAGATCCTCCACAAAACTGCCCTGCCATTCTATAGCAGTTGAGAATAACAGATAATCAGTGTTAGAAGGGACCTTGTAGGTCATCTAGTCCACACACACACACACCGCCCAAGCGGGAGACCCTAAACCATTTCTGACAAACGGCAGAAAAGGAAACATCCCCATCACACTAGTTAAATGGACTGGTTTATATTTTATTTTGCTTTCTGGCTTCCTGGTTTTCTGGGAGTAACATTTTTATGTGAGTGTTGGGTTCAGTATCTGACAGGATCGCTTTGGAAATTTCAGTGATCATTGCAATCAGACTGCCATCAGCTGCTCTAATCATAGCACCCTGGGGACAGCAGTGGAGAAAACTTGAAATAACTTAACTTTGCTTACCTCACTCTTTTAGGTTTAGACAATTGTTTACTACTTTATTACGATTGATTTTTTAATATTATTGTGCTTTGTTGTAAGGCAACCAAAAATGTGTTTTACAAGACTGGTAGCAATAGACAGTCTTTTAAATGTGAGTAAATAAGCAAATATGTCAACATTTGGTTGATTTATTTACTTGACTGCAATGGTGGGGTTCAAATAATTTAACAACTGGTTTGCCCAGGGTCAGAAGTCATGACCCATCCCCATCCTCCAGCTCCGCCACACATGTGGGATGAGCCTCCCACGACGAGCAACCTGACCCTGGGAGAACCGGTTGTTAAATTCCCCTCCCCCAAATATCAAAGTGGATCCTGGGTGCTACATTGCAATGGAGCAATGGGAAATGAAGTGGCCGGCATGAGGGAAGGAGGAGGAGCAGGGAGAAGAAAGTGTGAAAGCAGCCTTCTCCTTCCCACATGCTCCATTGCCCATTTCTCCATTGAGCGCAGTACAACACCCAGGATCCATTTTGATAGGGAGGTAATTTAATAATAATAAATACTTTAATAATAATTTTCATCTGAACTCATGCAAATTGGCTGAATCCCACCACTGCTTGATTGACTTAACAATTGCATTGTCTATTTTCTTATATCTTTTCCTCAGAGTAGACCTTATCTATACATTTATTCCTTGCTACAATCTCTTCCTTTTGTCCTTTGTCCTTTTGTGCTGCCTCTTCCTCCATCTATTTGTTTGAAAATAGCTATAGAAACATCTCAAAATAGGATTTTGAGCAGGTTTTTTGTTTAACTATCATCTGCCTGTTTACCTATCTAAATTAGGCACACGTAAAACATAATTTTCAGTGCAATGTGGCATTCTTCCTCCACTTATAATTTGCTAAATTTTCTGCAAATTTTATCCCATCTTAATGAGAGAAAAATCTAATTTACAGCCAATTGTAACCATCTGTTTATAAACTGAATGAGTTTTCCCATTATTTGTGCTGTGAAATTCAGTCAAATGCACTATCCCAGAAACAATGTAAGATACACTGTTCTATTTTTCAAGAGTTGATCCAGACTTGAGAGAGACTAGGTATCTTTGCACATCTCAAGCAATATGCAAAGCCACTGTAAATGATTAAAAACTTTAAAAATCCACTGTCTAATGCAATTTTATTTTATTTTTTGCCCAATATACCCTTTTTCTTATATAAATATCCCAATAAATGCTTATTTCTTTGTAAATCCCTCTTTCTTTAGTTGCAGGATAGACCTGGCATATTTTTAAAACACAATGTTCCTGAATGTGCACTAATTTTGTATAATTTCCAAGGTGATACTGCTGAATCACATCCCAATTTACCACATAGCTGCTGTTCCTATCATCCATCCATCCATCCATCCATCCAATCATCTACCTACTATCTATCTATCTATCTATCTATCTATCTATCTATCTATCTATCTATCTATCTATCTATCCATCTATCATCTATCATCTATCATCTATCATTTACATATCCATCTCTCTCTCTCTCTCCCTCCCTCCTTCCTCTCTCTCTCTCTCTCACACACACATATGCACATACACATAATTATTATTTTAAAAACAACCATAAATAACACCACAATATCCATGCTACTTCACCAAACCAACCATACTATTATCCTTCTGACTAAATTAAAACACTGGATTAGCCTAACTAATTAATTTAATTAATTAACTAACTTATTAAACCTAACTTACTAATGTAGGGATGTGGTGGCTCAGTTGCTAAGACGCTGAGCTTGTTGATCAGAAAGGTTGGCAGCTTGATGTTCAAATCCCTAGCACCATGTAACGGAGTGAGTTCCTGTTACTTTGTCTCAGCTTCTGCTAACCTAGCAGTTCAAAAGCATGTAAAAATGCAAGTAGAAAAATAGGGACCACTTTGGTGGGAAGGTAAGAGTGTTCTGTGCACCTTTGGTGTTTAGTCATGCCAGTCATATGACCACAGAGACTTTTTGAACAGCACTGGCTTTTTGGCTTTTTAATGGAGATGAGCACCGCCCCTTAGAGCCAGAAACGAATAGCACATATGTGCAAAGGGAACCTTTATCTTTACCTTAGCCTAACTAAGGTTGGAGTATATATATCCTAGGAGTGTCAAACTCACATCTTCACAGCAGTGTCATGTGATGTATTGGTACTTTTTTCCCCTTCGCTAAACTGGGTGAGGGCGTGGCCAGCATGTGATGCATCGGGCCCACAGGCCACGTGTTTCACATCCCTGCTCTAGATGTATTTGTGTACAGAGCTCATGCAGTGAGATCCATCCATGTTTAGGATCATGATTGTATGAAAAACTTACAGATTAGATCCCTGAAGATTTTCAATCTGAATCTATACACATGGGGGTAAGGCTACTAAATACAACCCACTTGATGAGATTCTTTGCAAGTACTCTGCTCCTGCATGCACTTTCAGGCACACTCTAATCATGTAGTAATTTTCATATGCAACTTTTTCACCTGCTATTATATGTGCAGACTGACATGGAAAATTCAGATGTTCACACTTTACCAAATGCTGTGAAATAATTTCTCCAGGACTAACTATACAACATTCTCGCAGTCACCAATGCTGAATTTTAGAAAATACAGTCTTAGAAAAGAGTTGCATAAATTCAGTCATTCAGTATCTATTTTCTTCCCAAAGTCTGGAGTGCAATTTGGTTGCAATTGGCCAATTATAGATTCTCTTGAAAGTGGCTGTTTTCTCAAGAACAAATTTCTTTCTGACTTCCTTTGCTTCATGCATAAGAATAATAGAAATGGAGGTGAGGGCAAGGAAAAAGTGAAAGAACAAATATTGTGGGAATGAGGAATGCATTTTCACCTCTGAATATAGATTTTTTTTTTAAAGCAGATACAGTTCTAAAATAGTGTAAATAATGAATGCTAGATATATATTTTTCATTATGACTATTTTTTCTTGTTGATTTTGCTTTCCTAAAATTGCTCAAAATGGAGAATTTGAGAAAGAACTACCATTCTTATTTATTTGTGAATATATAACCTGCTATGGTCTAGGCAACTCTAAGTGGGGTACAAAAGCAGCAGCCAAAAACAACAGTATAATAGCAAAATTAACAAACAACATTTAGTTACAGGTTAAAAATAACAACTAATATAGCATTCTGGCTCTGGGAACCATATAGGATTCATAGTGGCAGTGGTACAGGAATATCTTAGCTTTTAAACTTTAAAAAGTTTTATCCGTGTTGATGAAGATAATGATCATGCTGCAGGCTGGTCACATAATTTGTGAGCACAACATAAGGAACCTTGTATATGTATACAGAACATATATGTAGAAGTCCAACACATGAGGTATCTCATGAGCCACTCCATCTCTGTGTACGTATACACTGACATTTTATCAGAACTGATACTATTTGAAGTATTGTCTGGAATAAGAAGATATGTTGGAATATCTGACTGTTCTGTCTTCTTTTTCAAAGTTACACTTTTCTTGACAAATATACAGAATTCCCATAGATTATATAAAGTGTCTATATCATCATCCTGATAAATGTGCCAAATTCTTTGAAATTCTGACTTATTCCCAGAGTGTTTGCTGAAGTATTAAGTTTATTATTCTTTTGTTACCATTTTAAACACAGTTCCGGACTTAACTTTTCTTGCTATTCTTCATATACAGTAAGTAACCCTCAATTTATGACCATTGGTTTAAAAACTGTTTAAAGCTACAATGGCACTAAAAGAAGTGACTTATTATCAGGTTCTTGAACTTATGATCAAAACAATGCCCCCATGGCCAATTGATCAAAATTCAGTCAGTTAACAATTGGTATGTATTTATGACTGCCTTGTGGTCATATGATCACCATTTGTGATCTTTCCAGGGGTCTTTTGACAAGCAAAGTAAATGAGGGAACTTGGATTCTCTTAGTCACATGATTCAAATAGATTAGTGATGGAAGCCCCAACCCCAGTTGTGGTCATAAGTTATGGATTACCCAAATTTCATCTTCAGTTAACATAAGGATAATTTCACCCTTTACTTGATTACTGATGACTAAAAATTAAAAAAAGAAATCTGTGTACAAGATATATAGAGTGTTCAACTACAGTGAAGAGGGTGATTCTTTTCACCTTCTTTCATGTAAGGGCTACAAGTTGTGAAGATTTGTTCTAAATAATTGAAGTGTGGAAAGAGGGAATAAGAAACACCTCAAAATATAGGAGACTGTAGAGGATGAAAAGAATGAAAGATACCTAGCATCAAAATCAGTCAACGTATTTGTCTGAACAAAGCCTAACAGTTTGTCTGAAACACTATAGGGTCTCCTGCTTGAGCAGGGAATTGGACTAAAAGACCTCCAAGGTCCTTTCCAAATCTGTTATTCTGTTATATATGATGTTACCTGACTAGGTAACATCATCAGTTCATCAGTTGGATAGTTATAAAGCCACCTAATTTTGCTAACATATCAAAACTTTATAGCTGAATTGGGTAGCACAGAAAATTGTACAGAATAATACTATTTTCTGTATTACACAATGTAAACAAGAACCTTCAGTTTCTGAATTGCCTTTCAGGTTTGGCACTGGATATTAAGTGGGATAGCGTTTGAATTGATCTGTTTCTAGTTACACACATACGCACATGGATAAAGTTACACACATATGCACATACACATGGATAAAGGGAGATGGTATCACATCTGCAGATTCAGAAATGCTGAAAACAAAAAATAAAAATCTTTGTTTTCACTGCTGTACCCTGAATTTTGATTAGCATTCTCCTTCCTTTTATTTAGTATTAATTTCAGGAAATTATCACAAGGCCATGACCTGATTCCATCCTATTTGCATTCTTGTTTGTACTAGGATTTGGGCAATATAATTATACGTACCCATGTTGAGTAAACCAAAGTTTAAAAAATGATGCAATTGTGCATATGAATTAACATGCTTTTGTATATTTGTGCACATTGGTAAACCATAGGGGAGAAAGAGAGCGAGTGATGTGACTACAGATCTATTGCAAATTGCAACAACCTCAATTTTGAAATTCAGTTAATGCATTCTCAACAGCAGAATAGAAAAGGTAAAATAATTTATTAACAATAAAATAAAAAAAAATATTGGCAATAAAATAAAAGAATAGCCCTGTACTATATTGGATAGAATAAACAAAAGCATAATTGGTACACAGCCTCTCCTTCTTATTGTTTTCTTAATGAGCTGTTTTATTCTTGCCCATGTAGTACACTTTTTTAAAAAAATCCACAGTTAAGGAGAAACTTAATTATCAATTATCATATTGTTTACCCATGATATTATAATGAGGTACTGTTCCTGTACCTCACATCTCACCACATGGTACTGCATATATCAAATTGCTCAGTTTGTGTCTGAATGTAGTACAATGCATTGAGATGTGCAATTCTGTACATTGGGAAATAAAACAACCACTTCATAAATGCATATCACAACATAGTAGAACAAACCCATAGGGACAAGATTCAGCAGTTGATCTGTATTAAAAGACAAAGACCACTCTTTTGAAGATTGAAAAGCCCACATTTTGGACAGAGAGGACCGCTGGTTTCAAAGCGGGTCAAAGAGTCCATTTATGTCAAAATTGAGGGATATGTTTTCATCTATCTCCAGTCTACAAAACAGTTATTTCAGTAATTCCAAGAAGTCTCCACATCCATTTGCATTACTCAAGTGACTCTAAGTCACTTGAGTAAACCTCCAAGTGGCCTCAACAACTGTCTAAAATAATGTAAATTACCAGCTTCTGCAAGGAATATTAATCCTTCCATTTCCCACCCTCCGGTCAGAGCTGAAGAAGCTTCTTGGATGAGAAGCAAAGCATTTTCAAAGAAAAACCAGAAAGACCAATTGCCTCTTGCAAAAGTACATGTGAGAGGACTGTGAATGTCCGTAGACATTTACAATGTTTGTGGCAGTTATAGCTAAAAGAAGAAGAATGTTCCAGGCACTTTTGTTGGCATGAGAAGAGAAGTGGTTCTCAGAAGACAACTTGAAGTATAGACCACAAGAGTGTAAACTTCATTTTGAATTTAATGTAGCTTAAGGGAGAAGAAGAGGTATCTCAACATGATAAAGATATTTGTTCATTGTGAATTTTGATATAACAGTGACTTGCATCTGACCTGACTTTCACTTCCTGGACTAATGTGTAAATTGGAATTTAATTACCAGTCTACTTTTATATTAACTCAATATTTTGTTTGAGTTTTTGGCTCAAAAGAACTTTAATCAAATAATCTTTTTTTCTAACATAAAATGTACAAGATTGTATTTGGGTGCATTTTTGAAATGTTGAAATAATTTAAATTATTATTGAAAGGAAGCAAAATCAATTTAAAGTTCCTGACAGCAACATTATTTTATCCTAAACCAACTTTTCATGATGATGATGATGATGATGAAGAAGAAGAAAAAGAAGGTGCAAGTGAGTGTGATGGTTTGCATTTACAAAAGGATACAATCAAAAGGGTAATCAAAATGTGAATGCTTTGACCAAAAAGGGCATTATGATATGATATAATCTCTTTATTCTAAAATGAGCAAGCAGCCTCCAGTTATTTTGGAGTTCAGCTCCAATTAATTCAGCATGTATATACTGCTTTTCTGGAACAAATTTTAGGAAAACTGCAAAATGCCAAGGTACCTAACCAGCTCCTAGAATAAAAGGAGTGTTTTTTACTTAAAAGGTCAACCGACTAATTCTTTGTGCCATATAATACATACAAATCTAATAAGAATTTCAAGAGATAGTAGATTTCCAAATCTGACTCTAGGAATAGATGAATAGTTGTTGACAGATTTAAGAAGCAACCTTGCTTTTCATTTTTCTACAATTGTGCACAGTAAACAGCACAATGTTTGAGACAACAAAATGTTTGAGACACATTGCAAGAGACAGTTTTTTATTATGATAATCATACAAATCATGCTGTGAAGACTGAATAGAAAAGGCAGTGGAGAAAGTTGGACTATGATGCTCCATTTTGATGGGGCTCGGCCACTACCATAGAGCCAGAAGAGTATTCAGATTAAAATCAAGAAGAAAATTTTAAACTGGATTTTACGCTAGATGCTGATAAAGAGACAGAACCCTCAGGAGGCTTCTTCTTGTGATGATGAGATTTAATTTAGTAGGAATAAAGGGTACATTTATGAAAGCTAAGCAAAAGCTTAAATTTTGCATTTACTGAATTGCAATCTATGATTAGCTGCTCTCCAACCAGAACTTGCATTTCCACACATACAAGAAAGGACTTCTTTTCAGTGTAACTTAGCATCAATTTCATGTTTAATTCCTTAAGTATGTTTTGTTTCTCCTCCGCAAGCACCATAATCCTCATAGTATTTCTAATTCATTACTTTTATAATACATCCCCATTTTTCTTCTTTGCTTTTGGATCTTATGTTGGCAGTAATGTTTCCATTTTGCTACTTTTAGTTTACCTTTATGAATAAGTTAAGACTTAGGTTTTGCTGCTGCAGGTTTTATTTAGGCGGTAAGATCCATCCATGTTTAGGATCGTGAAAGTGTAAAAAACTTACAGATTAGATCCCTGAAGATTTTCAATCTGAATCTACACACATCGGGGGAAAGGCTACTAAATACAACACACTTGATGAAGCTTCTTGGGTGAGAAGTGAAAATCTCTTCTTCCTCAAGCCAAAAAACAAAACAAAAAAAAATCATATAATCCAGCCTTTTGATAAAAGCACCTTTTCCCATTATTTCCAAGAATCTTACTGTTGTATTTGTTGTATTGCCTTTATAAAATCAAGTTTATGCAGTTGTCATATGAGAATTAGTTCAATAGCTTGAAGCTACATCTTTGAAAGCTTTTTCCATATTGATACAAAATTTTCAGTTTGGTCAAAATTGAAAGGAAATGAATAATGCCAATGTATTGCACTGAATATAAATATATTTACTATGAAACAATGCTACTTTTTCCTTATTTCACTTTATCCACATCTGGCAGTGTTCCTTATTAAAATCAGACTTTGATTTAGCCCTCTGAATTGAAATGACATTATCCTAAATGGCTGAAGCATATAGAGAACAGTTGCTGGAACTGGGTGTGTCTAGTCTGATGAAAAGAAGGACTAGGGGAGATATAATAGCAGTGTTCCAATATCTCAGGGGCTGCCACAAAGAAGTGGGAGTCAAGCTATTCCCCAAAGCACCTGAGTGGAGGACAAGAAGCAATGGGTGGAAACAATCAAGGAGAGAAGCAACCTAGAACTAAGGAGAAATAGTGGAATAATTTGCCTCCAGAAGTTGTAAATGCTCCAACACTGTAAGTTTTTAAGAAAAGATTGGATAATCATTTGTCCAAAATGGCATGGAGTTTCCTGCCTAGAAGATTGGAATAGAAGACTTCTAAGGACACTTCCAACTCTGTTATTCTAAATTCCTTGATTTTGATCCTGATTGTGGCAGCATCATAAAGTAGGGATGGGAGCAGTGATGGGATTCAAAGATTTTTACCACTGGTTCAGTGGGTGTGGCTGGTGGGCGCACTTTGCACATGTGTACACACTTTGTGTGTGTTAAGTTCCGAAGAAAGGGGAGGCCACACCAGAGCATTCTGTAACACGCTTTATTCACAGGAATAAAGGGGGCTGTCGCGTCTGCAGCTAACAGCAGACTAGCTAGCGAGCAGCGACTGGCTCGACCTAGCAGCCGGCTTTTATAGCCGGCTGTCGAAGGGAGCCAGCCAATGGGGGTTGCAAACGCCCCCACAGGATGGACGGACCTGATGGAGAACTTGTGTTAGTCCCGAGGACATAACACTCCTTCCCCCCAGATACGAACACGAGTAGTCCTTTAAATAAGCGGGCGGCTTGTGCGAGCGTCCAGACCGGCGCAGTTCTGGCGAGACACAAGGTGGCATGGAGTTCTGGGAGTCCGGAACTGGCTCTGCTGGACCCTCGGATCGAACTGGGCCCCGGTCTGGCGTATGGGAATGGTCACAGCCCCCGGGTTGGATTGTTAAATTGTCATTGTCACGCAACCCGGGGGTGTCGCTGGTTGGAACGGCTGATGCCTCTGTAGGACGGTCCCGGTCTACCGTCCGTTCTCTTGGCTCGGCTGGTGATGACTGGTCACTCTGGAGGTCGCAGCTGGGATTCGGATGCGGCGATTGGACAGTCACCGGAGTCCCTGGATCAGCGTTGGCATGTTCGCTCTGGCGACTTCTTATCTGGTCCAGATGCCTCCGCCATATACGACCATCTTCTAGCTGGACGCGGTATGATCTTGGACCGGTGATGGCCACGATCTTTCCGGGCACCCACAGTGGATCGCCTGCGTAGTTTCTGGCGAACACTTGGTCCTGTAACATAAAACTCCTGACCCTACTGTTAGACCCAATTGGTGTATCAGGGCAGTAGTGGGGATGCAGTCTATCTAGTACTGTCCTTAAGCGTCTGCCCATCAGTAACTCGGCGGGGGATTTGTTTGTGACAGTACAAGGGGTCGAGTGTTGGCTTAAAAGAAAACGAGAGAGTCTGGAGTGCCAGTCATCTTGAGTGAATTTTGCCAATGCTTCTTTCACTGTCCTAACGGCTCTCTCTGCCAACCCATTGCTGGCAGGGTGAAAGGGAGCCGTTAGGATATGCCGGATGCCCAGGTTGGTGACATACCGGCTGAATTCTGTGGAGGCAAATTGGGGGCCATTATCAAAGACTATGGTGTCAGGTAGACCATGTGTAACAAATAAGCGGGTCAGAGCCTGGGCAACTGCTCGGGTGGTAGTTGTGAGTAGGAGGGCCACATCTATCCATTTGGAGAATGAATCCACGACCACTAAGAAAGTCTTGCCGTGGAAGGGACCTGCCAGGTCAATGTGTAGTCGTGACCACGGTGCGTTGGCACTCTCCCATTTGGTTGGGGTAGCCATCGGTGGTGCTGGCCTGGATTCTTGGCAGGGGCGGCAGGAGCTTACCCATTTCGCGATTTCGTCGTCCATGCCGGGCCACCATACATAACTCCGAGCCAATGCTTTCATCCGGACGATGCCGGGGTGCCCCTCGTGTAACGCTTTCAGGACGGGCATACGCAGTGGTTTGGAATGACCACTCTGGTCCCCCATAGTAGGCAGCCCTGTAAACTGGAAAGTTCCTGCTGGCGGGTTTTAAACGGTGAAAAATCAGTTGACAGATTACTGCCCGGCCACCCCCTCCGTACCCAGTCCAGGACCTGGGCGATAAGTTTGTCTTTCTTGGAGTGGAGAGCTATGTCACCGGCGGTGACTGGGATGTTAAACTCACTGGCATCGAAAATTGCATGGACCGGGGCCGGGTCCTCCACAGGTGCTGGCAACGGGCAGCGGCTGATAGCGTCGGCGTGGCTAAGGTTTTTTCCTGGGCGGTGAACCAGTTTGTATGAGTAAGCCGCCAGGAATAATGTCCACCTAGTCATCCTGGGAGACAAGACTTGCGGTGTTTGTTTTTCTCCTGAGAGGAGTCCCAACAGAGGTTTGTGATCTGTGACAAGTTCAAAATTGTGCCCAAAAAGGAATTCATGGAATTTTTTGACCGCAGCAACGGCGGCTAGGGCCTCTTTGTCGATTTGGCTATAGTTACGCTCGGTTGTTGACAGGGTTCGAGAAAAGAATGCGATTGGAGCTTCGGTGCCGTTGGGGAGTCTGTGGCTTAAAACAGCCCCAATTCCAAAAGGTGAGGCATCTGCAGCTAAGACTAGAGGGAGGCGCTGGTCGAATTGAATTAGGACAGCGTCTGAAGTGATTAGAGTTTTGACGGCCTTAAAGGCGTGTTCCTCTTTGGGTCCCCAATGCCAGGGAGTGTTTTTGTCTAGAAGTCTATGCAACGGTTCGGCTACTGACGCCTTGTGGGGTAGGAACGACGCATAGAAATTTAGCAGACCCAGGAAGGCTTGTAATTCAGACTTGGAAGAAGGAGTGGGTGCCTCGTGAATGGCTTTGACCTTGGACTCCACCAGGTGGATGCCTGAGGCGTCTATTTTATACCCAAGAAAGTCCACCTGCTTAGTGGCGATGGCACATTTTTCCCTTTTTAGTTTGAGGCCATGCTGCCTAAACCTATCCAATACCGCTCTGACTCTGAGGAAAAGTTGGGGTCTGTCCCTGGCTGAAACCAAGATGTCATCAAAGTACGGAACTACGCCAGGGAGGCCTTGCAGTATCCATTCCATTAATGACTGGAAAATACCTGGGGCGACGCTAACGCCAAATTGGAGGCGCTTGCATCGAAATGCCCCTCTGTGGGTGACAATTGTTTGCAATTCAGCCGTTTGGTTATCCACAGGAAATTGCTGGTACGCCTGTGACATATCCAATTTGGCGAATATGGTTCCCGGTTCAAATGTGTGTAGTAAGTGTTGGATTACTGGGACTGGATATGCGCTAGTCTGTAGATAGCGGTTGATTGTGGTCTTGTAGTCAGAACACATTCTTATACTGCCATCTTTTTTAAGGGGTGTGACAATTGGAGTCTCCCATTTAGCAAAATCTGTGGGCTCGATCACCCCTTGCTTAAGCAATTTATCTAGTTCTGCATCCAGCTTAGAACGCAGAGCAAATGGTACTCTCCGTGGTTTCAAGCGGATGGGAACAGCTTGCAGGTCCACTGAAAAAGAAATGGGCGTACCGTTGTAACAGCCCAATTCATTGCTGAATACATCAGCATAATCTGAGAATAGAGTGTCGATATCGGAAGGTGAGACAGCATGTACTCCCATTAAGCTAAGGCCGAGATAGGGGAACCAATCCAACCCCAAAAGGATAGGGAGGGCACCATCCACCACCACCAAAGGCAGATGGCCTTTAAAGGATTTGAATCTAATAAGGAACTTGCCTGTTCCGAGTACTGGAATATTCTTCCCTTGATAATCCCTCAAGGTGAGGCGACTTCTCTGGAGCTGCTTCCTGGACAGGGTAGGTCGTATTTTCTTGAGCATGCTCCACGAGATGATCGAGAGCGCTGACCCGGTGTCGACTTCCATAAGGCAGGGTTTACCTTCTAGATGGATAGAAAGTGTGATTTTATTAGGGGTCAAAAAGGTATGGTTAGCCTGGTAACACGTATAACAATTTTCTACTTGCCTGGGTGGCTCGGAAGTAGAGTAAAAGGATGATGACCTTTGTGGAGTTGTGTGCGTTGCCTGGCAGGCCCTGGCGATGTGGCCCTTCTTGTTGCAATTATTGCAGGTGGCGTTCCTAAACCTGCAAGTTGTTCTTGCATGGGACCCCCCGCAGGAGAGGCACAACAGGTTGTGTTTAGGTGTGCTGCTGTTTTTAGTCTAGCTCCTACCTGAGGCTGTTTGAAGGGTTTGAGGCGATGGACCTCTGAGTGCTCTATGGAGTCTTCTTCGCTTACCACTTCCTCGGAGTGGACAGTGACCGGGTTGGCTTTGGTTGCGCTACCTTGAATTTCAGCAGCCGACTGAGTTGCTAGTTCTGCTGCCAAAGCTTCTTCGATTGCCTGAGTGAGGTTGAGGTCTTTCCTGGCCAGCAAACGCCTCTGTAATTTTATATCTCTGACTCCACAGATGAGTTGATCCAGGAGCATATCGTCTAGGTAATTTCTGAATTCGCAGTGGAGTGCTGCGGTTCTCAAAGTGGCCATATACTGATTGACAGATTCCCCATCTGCTTGCTTCCTCATACGAAAGGCGAAGCGTCTCGCTATCTGTGATGGCTTTGGGGAGTAATGATTGGAGAGTGTCTCCAACAGCTCGGACCAAGGAACGTTCTTCAATTCTCTGGGGGCGAATAGCGCTGTGGCAGTATCAAATACTGCGGCCCCGCAGTAACTCAGGAAGTACAACTTCTTCCTGTTCTCTGTAGCATCGGCCAGCCCGATGGCATCAATGTAGTGATTGAAGCGGTTCCTGTAAGAGTCCCACTTGTCTTCATCTGGTTTGAATGGTGGAAATGCTGGATTTGAATTCATGTTGAAGTTCAGTCTGTTGTAGACTGACCAATCTCACTGGGAATGCAATGGCCCTGATAAGTGTGGCAGCTGCAGTACGCAGTGCTGCTTCAGCTCTATAGGATCTCTCTGGGTTACACGCTCTATGTGGCTATGGCTGAATAGCCGTAACTGACTTCAGTTTGAAAATCGCACCCTTACAAGGGCGTAGGCGGCTATGGCTGTAGCCCCGTGCTGACAGCTATTCAAAATGTGCGCCTAATTGTATCCTGGCGGCTGTGAGTGCAGCGCCGGAACTTCGCTAACAGCAGAATCCGAACTGTGACGGTTGGATTCTGTGCTCAATGCTGGGCGGCTGAGGTTTTCAGTGCCCTACTTTCACGTAGCTTTTTTAACGAGCGGCTACACGCTCTGCTTTCACTTCCGCAATCCACAACTGACCGAGCTCTCAGCGATGCGGCTACAGTTCAGCGTTGTGGTGTGTGATTCAGCTCTTGTTAGTTGCTGCTGGTTGGCCAGATCCCACCTTCGTCGCCAATGTTAAGTTCCGAAGAAAGGGGAGGCCACACCAGAGCATTCTGTAACACGCTTTATTCACAGGAATAAAGGGGGCTGTCGCGTCTGCAGCTAACAGCAGACTAGCTAGCGAGCAGCGACTGGCTCGACCTAGCAGCCGGCTTTTATAGCCGGCTGTCGAAGGGAGCCAGCCAATGGGGGTTGCAAACGCCCCCACAGGATGGACGGACCTGATGGAGAACTTGTGTTAGTCCCGAGGACATAACAGTGTGCGTGTGCATGCCGAACATGCACTTTGCGCAGGTGCAGAGGTGTTTGCCCAAGTGCAGAAGCATTCCAACTCACCTCCTGCAAGCCTGCACTCCCTGTTACTTCAGCAGCTGCTGCACAGCACTCTGCTGTGCTGCACAAAGCAGCTGCGCTTGAAAAACAGGGAATAAAGGTGAGTATGGGAGCGCTGGTGGGTGGGTGGGCCCAACAGCAGAGTGGCAGAGAGAACCAGTTCTGTCTCCGCTGCTCATTGGCCCTACCAGATCAGTAGAACTGGGCCGAACCAGTAGAATACCACCACTGGATGGGAGGTATAAACAAATATGGAGATTCCTTACATGATGAAGGAATGGATGAACTGTTAAGGAAAAATCACAACTCAATCTTGGGAAAGTTAAAATTGTGTGAGAGAAAAGCCTCAAAGCAAGCCTGCCTTGATTCTGTATGGTGTAAGATGGGATCAAGAGAAACTTTTAAGATTCTGTTGCTATATCCTATAATAAAGTACCATTCCTGCAATCCACATGGTGTCTATTCCTGACCTGACCTACTTTAGAGGACTGACAAAAGTACAGCTATCCTTTGACACATTTCTTTTCAGCCTAGGTTCTACTGTAGATCCTGGCAACATCAGTAAGCTACTTTCCTAATTTTACTAGATGTTTTCCTGCTGTGTGCATAGTAAATGCACAATAAATTTTTATTGCTGTCACCCTCCTTTTCCCTTCCTCCTAGTTTCCATCACTCTATCATTCTAGTTTTTTTCATACTTTACTTATTATGTCCACTGACAAGAATATGGAATAATGTTGCTTTCTTTCCAGAAAATCCTTAGCAGCTGAGAACTATGTGCAGTATCACTGTAGGCCACAAAAGACCTGCAGACTATAGGTTTGAGAAATGAAAGCAGCAGCATCTGATTAGTTTAATGGCAGCTCTACTGAAGTATGTCTAGAATAGTAACAAGTGCACTAATTAAGAAGATGAGGAAGTTGTAGTTGCTGAGTAAAAAATTCAACCAGGATGCAGGATTTGGCTGGTAACTATGATTCACCATGGAAGGTACTTATTTTATTGATTCAGTTTGAATAGATTATTATAGCAGTGATTCATCGGAACATTATTTTTTAATATGGATGCGCGAAGCCGTCAAACGCTGACCGTAACTGAGAGCAGACCCTCCGACGACAGGCCCACGCGACAGGCCGGCTGGAGTACTCAAATGCCGCATCAACATGATGGAAACGTCCACTACAAAACACACGTCCAATGCTACCGCGTTCGGGGGAGCCGACGGGCGCAGGAGACCATTGGCCTGCGCCAAAAATCAACAAAATGGTCCACGCGGAAAGCACGGCCGTGTGAAAAAACGCAAGCGGGGAACAGAGGACTGCCAGACGCTCAAGGTGGCCACCTGGAACGTGGATTCGCTGACTGGACACTCGACTGAGATCGTCAGGGCCATGCGGGACAGGAAGCTGGACATCTGCTGCCTCCAGGAAACTCGCTGGAAGGGCAACAAGGCTACGACTATAGACGGCTACAAGATCATATACACCAGCTGTAAGGAAAACCACGGCGGTGTAGCAGTGGTTGTCAGTCCAAGCTGGCAAAGTTCCGTCGCAGAAGTTAAGCGCCTCACAGAACGACTGATGATAATTGTCGTAGCGACCGAGAGGCAGCGCCTACACATCTTGTCCGCCTACGCCCCTCAGACCGGATGTCACGAGGAGGAGAAGGATACCTTCTGGGAACTGCTCGACATCCAACTCAGGCAGATCCCACACGAAGACGACATCATCATCTCGGGCGACCTGAATGGTCATGTAGGGCGGGACAAAAACGGACACCAGTGCCACGGTGGGCACGGCACAGGCGATACGAATGAGAATGGCCAGAGGATCCTGGACTTTGCCGACTCCCATGATATGACCATCATGAATACCTGCTTCATTAGGCGAGAATCTCAACTCCTCACCTACCATAGCAGAAACGGGAGCCACCACACACAGATCGACTACATCATCGTACGACGAAGAGCCGCTAAAAACATGCTCAACGCCAAGGTGTACCCGCATTAATCGAGCAGTCAGCACAGGCCGCTGATGGCGAAGATCAGGATCAGCAAGCCCAAGACCAGGATTGACAAAAGGAATGCAGACCAGCCACGAATCAAGTGGTGGAACCAGAAGAAGATGGCGGGACCCCTCATCAAACCGGAGCAGTTCCTGCAGATGGTCGACGGGCCACAGGAAGCGTGGTCCATGCTGAAGAGCACTGTTCACACTGCCGGCTGCCAACAGCTTGGTTGCACCAAGCCAGGACGGAGACGCATCGAGCGAGATACATGGCTCTGGACACCGGAAGTACAAGATGCCGTACACCTGAAGAAACGGCTCTACAAGGCCTTTCTTCAGGACAAGACCAGCGAGAAGCTCTGCGAATACAAGGCGCCAAAAAGGCAGCCAAGAAAGCAGTAGCGACAGCCAGAAGCTCCACTACGATGACATCTACGAGAAGCTGAACACGCGAGAAGGCGAGAATGAGATCTACCGCCTAGCCAAAAGCAGACACAGGAAGACCCTGGACATTGACCAGTTTCATGGGATCAACGACTAAAGGGGAAATTTGATCGTCAACCCCAGAGACGCTGCGGAGAGGTGGCGGCAATACTTGAGAAGATCTCCACCGAGGAGTTCCCACACCCACGAACCCCGCGAGGTGACCCAGTTGAAGGCCCAGTCTCAGGCATTTATGCCAGCGAGGTCGCCGACGCCATCAAGGCCATGAAAAGCGGTAAGGCAACAGGACCAGACGACATCCCTGCCGACTTCTGGAAAAAGGCACTACCGGGCTCGGCATTGTGGCTGTGCGAGCTGTTCAACAACATCGTCTCCACGGGAAAAGTGCCACACGACTGGTACCGCAGCACCACTGTTCCGATCTGGAAGGGAAAGGGCAGCCCAGCGGACTGCTCCAACTACAGACCGGTCAGGTTACTGTCACACACTATGAAGATCTTTGAACGCGCGTCCTTGATAAGCGCATTGGGACATCGTTGACATCAGCGCCAACCAGGCTGGATTCATCAAGAACTGCGGCACCACCGAGCGCCATCTTCGGTGTGCGGATGCTGATGGAGGCTCACAGAGAGAAGAAAATCCCGCTCCACACCGCCTTCCTAGACTTGGAAAAGGCCTTCGACCGAGTCCCGCACGATCTCATCTGATACGCACTGCGAGACCACGGCGTGCCTGAGCTGCTCGTACAATGGGTCCAACTCCTATACAGATGTCACAAAAGCCGTGTAAAAGCGGCAGCTGGGATATCAGAGGAGTTTAATATTACCGTCGGCGTACACCAGGGCTCTGCTCTCTCACCACTGCTGTTCATTCTGGTGATGGACACAATTACACACGACCTGTACACGCCCGCCCCATGGACGCTGCTCTACGCCCGATGATGTGTTCCTGGCCAACCTGTGCAAGGCTGAACTAGAGCACCGAGTCCAACAGTGGCACGACCGCCTCGAGCAGTTCGGGCTCCGGCTGAACCTAAAGAAGTCCGAATACCTGACCACTGACAATGAAATGACAGGCTCCATCCACGTGAACGGGCAGGAGCTACTGCGCGCCTCCACCTTCAAGTACCTGGGAACTACTCTTGGGGAAGAAGGCCTACTACAAACTGAGGTGGCAGCCAGGATCAATGCAGCGTGGGGCAAATGGAAGTCCGTCACGGGCGTCCTCTGTGACAAGAAGATGCCGATGCGCCTGAAGGCGAAAATCTATAACTCTGTGGTGCGCCCCGTGGCCATATACGGCGCAGAGTGCTGGCCGACGACCAAAGAAGTCGAAAGCAGACTCCAGATAATGGAGATGCGAATGCTTCGATGGTCGGTAGGCCTCACCCTACTCGATCGCGTCAGGAACGAAGAAGTGCGTAGACGGTTCAACGTCGTGCCCATCCCCACGGTCATGAGGCAGTCCGGCTACGATGGTTCGGCCACGTGAGCCGCGCAAGGAAGAATCCATCACCAAATCTGTAATGAAGGTGACTGTCGGAGGAGCGAGACCGCGTGGTAGACCTAAACAACGCTGGATGGACACGATCAAGGCCGATCTAGAGATCGCGAAGGCAGACCCGACACACGTGGCAGACAGAGAGGTGTGGAAGCAGTACTCAAGGACATTAGCGGACCTCGCCCGAGCGCGAGACAAACGCTGAAGAAAAAGAAGAAAGAAGAAGAAGAAGAAGATTATTTTTTAATAATATCATCATTGTCAGTCCTGCAAGGTAGACCATTTCAAGAAAAAGATGCTGAAGATATTAAAACTTCATTAACAGAATTTTCCAAGCCTGAATGTGTTTCTCCTCTTACCTTAGAGAGATGCTTGCCTTATGTGTTTTCATAAAATATCTTTATATGGGCTTAACCCATATTTAACTGTTTGTAGCCTTGGTAACAGAACTTCCTTTCTCTATCAAGACCATTCTCTCTACTCTCCACAGTTATTCCCTGTCAAGCTGGTATATGTGCAAATCTATGCAAAATGTAAAACCACAAAATTAAAACCCACTTGCTCCTCTAGGGCATGAGCAGTAGGACATTACCAGAAAGCACGTCAACATTAGTCAAAATGTTGTTTTAAACAAAAACCTCTCAAATGTTCTGTTAGAACAAAACATAAAATGAGGTCATGTATGCTTTTCTGTGGCTTCCAGAAGGCTGGAGAATAATTTTATTTCCTTTCCCAGTTTGAAAACTCAATATTAATCATATTTGCATTAAAATACAAATTGAACAAATGTTTTCCTTATCCCTATATATAATCATATGAGAATTTTGAAACTTTAGAACTACAAAATTCATAATTAAATACAATTCTAAACAATATAAACATGCTACGCTAGGTCCCCATAGTTAAAGTAAAGAATATTTTATATTTGGTGAATGGATATGTCATTGAAATCACAAATTAGGGGCTTGAATTTCTATGTTGATATTGTTCAGCAGCATAGTGAAATTAAGTTGAAGAATAACCCTCAGTTATTTGCACTTGTATAGTTAGGCTTCAATCAATGAGATTTGTCAAAAATCTGAACAGTTGGTAACCTGTCTCATTTTGTTTATAGTCCTGGCAATGATAAAGATTATGTTCATTAAATCCTCTTTACTTGTAATCAGATAGCTTATTGCTTTTTAAAACCTTTATAGCATAATTCATCAGAAGTAAGTACCAGTGTTCTGAGTGATGCTTGCTCCCAGATAAGTGTTTATAGAACTGCAAAGCTGCAGAGATTGATCCTTAATGTTGAAATGTTTCAGGGTAGGTAATATACACTGCTCAAAAAAATAAAGGGGACACTTAAACAACACAATGTAACTCCAAGTCAATCACACTTCTGTGAAATCAAACTGTCCACTTAGGTAGCAACACTGATTGACAATCAATTTCACATGCTGTTGTGCAAATGGAATAGACAAGAGGTGGAAAGCATAGGCAGGTAGCAAGACATCCCCAATAAAAGAGTGGCTCTGCAGGTGGTGACCACAGACCACTTCTCAGTTCCTATGCTTTCTGGCTGATGGTTTGGTCACTTTTGAATGCTGGCAGTGCTTTCCCTCTAGTGGTAGCATGAGACGGAGTCTACAACCCACACAAGTGGCTCAGGTAGTGCAGCTCATCCAGGATGGCACATCAATGTGAGCTGTGGCAATAAGGTTTGCTGTGTCTGTCAGAGTGGTGTCCAGAGCATGGAGGAGCTACCAGGAGACAAGAGAAGGCTTTAGGAGGGCAACAACCCAGCATCAGGACCGCTACCTCTGCCTTTGTGCAAAGAGGGACAGGAGGAACACTGCCAGAGCCCTGAAAAATGATCTTCAGTGGGCCACAAATGTGCATGTGGCTGCTCAAACAGTCAGAAACAGACTCCATGAGGGTGGTATGAGGGCCCAACGTCCACAGGTGGCAGTTGTGCTTACAGCCCAGCATCGTACAGGACGTTTGGCATTTGCCAGAGAACACCAAGATTGGCAAATTCGCCACTGGCGCCCTGTGCTCTTCATAGATGAAAGTAGGTTCACACTGAGCACATGTGACAGACATGACAGGGTCTTTCTTTAGGGGGCCGCACAGCCCTCCATGTGCTCGCCAGAGGTAGCCTGACTGCCATTAGGTACCGAGATGAGATCATCAGACCCCTTGTGAGACCATATGCTGGTGCGGTTGGCCCTGGGTTCCTCCTAATTCATGACAATGCTCGACCTCGTGTGGCTGGAGTGTGTCAGCACTTCCTGCAAGATGAAGGCATTGATGCTATGGACTGGCCTGCCCATTCCTCAGACCTGAATCCAATTAAGCACATCTGAGACATCATGTCTCGCTCCATCGATCAATGCCACATTGCACCACAGTCTGTCCAGGAGTTGGGGAATGCATTAGTCCAGGTGTGGGAGGAGATCCCTCGGGAGACCACCCGCCACCTCATCAGGAGCATGTCCAGGCATTGTAGGGAGGTCATACAGGCACGTTTTTTTCCACTTTAATTTTGAGTGTAACTCCAAATCCAGACCTCCATGGGTTGCTAAATTTGATTTCCATTGATAATTTTTGTGTGATTTTGTTGTCAGCACATTCAACTATGTAATAAACAAATAAGAATATTTCATTCATTCATATCTAGGATGTCTTATTTTTGTGTTCCCTTAGTTTTGTGTTCCCTTAGTTTTGTGTTCCTTTATTTTTTTGAGCAGTGTATGAATAGTAATCATGGAAGCATTTTAAATACAATTTTTGGGGAGCTTGCAAGATCTCGGCAATAACCTTTTAAAAGAGACTAATTATTGTTCCTTACAATTGGATAGTCTGATTGTACCAGTGTTCTGTAAGATGTATTAAAAAGCAATTAACACTTCTGAGTACTTTGCAATTTTTTTATTAGTTCTGAAGCTCTTGAGGATGGTTCTTTCCTATAATGTAGTTGCACTGAGAATCTCTTTGATGTGGTATTCTTTTCCTTTCTTGTTCCAATATAATAAGTTGATATTGTTAACAGTGCATTAAATCCAACATTTTTAGTTATGAATAATATATCACAATCCATTATTTGTAGTAACTCATCACTGTAAGAACATTATATGAACTATGCTGCGTAGAATACAATAAATGATATATACCCCCAACAAGTATTGTTGATAAGACAACCTTAAACCTGATCCTCTCTGTTCTATACCAGTTTTGGGGGTTTAGAAATTCATATATGAGAATATTTAAAAAGCTGGTCACCACCTGCAATCAATATGGGACATATCTGTTCTATCTGTTATAATGGAAGCATTGGGCTTCCATATCTATGCCATCTAGCTTTTGGAAATGATTATCATCTATGGCATGAACATTAATGTTTACATGTTGTCCATTAACTGCAAACCACTACAATCACTAATCAGTTCATCCCCCAAAAAAGTTCTTATTCTTATTTTAGAATTTCTGCCAGTAAAGCTTTGAAATGTATGGTGAACAAAGTAATTTAAAAATTCTTTGAAATCCTCTTGAAAAGCACCAGTTGTCTGAGTTTCTGCTTCAAGAAGTCTTTTTGATTTCAATGGATGCTTTAAGAAAATGCTTATGATTCTCTTATGTTGAATCATTTGGGGTTAAAAGCACACACCACTGCATCATGTGATGGTGTTTTGTTTTTTAATTGCCTGATATATATATATATGAATGACTGAAAAATTGAAGGCTCTTAGTGCATTTTTTCTCCTTGAAGAAATAAATTACAGTTCCTCCCAGTCTGCTTGCACTATTCCTATTATATCTTAAGAGCCGTGGTGACACAGTGATTAGAATGCAGTATGGCAGGCTAACTCTGCCCACTCCCAGGAGTTTGATTCTGACCAAGGTTGACTCAAATTCCATCCATCTGAGATTAGTAAAATGAGAACCCAAATTGTTGGGGGAAATATGCTGACATTGTAAAGTCTCCAGAAGTGCTACAAAGCACTATGGAGCAGTATAGTCTACGTGCTATTGCTATTAAGGATGGAATATCTCTTCCTAGATAGTCTGATTCTCCAAACATTAGATAACAAGTGTGAAATTGATTCTGTAAGTGAAGCAATTCCTTGAATTGGGAAATGCAGGTGGCTTCTCCTGTCCTCCATATTTTTTTCTGAAAAATAAGTGGCATGTTGTTCCATTTGAGACTGTCATATGACAACTTCCACACCCTAGTAGAAAATACCAGTGAATGGAGGAAGATGGAATTTGTATTTCAACCTTATGACTCCTACTGCAAGATAATGCCATGCCATAAACTCAAAATGTTTTCTGTATCTCTTTTCACTTTGAGAAAATAATGGAGAAAAGGTTAAGTAGGCCACTACAATCTATGAAAGTGCTGGGGTTTGTTTTAGCTTTTCTTGGGGTTGGGAGGACCAAATTGCAGGATACTAGCAGAAGTGAAAGAGAGATAAGCTGAAATAAAGGCAAGGTGACATGAGGAAAGTTGAGGTGAGGAAAAGAGAATAGAGAAGAAGGGAAAGGAGAAGAGAGGAGGGGAACAGTGACAAGTAAGCCTATCGAATATCATATCTTCCCATTGATTTCAGTGTTTGAGAAGATATGGAACAAAATCTGCTTTACCTTCAGAGGAATCATCTGTCTAAATTATAAATCCAAGAATGCTGTACAAATTTAAAAAGATAATCTCTCCCAACTTTCAACATTAATTCGGTAGTCCTTGTCCCCTCCAATTGTAGGCCATACCGTGTGGGATGTGTTTTGCAACCCATCCTAGAAAGTGTACTCTAAACTAGTTATCAAACCTGTTCCACACTCTTATCCTGAGGAGCATAGTTAATAGAATTGGGAGAACTACCAATAACAAATGGGATTATTTATATGGGGCATTCCTTGAATAATTGCAACCATAGCGATCCTATAGTCTTGTCTCTGAACAGTTTTTTTTTTTTTAGAAGGGAGGGATGTTATTTTTTTCATCAAAGTACTTTAGATATTTTCATTTGATGTGGAAGCTCTATAAGTTCACTTTTAACAAAGATCAATGTCTGTTGAATATAAAGTGACCCTTGTTTAAAAAATCATTGTAATTCAAAGTTTTTTTAGTTCAACTTGATTTTTTTTTTTTGTAAAAGCAGTATTCTCTAAATTATTGTTGAATTTCATTTTATTCAGCAAAAAAACCATACGTTGCATGAAAATGCATGCTGAAAGTTTCCAATGAGGTGACATATAACTGGATTTAAATGAATACTACCAGAGTTACATACCAGAAATGCTCTTTTCTGTAGTTGTTCGTTTTTTTAAATAAAAATGAGAATGGAAAATAAGAAAGGAAAATATATTTATTTCTCTGCAATATTGCTTCTTAGAAATAGACTACTGAAAAATTATGTATTAAAATCTCCATGTTTGGGGAATATTCATGATCATTAACTATGCTAAAGAAGATGATAAGATTTGAAAAAATATCCAGGGCATCAGTTTTAGACAGATTTGTGAATTTTATATGTCAGAATGTGTGGTAAATCATTCTGACATATAAAAACACTGATGCCCAGTGTTATCTTCAAAACACTGACTAAGTGGGGTAAGAACCAGGGATAGCATCCAATTCTATTAGTGATGCTGTTTGATGTACTTCATAAAAAGGATGTTCTACTTACAGAAAAAGGCAATAAATTCAGTTGGCGTTACATACCCTCCTCTGAATCCCTTAGTTTCAAGAGTCTGCTGGATTTTAAATGATTTTAGCTCCAATCCTCTCTTGATTTTGCATTCAGATTTATCAGCTATTTAGCCTATGGAGAAGAGGTAGGAAATCTCCCTTGATAGTCACTAGATTCCATGATTTTTGTAATAAAGGTGGACTATCGCAAAGCAAAGCACTGCTTCAAACACCATCTTTATTTGAAGTAATGCATGAGTCCTATAATCAGTCTAAAAAAAGAAAAAGGAAAATGGTGAGAAGATGCTGTAATTCCTCAAAGCTCCTTATGATACAACATTGGGTCCTCCTCACTTCTATGAGAGAAGCAAAGCAATTGCAGTGTTTTGCTTTGCCTGATTTGTTTAACTCCTTTGGCATTTGCAATAACCAAGGGAGGGTTCTGCTTATGCACAACCTATGTGCAGAAACTTCTACCAGTGTTTGTTAGAGGAAACACAAAGATCACCCCTTCCTTTCCAGGAAGTGAATCAGAACACTTCTGTGGTACAAAGCCCCTTATTGGAGAAAATCAATCAGTCAAATGGGTTTGTCACAATCCCTATTTTACCAGTTGAATCTTTCCACACTGATTCAATATATGAGGAAGTTAACTGAAATGAAGGTTGTTTCTGACTGCATTTTTCTGGTCACCTTGCATGAATAATACATAATGCAAGCTTATGGCTGTGAGAACAAATTTTACGCAACACTGATATAAATCGTACCAACAATGTCTGAGTGGGATCTTAAATGTGAAGAATATGCAGCGGTGTATATGTTGTCTTCTTCAATTTTGGGTCTTCCACAAGAGGCCTGGGATTTTGAGGGTTCTGCACAATATCTTAGCTGTTCCTAGCACCGCACGATTCTGGACTGAGAGCTTTGCTGCTGTTCCTGGGATTTGTTGGATTCACTTTCTCAACTTTGTTGGCCTTTATTCTCTACTTCATCTCTAGTTCCCCCTTCAGGCTCAGTTTCTCATACTCCTTCCTGATGTTGCTGTCACTTAGTACTGCTACATCTACTACCACTGCTGTCTTCTGGTCCTCATCTACTGAGATATATATCTCAGAAATGTGATTACTTTTAAGCAAAAACAGCGTTTTTCTATTATATATTACATAGCAAAATAAATACAAACGCTATGATTTGAAAGATTTGCACCAATAGATATCTTGCAAATTGGTCGTACCAAAAGAGGAGAAGTTAGGTGTTTTTAGCTGTGTTTTGCTTTTAGTTTTTAACATTAAATATGTTATACACATTAACATTTATAAATAATATACTGGAGCTTTTGGCATTAAGCTCAAGAATTTGTATTTCTTTTCCATAACATAAAAGTAATGTAACATTGAGCATTCAGTCTATAATTTCAGTAATAATCTCTCTTTTATAGATTTTAATATCATTTTGTTTTAAATATACATTTTGTTTTTAAGAAAAAATACACAGTATAACATGTAATCGTTTACACTGTCTATACAACATGAACAATATAGTGAAAATGTGTGTGAGAGTGCTTTTGTCTTCATAGAAAGTTTCCATAGTAAGTTTGAGGCATTTTATCAGGAACAACCTGACTTTATGTCTCCATTATGGTCCTTTTTTTTCCGTTTCCATTTTCTAAGACAATTGGTTTGGAAAATATCTGCCACTAGGCAGTACCAGCTTAGATTAATCAAAGTATTTAATTTAACTTTCATTTCTTTAGGATATTTTTTAAAAGAGTCTGTGTATTCCGGCACATTAGAATAATCTTACTCTGGGATTTACTTTCCCAATAATCCAGCTAAGAACTGGTTAGTCAGCCACCCATTAAAAATGGCAGATTTGATTTGGGTTTACTAATCCACAATACAGTTTAAACTATGTCAAGTGTGTTGCATCCAGATGTATGAGTCTCTTTGTGAGGGAGGTGGGTGGTTTCAAAATCAAATGAATGAATGAATGAATGAATGAATGAATGAATGAACGAACAAACATCTTTTTGGTGACACTGATCATAAAAAAGTTGTACCAATAAAGCAATAAAGTAAAATATTTGTAGCTCAGGGTTGAAAGCACCAAGGTTCCCTCAAAAATCTGTCTGAAAAATAACCAGTCCTGTTCGATATACAGATGGGAATATAAGAAAACTGCCAGAGCACCTGTCTTGAATCTTTACTTTTTTTCCCCACAAGATAAACAACTTAATTAAAAACAGGATATTAATCAGCCTTGTTTTGTATTTTCATAATAGTTTGCCCTGACATTTTCAGCTATTTTGTTCCACTTGTTTGCCTTACAATGGATTTCCTGATGAGGATGCCAGTAAACAACTATTGATGCCAGTTGGCACCTCACTAGGTGATGTGAGCATTAACACTGAGGTGGCTGCTTGAGAAGATGATTTGGCTTCTAGTGGTCCACAGGGACTACAAGGATCTTACCACAGGCAATCAAGCATTTCTGTTGCCTGTGTCACTCCCATGTTGATTGCATGCTTTACATATCTCCGGGCTTGCTAGTTGCCTTTATGCAGTGTAATGCAATTCAGAATGGCTCTCAGGGAAGAAATCCAGAAGTCCAAAATCTAGAGACTCTTAAGTGATTTATAAAAAGCAACCAGGAACAGTATTGGCATCTGGCATGCATGGACACACTGGGATTCACCCATCTGTCATGATTCATCCCAGAATCATTTGCGTAGACTATAGGTCCATCTAGTCTGGACATGGGGTCATGTTTTATTTTGACTTGAGTTGAAAAATATCTTACAAACTTTTATAACATTGGCTTTCAATACGAGTGCTGATTTACCATAGCTAAATCCAGCCAAGAACCACATAAATACAATATGTAGAACTGTGCAGTACACACATTATGGAGAGAAAGAGAGAAGTTCTCTGAGGATGGTTTCCTTTGGATAGGCTCTAATAGAAGCTCAAAAGCTTGAAAAAATAAACCTTTGGTTGTGGCGACTGATTCAGATTGGATCCTGTACCTTTTAAACATTTTTATGTAAGTATATTTAGAAACTGGTCAGTGGAAGCTGTTGGATTTATTCATGATCATTCTGAGCTTTGGGTGCCTGTAATATGAGAGTGCACATGCTTTTTTTTTGTTAACTAAGATGTTTTGCCCATATTAAGAGTGCAGAGTTTATTATAATGAAAGGGAGTGTGGAATGAGGGAACATAGATGTCATCTACTTAATAACTGAAGTTGTAGTCAAGGCCACTGGTGGTATGAAATTATTTAGGTCCATTACTGCCCTTATCATTCAATGATGCAATCCAATGGGTTTTACTGATTTTTGCCTTCATAAAGAAGAAAATAATTGATGAAAACTTACCAAGGAGAGATCCAACCTAGAAATAAGGGAGAAATTTCCTGACAGGGAGAACAATTAATTACTGGAACATTTGCCTTCAGAAGTTGTGGGTGCTCCATCACTGGAGCTTTTCAAGAAAAGATTGGATAGCCATTTGTCCAGAACAGTAAAGGCAGTGATGGAATTCAATTTTTTTTTACTACCGGTTCTGTGGGTGTGGCTTGGTGGGCGTGGCAGGGGAAGGCTACTGTAAAATCTCCAGTCAGAGGTGGGATTTGCCGGTTCTCCAAACTATTCAAAATTTCTGCTACTGGTTCTCCAGAACTGATCAGAACCTGCTGAATTACCACCTCTGATTATATGGTGTCCTGTTTGGATAGGGGGTTGTAATAGAAGGCCTCCAAGGTCCATCCCAACTTTGTTATTCTGTATTGCTGAATTAGGTGGGGCTAGGGAAGGATTTTCTCATTTTGTTTTATGCAGTAATGTAAAACTGGCTCACAGACTAATTACTAATTGTAATTAGTACAGTAGAGTATCATAGGAAGTGTAACAACGCCGGAGCTGCAAATACTGCAACAATGGTGCCCACACATGGTGCCTGACATGTGGCAAAACATTTCATTCCCATATAGGACTTACCAGCCACCTGTGAACAGCCCACAACCTGTTAGATGTCAAAGTCCTCTTCGAACATGAACATTATCATAGGAACTAGGGATATTCTCCATTGTGGTGGAGATAGCATTCAGGATTGGGTGATCAGTCTCTGCCTGTGATTGGACTGAGTCTGTCAAAACTTTGATGACACTCCCTCTGCTGCTATGGACCTCCCCAGAAATTGACTCAGTCAGCTTGTTGGATGACGTGTTAATTTCTTATCCTTTCAAATTGATTGGAAAAATAGGAATAAAAATACCAATCCTGAATTCTATTGCAAGCCAGAACCAGTCTACCACTTTGACAGCTGTCAAACTGCAGCGTGGCTGGGGCTCTTCCCCAGTCGTTGGACTTTGGATCGGCTGAGGGCCAATCTACAAGGTACTAAGGTTCTGGTTGTGGGAAGAGTTTGAATACCGTCCTCACCTCCTTCCCACACTTTGGCTTGGGAGGGTCCCAGCGGTTTCGGCTGTTGGAGACACTGAGATTAACCGCGGTAGCCTTTAAAGGGACAGAAGACCCGCAGCGAAGAGTACAGGTAGTAAGAGTAGGTTTAGGAAAGTGAAAGGCTGAAGCATGCTTGGGGTGACTCCAGGGTAAGATTGTTGGAGTCAGAGATGTCAGAATCACAAAAGGCTAGCTGCGATGTCAGGAGGGGGGAGAGGGTGGCTCGACAGCCATCATGTTCTCTAAGCCCAGCAACCCCAGAACAGATGGCTTCATTTTACAGCTCCAAGCCAAAGGACAAGGCTGCAGGAACCTGAAAGGGTTCCAAGACAGCAGAGAGGGACAAGCGCCACAGGGACAAGGCGCTGGATAAAGTGTGGGCTCGAGGGAAAGAGCAAAATGATGAGGAAATGGCGCCCTGCATAATTTCCCACCCAAATGAGGAAAGGCCATTATCAAGAAGAGAGAGGCAGCTGCAAACTGACAGGACTGCAGTAGCAGAAGCGGCCATAGGGGGAGCTGAAGAGCAGGAATCTATTGAGGCTTCTGAGATCAGAAATTTCTTCTCTGTCCGCCCAACAACAGAGCAACTGACAGTTACTGATCAGAGGCACAGAATGGCTCCAGAAGCAACCTTTACTCCCATGTCAGTTGGGATCAGACCAGTTAGGGCGCAGGAACCTGAGTTCCAGGTTAATATGCAGGCTATGTTAAACAAGGCAATGAGGCAAGGAGTGTCAGCTCTCTTGAGACAGACCAGAGGTTCTCCCTCAGAGGTTTCTGCTTTCTCTTCCAGACACAGTAGGAGACCCAGGTCTCATTATGATGATGATCTTTCCCTGCATACAGAATCAGGTGCGTATATTCCTGCTGTAAGCTCCCACTCCATCACATCTGACAGTGGCCAGCTGATGGACAGAAACTATTCTGATGATGAGGACCTCAGTGAGGCTGACCAAGGCTTGTTCCAACCTGCCATCTTTAGATCTCTCCTCTTTAAGGCCAAAAAGGCCACAGGGCGAGGCTTCGTTCCTGAACCGCAGGAACCTGCAGACCCCTCTGAAGACTCCAATGACCCATTGTTTTCTGAGAAAACAGTCACAGCAGATGTCATCCCTGTGCCAAAGATGTTCACCACAGTCATCCAAAGACAGTGGTTGTCCCTCAGATCTGGTCCAAACCCTTCCTCCCTAGACAAGAAATTGTTTAATGCAGGAGGCGATCTTTCCAAGGCCCTGGAAGTGCCCAATGTTGATGCCCCAGTTGCGGCCCTACAAACCAACACAGACATCCCTGGGAAGGCTGAGGACTCACTGGAGGCTGAGGACAAGGAGGCTGAACAAACATTGCAAAGAACACACCTGTCAGCAGCATGGGCAGTGAAAGCTTCCAGAGCCACATCTTTCTTCAACAGAGCCTCTCTCATCTGGCTCCAGGAGCTACAGGAGAGAATTCCACAGGACGATGTCAGATCACACCTGCATGTGAACAAACTATTGTAGAATTTTCAGCAGATGCCACACTGAGTGCTGCCAGATTTGCATCCAGGGGAATAGGGGGAACAGTGACCTCTCATCGCTTGCTAAAGCAATGGCAGGCTGATATGAGGCACAAGTGGAGGTTGGCCATGGCCCCATTTAAAGGGGATAAATTGTTTGGAGAGGCTCTGGACAAGGTCCTAGTGGACTCCAAGGACAATGGGAAGGTTTTGCCATCCAAGTCCAAAAAAAGTGATTATAGACCAACTTCCTATGCCAGGCACTCCTATTATAGGACCCCCAAAACAGGAGGGGGATTCCCCAGACCCCAGAGGTCTTTTGCCCCCATGTTTGAACAAAGCCAGGACAGGACAGGTAGAAATCATCCTTTTAACAATAAGCGGCCCTTTCGAGGGGCTGGGAGTCATCCCTTCCAACAACCCAGATAAAATGAAGACCAACCCTCCCATTGGGGGACATCTGGCCTTGTTTGCCAGGCATTGGGAGGAAGTAACCACTGACACCTGCATCCTAGAGACAGTCCACTCCAGACTATCTATAGAATTCCTCTCTATGCCCCTGAGATTTTTCATTCGTTGCCCTATCTCTAGGAATGCAGAGAGAAGGAAGCTTATGGAAACAGCTATTCAGCACCTGCTGGAGATTCAGGCTCTATTCAGCCAGTGCCTGAGGGTCAATAAGGCATGGGATTCTATTTCATATTGTTTGTAATCCCCAAAGCCTCGGGGAGATGGAGAACAATTCTGGATTTGAAGCGCCTTGACTGCCGGGTGAAATACAGGCAGTTCAAGATGCATTCACTCCAGTCCATCCTGGAGGGAATTAGGGAGGGGGACATCCTTACCTCCATTGATTTAATGGAGGCCTATCTCCATGCCCCTATTATCCCTGCTCATTGACAATTCCTCAAGTTCTGCTACAATGGGAGACATTACCAATACAGGGCCTTGCCCTTTGGAAAAATCCAAATCCAATCCTCAGCCCCCCAGGTCATTCACTAAGCTGTTGGCAGCCCTGGCAGCCCACCTTAGGGCTATACCAGTTAGGGTCCAGTGTTATCTCAATGACATACTGGTCCAGTCATCTTCCCCATCTAGAGCTGTAGAGGATTTAGAGATCACCATTCAGGTGCTCCAAGAGCATGGCTTCTCTGTCAACGAGGCCAAAAGCCACTTCACTTCCACCAATACCTTACTCCATCTGGGAGCTGTTATAGATACTAATTCCTGCAGGGTGTCCTTATCCCAAGAACGTCAGGACAGTATCAGGAAGTTAATTGGACAAGTGAAATCTAAACCTAGGGTATCCCTGGCTATGCTTTCTAAGCCTGGGGAAAATGATATCATGCATTAATATAGTGCCCTGGGCTAGACTGCATTCCAGGTCACTCCAATGGTTCCTTCTACCTTATCAGAAACAGGTAGGAGTTGTTCCCTCTTACAGGTCAAATGAACTCCATTGGTCCTTAAGTCTTTAAAATGGTGGTCATCTGAGGCGCTTTTCATGGGACTCCTATTCAAGGAACTGAACAGTTAGTGCTGACCACAGATGCCAGTCTTCATGGCTGGGGTGCCCACATTCAATCCCGGGTGCTCCAAGGACAATGGTCCCAGGCAGATTTGGACCATAATATTAATTGGTTAGAGCTTCAAGTGGTCCATCTGGCTCTGAGACAATTAGAGGATGTGGTCTCAGATAAGGACATCCTATTCTTGACTGACAATGTGCCAACCAAGGCACACATTAACCACCAAGGTGGGACTCATTCAGGGCCTCTGATGCTGGAGGCAGAGCAGCTTGGTTTATGGACAGAGAGACACCAGGTGTCACTCAGAGCTGAGCACGTTGCAGGTGTGGCCAATGTTGAGGCTGACTGGCTTAGCAGAGCCACCATTGACCATGCAGAGTGGTGTTTGCATCCCAATTTGTTTCAGGAGCTGTCAGAGTGCTTTGGATACCCAGCAGTGGATCTCTTTGCTTCCCAGAACAACACACAACTCCTGAGATTCTATTCCAGGTTTGCGGTTCTGGGGACGGAGGGAATGAATGCCTTACACAGCCTTGGCCATGGGAGCTCCTGTATGCCTTTCCTCCTCTGCCCCTGATCCCGAGGGTCATCCAGAAACTGTTGGTGGAAAGAGCAGAGCTTATCCTTGTAGCCCCTCATTGGTTCAGGAGGCCATGGTTTGCAGACTTAGTAAACCTTTCTATTTCTAGATCTTGGAGGATACCGGAGGACAGAGTGTCAGCCAGGGGCCAATCTTGCATCCAGAGCCCCAGTGGCTTCACTTGGCTGTCTGGAGATTGAGTGGGGATCTCTGATCTGGGACAATTATTCCTCCAGAGTAATAAGAACAATCCAGGCCTCCAGGAGGGTCTCTACCAACCTTATCTGGGAAGCTTTCAGCACATGGTGTTGTATGACGTTGTCCCTCTGGGGCCTTGATTGCCCAGGTGCTAGACTTCCTCCAAGAGGGCCTGGACAAAGGGCTTTCACCTAATACTCTGCGGAGGCAGGTTGTAGCCTTGTCCTCTGTTCTATCCTTGGGAGGAGTGGAAACTGTCCAGACATCCCACAGTCTTCAGGTTTCTGAAGGGGGCTACAAACCTGAGGCCTCCAGTGGTTAATAGATATCCAACATGGGACCTCTCTAAAGTACTGCAGTCACTGACTAAGGCCCCATTTGAAACACTGAGGTCAATTCCCTTGCAGTTTTTGTCTTGTAAGGTAGCCTTTTTGTCTTGTAAGGTAGCCTACCTCTGTCAGAAGGATTTCAGACCTGGCAGCCTTGTCTGTCAGGAAAGACCTTTGTGTGTTTCACACCAATCGAGTGGTGTTAAGACTAGACCCTTCATTCATGCCAAAGGTGAACTCATGGTTCCACAGATCTCAAGAACTAATTTTACCTGACTTTTGTCTGCATCCTGTGCACACGTTAGAAAGATGATGGCATACTCTGAACATTCAGAGGGCTTTGAGGATTTACATCAAGAGGACATCGTCCTTCAGGTGGTCTGAATCCCTCTTTGTTTCCTTTCAACCTTCCACCATGGGCTGCAAGGTAACTCCAACGACTGTGGGGAGATGGATAAGACTTTGCATATCCAAGGCCTTCCAAACACAGGGACTTGCAGTTCCTCCAAGGATAACAGAGCACTCAACAAGAAGCATGGCAACATCAACGGTGTGGGCCACCCACGCTTCACTGGAGGAGGTTTGCAGGGCGGCTACCTGGGCCTCTCATTCTCTGTTCATCAGGCACTATAAGCTGGACTCATTTGCTTCTGCTGGGGCAGCTTTTGGACAGAGGGTTCTGCAAAAGGTCCATTCTGTATAAGGGACTCGGACTGCACTAGGAACACCTGTAGGACAGCCGGCTTTGGTATGTCCCAATCCTGAATGCTATCTCCACCAAAATGGAGAAGGGTCGTTGATCCTAACCTGATACAACTTTTCTCTTTGTGTGGAGATAGCATTCAGTCCCACCCTTTTGTGGTGCGTTCCAAATGTAATGGTGTGTATTGTACTTATAGGAGAACACATCAGTCTATCACTATTCCTTCGCCAATTTCTGGGGAGGTTCCTAGCAGCAGAGGGAGTGTCATCAAAGTTTTGACAGACTCAGTCCAATCACAGGCAGAGACTGATCACCCAATCCTGAATGATATCTCCACACAAAGAGAAAGGTCATATCAGGTAAGGACCAACGACTCTTTTACTGAAATGTATCCTAAAATGTTTATTTTCCTATTCCCACTTACTATTATTTTGAGTTATAGCACAACATTATCCTTCTAGTTATGGGGGATTCACAGAAGTAATGTATATAATAAGAAAGATTGTCCCCCTCCCAAGCACATATGGCATTATGTCCTTGCAGCTGATCTTCAGAGGTTTACTTTAGAACAGTATGAAATGTGCTTGGGACTTACAGTAAAAAGAGGCAATTAATGACTACTGCTTTTCTGGTTTTGTTCATAGCAACCTTGGAAAAATAAAAGAGATGTAATGGATTCAAGGACACAATTTGATATTTACTGTTGTATTTACCAGAAAAGAAGTTGATCTTGCATTGAAAGGAAGCTTAGGCTAAAGACAAAAACAACATCTCCTTACTAGTAGGTTGCCAGTGAATTAAGGATGATTCTTCAGAATAGATTATTGGTATAGGAAGAGAACTGATTTTCTCTTCAGGTAATTGTACTAAATTATACGAAGCACTTGTTTTTAAGAAATTGGGCATAAAATGGAAACTGTATGCCACAAATGGGTATGAAGCAGATGGACACACGTTCTGCTTAAGATTAGCATGATATATTTATTTATTTATTTGTTTGTTTATTTATTTATTTATTTATTTATTTGATTTGTCAATTGTTTACAAGATAATAAGTATAAATGTATACATAGTTATGAATACATGAAATGGGTACATATAAGAAAAATAAAACAAACAATAGGACAGGGACGGTAGGCACGTTGGTGCGCTTATGCACGGCCCCTAGAGACCTCTTAAGAAAGGAGTGAGGTCAATAGTAGACAGTCTAAGGTTAAAGTTTTTGGGGTTTGGGGAAGAAACTACAGAGTCGGGTAGAGTATTCCAGACATTGACCACTCTGTTGCTGAAGTCGTATTTCCTGCAATCAAGTTTGGTGCGATTAACCTTGAGTTTGTATCTATTGTGTGCTCTTGTGTTGTTATGGTTGAAGCTGAAGTATTCATTGACAAGTAGGACATTGCAATGTATGATTTTATATACCATACTTTGATCAGACCGAAGACGGCATAATTCAAGGTTTTCTAGTTCTAGAATTTCAAGTCTGGTGGCATAAGGTATTCTACAACGAGTAGAGGAGTGGAGAACTCTTCTTGTGAAATATTTCTGGACTTTCTCAATTGTGCTAATATCAGATATGTAATGTGGGTTCCAGACTGATGAGCTGTATTCGAGTATTGGTCTAGCAAATGTTTTGTATGCTCTAGTTAGTAGTGTGATATTACCAGAGAAAAAGCTACGTAGGATTAGGTTAACAACTCTTAATGCCTTTTTGGCTATGTAGTTGCAGTGGGCTCTAGCACTTAGATCACTAGAGGTGAGTATTCCAAGGTCCTTTACAGAGCTTGGATGATCAACAAGATCTTGACTATTCAGCTTGTATTTTATTTTTGGATTTGTTTTGCCAATATGTAATACAAATGCCAAAATTTATTTGTTGAGATTTGAAGTTGCCATTTATTTGACCATTCTGATACATAGTCAAGATCTTTTTGAAGGGTAGCAGTATTGTCTGTGGTATTGAACAGCTTTACATCATCAGCGAAAATAATGTAGTTGCTCTTAATATGATCACAGAGGTCATGTATGTAGAGTATGAAGAGAGTTGGTCCTAGAACACTGCCTTGGGGGACACCACTATTGACAGCTACAGAATTTGATAGGACACTCCCAATTTTGACCATTTGTTGTCTGTTTAACAGGAATGCTTCTATCCAGTTATGCAGTTGTCCAAAGATACCATAGGATTTTATTTTTAGGAGTACTACTCCTAAAAATAAAATCCTATGGTATCTCTGGACAACTGTACCACTGGATCAAAGGCTTTACAGAAGTCTATGTAGATTGCGTCTATTGCTTTGCCCTGATTGAGTTGTGTAGTCCATATCTTTTTGCAGTGTAAGAGTTGCAGATTACAGGATAGTTTTTTTCTGAAACCAAATTGTTTATTGGAGAGTAGGTTGTTTGTCTCTAAGTGGAGGATAATGGATTGGTTAATAATTGATTCCATGACTTTACAGGTGACACAGCATAAGGAGATTGGTCTGTAATTTTTAACTAGGCTGGGGTCTCCCTTTTTGAAGGTGGGATGACTGTGGCTTGTGACCATAGGTTAGGCAAGGAGTTGGTCCTGAAAGATTTTTCAAAGATTATCCTTAGAGGTTTGGCTATGGCAGTGGATAGCTTTTCTAAGAAGTAGGCAAATATTCCTTCCCATCCAATAGATAGAGATGGTTTTAGATTGCAAAGTGCTTTTTCAACATTGTCTTCTGTAAAATTGATATGTATTAGATCATTGTAGTTATCTGTGGTTCGGCTAGGAAATACTGGGCATGATCCATTGCTGTTTACAAATACTGAGCCAAAGAATGTGTTAAAGAGGTTGGCTTTAATAGTGTCATCGTTGCAGTCTTTACCATTAGGTCCTTTCAGGGTGGGATGGACCTTGAGTCTTTTAGTTTGTTGTTTGCAAAATTGTAGAAAGCGCAGGTGGAATTGGTGCATAGAAGGTTTTCTTCTTGTTTAATGTGATAATTAGTGCATTCAGTCTTTATCTGGTGGCATAAATTTTTGTATCAGCTTTTGAAATTGGCAACGTGACCAGATTTGTTTTTCCTCCAGGGTGATCTCTTTTTGGAATGAAGTTCCCTTATTGTTATGGGTAATCTGGTTTTTTTTTGTTTTGTTTTGGGAGTTGTTGTTGGTACATATAGTTTGATGACTCTTTTGCCTTCAAGTAAAAATATGTTGTAATGGTCTTCAACAGTATTGCATCCAGTGAATAGAGATTGCCAATCAAGGGATGAGAGATCATTGTCTATAAGGGCATAGTTGCCTTTTTTGAAGTTATAATTGGGGATTACGTCATTGTGGTGGTTTTTGTGTGGGCGTATGTTGAGACAAAAGTCAATCATATTGTGGTCACTGCTGGAAAAGGGTTCTTTAGTTTGTATTCCGTAAATTAAATTCAAACTATTGCAGAAGATCGAAGCAGTTGTTTAGTCTAGTGTTGGTTACTAGTTGTTCCAGTCCCAGATTTGTAACAGCATTATTTTCAGCTCTGCATTCTAGTTTTTCATTGTTCTCTACAGCAAAATCAACTTTCTCCTACTATTATGTGTAATTATTTGCTTGATTCCTGACTCTTAAACTTATTATATATACCTTCCCTTATATCTCCAGATGATTTCTTTCCCCAACACTATATGTAAATGGTTTATCAGTGTTCTCAGTAAAACTATGTTAGATTTCAATACCACAATGTGGAAAAGGTGTTTTGATAAATGGAAGGGTTTCTTGGGAGAGTGGAGTGCCAAACCAAGATAAAAAATGAATAGGAAGCAATCTTGTTTTAGGAAAACATGCCCTCTGTTCTTAGCTGTTAATACAATCTAAATAATAGCATTAAAGGAACAGTGACTATATTTGACCCTGTCTGTTTTCCTAGCCTGAGCTTTGAAATGTTAGTTGTATAACCATCACAAAAAGCAAAATTATGATATAGGATATCCTGTAGTATTAATGGGGAATAGAAAAACATTTTTGCTGAAATGATTTGGATATGTTTAAAGAAATACCTAAAACAACACCACAAGGAGTTTTTTCTTTCTAAAGTGGGATAAGGAGTGTGTGTGTGTGTGTGTGTGTGTGTGTTTCTTAAGTTTTCACGGGTATTTATATGTATGGTATTCTGGCACAGCAGTAGGCTAGCACCAAATTTAAAACAGAAACAGCTGTGAACGTCTGACTCACAGATGAACACTATACAGAAGCCTGATGATGGCAGATGAGATTCTGCCGAAACATTGCTACCACTTTAAAAGCACAATTACAATGACGTGGGAAAATACCCGAACAAAGCTGAATGCTGTGTATGTGTGTGTGTGTGTGTGTGTGTGTGTGTGTGTGTGTTTTCTGAGGTTCTCGCAGGTATTTGTATGTGGATCTTTGGTTGTTCGGGTTTTCTCCCACGTAAGATTCGAAGTATCTAGGCAACGTTTCGATGAAGTCTCATTCATCATCTTCAGGCTTCTGTCTCCGGCTCTGTGCTTCTCAGAGTGATGTGAGATTGCAGCTGCTTCTTCTTTTTAACTGCTAGTGGGGGTGTGACTTGATTGGGTGGGGGCTTGGCTGTGTTCTGATTGGGAGGGGGTGTGTTCTCATTGGTTGGGGTTTTGGTTCTGATTGGTTGGGGTTTGTGTTCTGATTGGCTGGAGGTGTGTTCTGTTCAGGTGGGGGCTTGGTTGTGCTCAGGTTAGTCTTAGTTGCTGGGGGATTTGAGCTGGTGATCTGTGATCCTGCTGTTTGGCTTCATGTTCGTGGTCGTGCCACATCTTCATGGTGGGTATATCAGTTGGTATATATCAGTTCGCTTCATGTATGGCTCAGAGGGGTTTGAAGTGGGTAGTGATGCAGCTGTAGTGCGGCTTCTGGTCCGTGGTTGTGTCTCATCTTCTGTGTGGGTGTGAGTCTGCTTTCTACATGGAAGTGTGGTGGTGGCATCTTGTTTGGCCCTCGTGGGTGTGGGTCTGGTGTCATTCTTCATGTTAGGTACTCGTCTGTTCATGAGGGTGGGTTTCCAAATGGCTAGTAGGCAGGAAGTGTCACCTCGTTTATTCATGCTGTGTGGGCGTTTTTCTATCTCTATGGCTTCTCTGATTATTCTGTTGTTGAAGTGTTCGGTTTTGGTGATAGTTCTGGTATTTTTAAAGTCAATCTCATGTCCTGTGGCTTTGAGATGTTGGACCAGGGAAGAGGTCGGTTCTTCTTTTTTGATTGAGTTCTTATGTTCTTCAATGCATGCACTTATTCTTCTGTTAGTTTGTCCAATGTATGTGGTGGGACAGGCAGTGCAAGGGATTTTCGTATTCTCCTTGGTTTTCTAACCCGTTTTGTCTTTAGGGTTTCTTAGGATGGCAGATATTTTTCTGTTTATGCAGAATGTTGTTTTAATGTTGTGTTTTTGGGGGATCTTGCTGATTTTGTCTGTAGTGGCTTTTATATATGGGAGGAGGGTTGCCGTTTTCTTGTTCTCTGTCTTAGATTTTGGTTGGGGTTTCTTTTTGGATTAGGTGGGTAATCTTTCTTTGGAATTCATTGGCTGTTAGTACGTTAGTGAGAGTATGTAGTTCGATTTTTAGGTGTTGTTCGTCAGCTAAGCATTTTGTTCTGGAGATGAGTGTCTCGGCTACGGAATTGATCTGTGCTGGGTGGTGGTGTGAGAGTGTGTGTAGATAGTGGTTTGTATGTGTTTTCTTCGGGTAGATGGTGTGTCCTAAGGTGCCATTGGATTTTTTGTATACCAAGACATCTAGGAAGGGAAGTTGATTGTTAGCTTCTGTTTCCATGGTGAATTGTATTCTGGGGTGTAGGCTGTTGAGGTGTGTGAAGAGGTTGTTCAGTTTTTCTTTCTCATGTGGCCAGATTATGAAGGTGTAATCTACATATCTGAGCCAGAGTTTGGGTTTGTGATCATATTTTTCTAGATTTCCATGTAGAGGTTTGCGATGACAGGTGAGAGGGGTGATCCCATGGGTGCTCCTTCTATTTGTTTGTATTTTTGTCCATTGTAGGTGAAGTATGTATTGGATAGGCAGTGGTTGGTCATATCTTGGATGTCCTTGGGGGGGTTGTATTTGTTTTGGATGGCTGTCAAGGCTTCTTTTATTGGCACTTGGGTGAAGAGGGATATGACATCGAAGCCCACGAGTAGGTCACTGGGTTGTAAGTTTTGTTTCTTTATGATCTCGATGAACTGGAATGAGTTTCTTACGTGTGAGTTGATGGATTCTGCATAGGGCTGTAGTTGTTTGGTGAGAAATTTGGCTAAGTTTTGTAGAGGTGAGCCTATGGAGCTGACTATTGGTCTAAGTGGGGTTCCTTCTTTGTGTATTTTGGGGAGACCATAAAGCTTAGGGCATCTGGATGATTTCTCTCTGGGTATGATTCTTTGCTGGATTTCTTCACTGATGGGGGAGGCTTTTATTTTGGATCTGGTGATTTTTTCTAGATAGGTGGTGGGGTCTGTCTTTAGGGGTTTGTATGTGGGGTCTTGGAGTAGGTTGGTTAACTTGGTTTGGTAGTCAGATGTGTTCATAACCACTGTCATGTTGTCCTTGTCTGCTGGTAGAATTATTATTCTGGTGTCTTCTTTCAGGTTAAGTAGTGCAGTTTGTTCTTCTTTGGATAAGTTGCTTTTGGGTGGTTTGCTAGTGCAGAGGATGTTGGTGATTTCGACTCTGATTCTATTGGCATCATCAAGGTTGGTTTTGGTCAGGCTGGTTTCAACTCTGTATATGATGGTTTCTGTGGGGATGTGTTTGGGAACGACAGCAAAGTTGAATCCTTTTGAAAGGACCTTGGTTTCGGCTTCGGTGAGGATCTTGTCTGAGATGTTGTACACTGTTTGTTTCATGTGTGGCTGTGAGCGTGGAGGAGTTGGTTTCTGGTGTTGTTGTAGTTTTCTGAGTTTGTTGCTGTGTGTGTCTGTCTTGAGGGTGGTCTGTGTTTCGGCTCTCCAGACAATGAGTTGTTTGGATTTGTCACAAAGTAAGGGGTGAATCTTGTTTCTGAGTCTGAGGTGAAGTGTGAGGAGATCTTTGTTGATTTGGTCTAGGAGAAATCTTTTTGTGTGAAGTTCATTTCTAATTAGGGCCAATTCTGTTCTTTTTAGGATGCGTTTGGTGGCTGCTGTGTTGGTGTGGAATTTCAATTGGAAGCTTGTGGGAATTAATTTTTGATCTCAGCAGTAGCATAGGAATGCAAGGTCACATAAAATGGAAGCTTCCAATCTTACGCGGGAGAAAACCCGAATAACCAAAGATCCACATACAAATACCCGCAAGAACCTCAGAATGAATATATATATATATATATATATTCTTAAGTTTTCGCGGTTACTTAGATGTATGGCATTCAACTTTGTTCGGGTATTTTCCCACATCATTGTAGTTGTGCTTTTAAAGTTGTAGCGACGTTTCAGCAGAATCTCATCTGCCATCATCAGGCTTCTGTATAGTGTTCATCTGTGAGTCAGGCTTTTATAGTGGTTTCAGTTTTAAATTTGGGGCTAGCCTACTGTTGTGCCAGAATGGTTTTTTCTTCAACCTGATTGGTTGGGAGTCTTGGTCTGTGTTTATTGGTCTTGGAGTTTGCTGTGTTCTGCTTGATTGGTATTTCTAATGTCTTCTGTCTGTTTTGTGGCTTTTTTTGTGTCTTGATTGGCTGACAACATTGTGTTCCTGTATTGGAGGCTTTTAGTGCAGCTTGGCTCCCAGTAAATGGATGGCTATCATTTGTTAGGAAGCTAGGTTTCATCTGGGTGCCTGGTTGGGGTATGTTCGAGCTGGAGGTATCAGGGGGGATCTGTTTGTGCCCAGGTGTTTGCCTGGCTAGTGTTGTGGAGATTTTTTTGTTTGTGAGTGCAGGCTTCCAAATAATTGACAGTCTGGTGGAGTCATCTCTTCTATTCATGCTTTCAGGTCTTTTTTCAATCTCTATGGCTTCTCTGATAATTCTGTGGCTGGGGTTTTCTATAGTGGCTTGGGTTTTGGTGCCATTAAAGTTGATGCTATGACCTGTGGCTTTCATGTCTTGGACTAGTGAGGAAGTGCGTTCCAGCTTTTTGACTGCATTTTTGTGTTCATCCAGGTGGGTACTTATTCTTCTATGGGTCTGTCCAATGTATGTGGCCGGGCATGATGCACGGGGGACTTCGTATATGCCTTGGTTTTGCAGGTCAATTTTATCTCTGGGGTTTCGAAGGATGGCTGCTATTTTTCTGTCTGTTTTGAAGGCAGTCTTGATGTGATGCCTGTGTAATGTGTGTGTGTGTATATATACTGTATCCAGATACAAAATACCACTCGTGCATCATCACAAAATCTCCAGAACCGTAAAGCCTACAAACTTGAAATTTGGCACGTATGTTCCTCTTGGCTTCTAGGTGCTTACTAAGAAAAGATTTTTCGAAATGACTATCAGATCATTAGCACTTCATACATTATTATTAACACACTCTGATGCTAAGGAGTTCTACTCCCCCTCCCCATCTGAAAAGAAATCGGTTCCAAGTGCAAAACACAAGCAGAGGAGAGGAGTTTCAGTTTTAGTTTCACAGCACGAAGCAGCTTTAGTACAGAACTGTTGAGCTAAGCCATGCCCAGGCTCCTTGCTGTCTCCTTCTTGTTCACACAGCAAATACTCTTTCAGTTTCTAAACAGCCCTCAACTCTCTCTCTCTAGCCAGATGAGTACCAATGACACTGGGAGGCAGAGGCAGAGTTTTTTTTACCTTATTTTCCTCCCCCAAAACTAAGCCCGACCACATGGTTTCATATATAATACATTTTGGTCATATTTGCAGAGTCTTACCAATATTCCTGCTGAGTTATGAAAAAAAAAACTTTATTATCAAAATAATTTATGGTGGCTTCATTAATTCAGCTTACATGATATTATCTGAATTTGAGTCAAATTATTGACTCAGTACTATCCATCTACATTTGGCAATGGATAGACATCTCTTTTATGAGATGTCTATCTATTAAGAAAATATGAATCCCATGCAAAATTATTGCTTCAGGACTTTTCTTAGGGCCTGATCCAAATATCTGAGCCAAACTGAGACCTTTGAAAAATATGAGAATACCAGAAAGGCCAATAGCTTACTAGTATCAAGACAGGTCTGGATATAGGGCTAGAAATAGGGAGGGTTTTTGGGGGGGAGGTGTTTTCTTGTATTTTTTTTTTTTTGCCTTTAAGTCATAACTCACTAATAGCAACTGGCTGAGTAAGCCCCTGCAGTGTTCTTGACAAGATATCAGAAGTGATTTGTCCTTGCCTTCTTATTTATTTATTTATTTATTTATTTGTTTATTTGTTTATTTATTTATTTATTTTTATTTATTTATTTTGATTTGTCAATCACTTACAAGATAATAGGTATAAGTATATACATAGTTATGAATACATGAAATGGGTACAGAAAGAAAATAAAAGAAACAATAGGAAAGGGACGGTAGTCAAATTGGTGCACTTATGCACACCCCCTACAGAGCTCTTAGGAAAGGGGTGATATGGCTGGCATGACTAAATGCCAAAGTCATGTGGCCGGCATAACTGCCAATGGTGCATGGAACGCTATTACCTTTCCACCAAAGTAGTCCCTATTTTTCTACTTGCATTTTTACATATTTTTGAACTGTTAGGTTGAGAGAAGGTGGGACAAGTAATGGAAGCTCACTCCATTATGCAGTGCGAGGGGTTCGAACAATTGAACTTCTGACCTTTTGATTGACAAGCTCAGCATTTTAGCCACTGAGCCACCACATCCCTTGAATGCATAGTAGCAATACACAAATAATCATCTTTTTCCTTTCATTGTATTATTCCATGCAGCAATATATCCAACTATAAATAGAATGGACTAAAATTTATTTAATAGAAGTAGCAAAAATGAGAGGAATATTCAGATGTATAAGCAATTTAAAAAAGAAGAGAGATTGAGATTAAATCGAATATGGTTCAAAAATAGTAAAAAAAATATGACGGAACTCAACAGTAATAAGAAACAAATCTTAAGTAAAAACCAGGGAAGATTTATTTCTTTAATTCCATCTGGTTGCTAGGCAATAGCTATGCAGAGCAGCTTAAACTAAACAACCTCTGCTTTATTTTAAACTTCTAAGGATAAACGACCACTTAATTTACACCAAAGAATAGTAACACAATCAGCAAATGTTTCCTCTGAAAAGAAGCTGAAGAAACAGTTAATTACTAACATCCAGTTAGCTGCTTTAAGATAATCTCATGGATTGGCTACAAACAACAATATGATAATGATGCATTGGAATATCTGCAATATATTTGTTTGCAAATAAGAACTGTTGGGACCACAAATGGATAAAGTCATGAAAAATTAAGTAACTAAAATGCTCTGCCACAATACACCCCTGAGTTAGCTGAGAAGAAGGCCAAAAATGTCTAGATAAGGCAATATCAGAAGAGAATAGAAGAGAAAGAACTGGAGAGGGGGAAAAAATCACAAAATATAAGGACCTGCAAATAGAAAAAAAAAACCGTGGCAAAAGAAAGTAGATACAGTACAAATAATATATAGACACCAGGGGTGCAATCCCAAAACATTTGGAACACTACATGAACACCATCAGCATTGACAAAATCACCACCAGTCAATTGCAAAAGGCAGCTTTACTTGGAACAGCTGACATTCTGTGACAGCACCTTAAATATCATCAAACAACAACATCTCTTTATTCCAATCCTTGGGAAGGATTCAATAAATGGATAAAAATCCAATCTAATCATCTGGCTGACTGTGGATGAACCATAATTTATTAAACTGTATGCTATCTGACTCTCAATGACTCTGGGCAACTCACAATAAATCACCATAAAATCAATAAAACAAAGATAAAATATGGCAAGCATGATGAAGCAAATGATCTCTCTCTTGCTGTAGACTTGGGTGGAGAATTGGATCAGGAGATCCTTTGGCAGATTAATTTTGCAAACTTTTCTCTAGTTGAACAATTTGGGATTTGAGTTAGCTTTAGGTCTTGGTGTTTGGCTATTGAGGACTCTAGATAAGTTGCAAGAGGGTTTGCTTTTGTTTCCTGTTTCAGGTGAAGTCCTATATTCATATAATGTTTAACCGGTGGTTAATTGAACTAATTCAGTGGCTTTAGTTTATATGCAGAGTCTGCTTAATGTAGTTCCCCTGGGACCAGACTATCATGAATCTTACAATATTTGATTTTCAAAACATTTTTAATTAAAGCCACATACTATAGCAAGTTACCAAACATGAAATTAAATGTGTATAATCTAAATTAATTGACCTAGTTCAAATTTAAAGCATCCTTTGTCCAAAGATTCTGTTTCCAACCATATGATTAACTAGCTCCTGAAGTTGAATATAACAAGATAATGACAGCTGGTTAATTCAAGTTTGAAGCTTAAGCTCAGAGACCTGATTCCCCTTCTGCTTAGAACGCAGCTCTATATACTTCATTTATAATCTGCTTGAATTATCTTATTAGCTGTTTATAGCCCTAAAAATTCTTTTACACTTGCCCAGCAGAGCAAAGTTTTCATCTGCAGCTTGTCTTAAAAAGGGATTCTATCCTGAGAGGATTTATGTAAGCAGCTCATGGAGCTTCTATGCCCAATTTACTGGAAACAATAAATGTCTTATACAAGGCCACCCTGAGTTGTTCAGTTACAGCAAGGATATCACACCAATTCACTAAATCCATGGCTGAAAAATCCCTTTTGGACATGAGACAAGTGCCAGTCAAAAAAGGAACAAGTGATGAATTCACCATTATTTTTCATAATTTGGTTGTTGCAGCTATTAGTAAATACCAACTTCCTGACATGGCTTCTCTCATTAGAGAGTTCTTCAGTATCATTTTTCCAGAATGCTGTCTACTTCCCTGAAATCTTTGCTTGTCTTGCTTTTTTAGGAGGCCACCTCAATGTTTCTCTGCTTCCTCTTTCTTGTCCTTACTCCCAATTCAAAATCTAGCTACTGAAGTTGAAATGGGGTTGCACAGCTCAGACCAGAAGAGAAGAAAAGAGAATAACAAAAATGGAAAGGACTTCGGAGGTCTTCTAGTCCAACCCCCTGCTCAAGTAGGAGACCCTATACCATTCCAGACCAGTGGCTGTCCAATCTCTTCTTAAAAGACTGCAGAGATGGACTTCTGAAGGAAAGCCATTCCACTGGTTAATTGTTCTCACTGTTAGGAAATGTCTTCATATTTCTAGGTTGGCTCTCTCCTTGATTAGTTTATATCCATTGCTTCTTGTTCTGCCTTCTGATACTTTGGAGGGTAGGTTGAACCTCTCTTCTTTGCAGCAGCCATCCAAATATTGGGCACTGCTATTTTGTCATCCCTAATCCTTCTTTTCACTAGAGTAGGCAAACCTCAATTCAGATTCACTCCAAGTAATTCACTGGAAGCATATTTAGTAGGTTTGGGCTGCACTGTGTAAAGTGCAGGGATAATTTCATATCCTGAAGTCCAATCTCAAAAGAAGGATATTTATCAAAGCACTCATTGTGAACATTAATCATAGAGCCCATTTTTGTCCTCTGAGCTCAGGCAAAGGGAGCAATACTACAGAAAAACAAAAACAAAAAAAGTAATTATTTTCAGGCCAGACTGAATGGATTATAATTAACACAACAGTGGTAACATCATGACACAATTGTGTTGCTTGTGTGCTCTGACAAAAATGAGAGTTGCGCCTGAGGTTCAATCGTGATAATCTTGTAGAGAACCAGTCAAAGAAAATCCTCTCCCATAAACAATGTGGTGAGACATAATTTACAGAAACCCCTACAGGATTGGTCATCACCCAAGTCAACAAGAACCATACTAGGTGTTATAGTTCTAAGAAGGGGGCCCCAAACTTGGCAAATTTAAGACTTGTGGACTTCAACTCCCAGAATTCTCATTCATAGCTGGCTGGAGAATTCTGGGAGTTGAAGTCCACAAGTCTTAAAGTAACCAGGTTTGGAGACCTCTGTTCTAAGGCATCTGGTGAAAAATAGCCTTGGGGACTCAGAACTGTTAGCAGAATAACAAGGGCCAGCAGTTACAGGACTATAGGAAGTTTACCCATCCCAAATATACATAGATAGAAAGCAAAGATATAATGATATGTTATTACAAATGAAGTCACCAAGAAGTGGATACCTGAAAACCAATAGTAATAAAAACCTTGAGTACAATCCCAAGACATTTGAAGCACCACTTAAATACCATCAGCATTGACAAAAATCACCAGCTGTCAGTTGCAAAAGGCAGCTTTACTCAGATTAGCTTACATCCTACAGTATTCCTTTAACACCACCAAGCAACAACATCTGCCTTTCCTAGGTCCTTGGGAAAGTCCCAGAAGGTAGCTAAAAGTGCCAGATCCAGTTTAAACATATGGTGGACTGTGCAGTCAGCCATAAGAGTACTAAGAGAGCCACATGAAGTGTTTGACTTAATTCTGCCTGAAGCAAGACAAATAGGAACGACAGCTTTGTGGATTGTGAATGAACAAAATAGACAATCTGTATTCTTGAACTAAATTTCCAAGCAATCATATAGCAGTTAGGAGAAGACATGAGCAGCTTGTGCTTGCTCCAAAACATGAATGTGCAATCGTCATAATTTCAAAAATGTGAAATGTGGCATTTAAGAGACTTTTGAAAAGTTGATGGATTTGATGAAGCATTAAAAATGGATGTTGTCACATAGCATTAAGGATTTGAATCTAAAATGTTGCAAGATTCCTTTCTGTAGTACACACTTGCTGTAGTAAGCATATATTATTTCTGTAAACAAAAGAAAACCCAAATTTGAATTATATTCAGGTTCTCATGCTCATCACAGAGAGACTGAAGTTCTTATCTTGATGGATAAAGATTGTAGATCTGAGCTTAAGTTAATGCTTTATTTTTATGTAGTCTTTTTTTTTTCTTATGGTGTTGAGGTATTTTTTAGGGGGAGGGGTTGGGGGAGAAAGCACACATTTGTGCTTTCATATTTAAGACCTTAAAATATAGCAGGATAGCAGGAATGCTACTGTTTATTCATAGAAAAAGTGCCCTTAACCATTTGTATTGCCTCTCCCCTGCATTTTTGAAGGCCCATGTTTATATTTCAAATGAAAAGGTGTTTGCTGAAATATGTTACATGATTTCAGCAGGAAAAAGACAATTATTATGTTAAGAGAGTTATTATGCAATGAAAATATTTTGTGTGTTGGGTTTTCATCACAATATCCTACAGTATATAGACTACTGAAACCAGAAATGAAGAAAATATGCAGTTATATTTTGCATCAAAACAACAGTAAGCTTTTAATTCACCATCTACCTATAATTAAAAATCCTTCCTTCAAAGAAAGCAGGGAGTAAAATGTTGGACATTGGAACAAAATCGTGACAAAAACTAAATACAGGGACACATTTATTTCAGTAATGCTGTCCATGCGCAAATGCAGAAGGCTGCATTATATTCACTATTTGAAACACATTATTAAGGTTTATTCTATTTACACTAAAGGAAAATATTACAGTGTGGAGCTTTGCTTAATATTGATTTTTATTTTGGAATTCTTCTGTTAAAAAGCTAGGAATTTGGCCACCTGTGGAAATGTTGGAAATGATAGTGAGGATTATTTTATTAGTACGATACTGACCAAAAAAATATGTCTCTGAAGCTATGTAGAGAAAACTTGCCTAGAACTATGGTATGACTTTTTGTCAAATTTGATAGAGAAATTATTTACGTTAACTTTTTTCTCCCCAGGTTTTAGCAGAGTTACTGATAGAGAAATGATTCATTCCAGTCTAGGAGTAGGAAAGAGAGATGACAGATTAAAGCCAAGTTAAGATAAAAAGGAGAAGAACCTCAGCACACATACCCTGACATTTAGCTCCTGTCCCCTGGTTTGCAGGGCTGGCATCATTACAAATGTAGCTAGATAGGGTTTTTCACCAAAGTACCACAGACCTAGCTTTTTTTTCTTCAAAGCATCATGGACCTGCTTTGAATCAGATCAGTATTCCAACTTATGGTGAACCTCTGCTATGCAATAGTTATGTCTGAGTTATAGATTGGGTTTCTTGGCTACAGATAATCCTTGAGTTACAATTGGCTGTTTAGTAATCATTCAAAATTGCAATGGACCTCCCTGTAGATATAACCCAGTTCCAAAGTTCTGATGGTTGCCCTATCACAGTCACATGACTGCATATTGAGCAATTGTGGCCATTTGCAGCATCCCATAATAATGTTTTACCATCATTTTGCCAATTATTAGCATTTACTTAGAATTTTCACCAAAACTGACTCATAGTGATCCACTGTTTTTCTTAATGACTGTAGTGTTCATTTAACAAACACAGCAAAAAGGTCATAAAATCAGATCGGTCATGTGATCAACTTGTTTGATTGCTGTCACAACTCACGACCATGATAGTCAATCTCCATTACAGTTGTAAATTGTGGGCTACCTGTATCTCCCGCAGCTCTCCCGCTTTTTTAAAAAAAATGAAACTACTTTTCACTCCAATGAGAGAGGACTTATGGGAGTGACAGTTCTCTAAGAGTGGGCTGGCTCTTTATTCCTATCTGAATGGCAAATAACATAAGCAGAGATTCAGGACCCTGAAGAAAGATGACATCAGCACTATGCAGCATGAACCTTGTGGCCTCTCAGAACTGCCAGACTACTGGGGAAATCAAAGGACATTTCCAAGATATCATGCATCTTCTGAGAAACTTTTTAATGGAGCAATATATGCTATCTAAGATAACTGAGGTATTTGTGCACTGACTTACTTTCTTTCCTTTCCTTTTTTAAATCAACAGCTTTGCAATATTGTCTAATTTGTAGGCACTGTTGAAACCCAGGACATCAAATAGGACAGATATTTGTTTTCTGATTTCAATCTAAGAATTTATTTTATTTTTTTAATTTGTGAGAAGCATACTCTCCAGACCCCATATTTTCCCATTTTCCCCCTCCTCCCTCTTTTCCTACTAACTGTATCATTCTTGTTATAAAAACAATCTATATTAGTCTAAGGAGATAGACAATACAGATGTACAGTACATACTTAGCTTTGATAAATAGAGGACTTATAAAGTATGGGTTCAATTATTATAAACAACAACAACAAAAAAAGAATGCATCTTGGAGTTTTATTTCATGTATTATTTAGTTTTCTTCCTTCCTTCAGCATCGACTCTTAGGCAGCTTATTGAATTAAAATAAATCACATTTAAAAACTGCATATTGTGATGAATTTAAAAACTACATATTGTGATAAATGAAACAGAGGGAGGGGAGAGTAAAGGGTGAATCAAAGATAAGATGTGAGTACAGTATTCATAGCAACGGTATTAGATTCATGGCTTTTAAATAATACTGTATTTTGATATTTTAATGGTTGCTTGGCTTACAGAAGAAATGATAGGAGATAGAACACTAGCATTGAGGGGCTACTCTCTATGAAATCTAATCTAATCCATAAATTGCTATATATTTATACTATTTCTACTTCAGTTGCATGTTGACAAACATAGAGATATCTGATATGAGCTGCAAAAATATGAAATACCACTATTTGGTAACAGAACTGTATAAAAGAAATCTTCTCTACTATGATTGATTGACTGACTGACTGACACATCTCAAGAAATGATTCTGCCTGGTGAGGTTATCCATATCTTTGTAACACAGATCTGATAACCCTTGTAAAGAGAAACAAATATTTATTATTATTACAGAAGTGAATAATTACTTTGCCGCAAACCTCCTGCTGCTCCTTTTTATACTGCTATTACTTCTATTATGATAGCTATATGTGCACTATGCTAAGTTACATCTGAGATTACTGATAAAAGATAAGGTTAGAAGATTTTTATGCTGTAATCAGAACAATGAAATTTGACCCAAGTTCTTTTATTTGTACTCTTTTTCCCCAAAACAAACCAAACTTCCAAAATCTTAAAAAACAACAAATATCAGCAAATCGTTTTTGCACATCAGGGATAGTTCCATCTGTCTTCTGTTTTATAATAAGTGTTTGGGACATAGTGACAAGTCCACAGATCTTTATGCCTTGATAAATTACAAATGCTGGCTATATAAGCAAGACCAATATTTATGTATACATCCTTGACATAGAACAATTACTCTAAAATCAAATTAACAATTAGCTCAAATTCTAGTACTAACAAGACAAACTGAAACCATGTTAGAGTTCTTTATAAGCCCTACATTCATTCCCTCCTTCCTATCATCATCATTATCATCATTATCATCACCATCATCATCATTTTAGCCATTGTCTATCCCCTGCAGGATGAAGGCCTCTTCCACATGTTTCCAGTCAATATGGTCTTGAGCTTTCTTTTGCCATTTGGGCCCCTCCCTCTGTTTCATTTAAAATAATCACAATATGTGGTTTTTAAATGTGATTTATTTAAACTGAATTGGGGCCTAATTTCTCCAAATTAGGATTATATAGCAACTCACTAGAACACTTGTCTTCTTTAGAAATTTGTTTTGCATTCATGATATTGATCGTGCTAAATTACTGCACTTCTCATTGACCAACAGTAGGAAAAAAATTCTGTAGAAAAATACCATGTTACGACAATCTGCTCTTCATATCAAACCAATCAAAATCTACAATGCTGCTGGTATGTGCCATTGTGTGCCCTCTTCCAGCTGAGTAAACAAACAAAACCTCCTGGAATTACTTCTCAGCTCATTATCAGCTACACTTATGTCATGTTCATTTACTTGGAAATCATATTTGAATGCATAAATTAAGTCTGTATTATGAATTAATATTGTCCCCAAATTTCTTTGCTGAGAGTAATCTTATATGTGAAATACCTGTTTGCTTTACTTTATAACAATTTGTTACTGAAATTCATCTTTTTTCCCCATTACATCTCCCCCCACCATACAATCTGTATCCTTCCCAGCTGTCTTGAAAAAATAAAGATAAAAAAATAGGATGATTCCCATTAAATTCTGTTATCTTTAACAGTTTGTTTGTTCAATCATCCGTTCAGTTTCAAAGTTGCTCAATGATTCTTGGTGGCTTGCAATTAAAAACAAAACAAAAAAACAAAACACATGCTTATAAATAAACAATTGATCAGAAGCTAACTAATATCATAGAAAAACAAAATTTGTAGCGGCTCCTCAACCATCCTACCCCCTGTTTGGGGGGAAAAAAACAAGATTTCAATAATTTTCAGAAAGTCATTAAGTTGGGAGAAATACAAATTTCTGGGGGGATGTCATTCCAGAAAGTAGGTGCCACCACTGAGAAGGCACATTTCCATTTCTGGGAAAGCAGTGGTGAACTGAAAACAGATGCACAAATAGAAGCAGAATGAAGAACTAGTGTACAGAGCAGTTGTTGTTTTAGGAACTTACTGTAGGAGATGACCAGGCTGAACCCGAGGGAGGGGTCAAATGCATAATCAGTCATTAATCCCTTCATGCCCATAAGAGAGCTAAGTCTACCCCAACTTGAATTCCTCTGGCTCTTATCTGCCACCAAATTTATTTGATTGTTAGTAGTTCAGATTCTAAGCTTCAATAACTCTTTATAGCCCTTTGAACTGCCTGGACCTTCTGATTTCTCTATTGCTTGACACTTACAAATGGATCAAAAGTCCAACTGAATTTGAAATAATATTTTACAATTAATGATAAGAATCCTTCCCCTTGGAAGATACTTTTGTTTTGATTTATCTTCAAAGGGAAAAAAATATGGTAGGATGTTAAATGTTAAAGTTTGGATACTAAAGGGAAATGGAAAGTTCACTTTGATTTCCTAAATCAAGGGTCTTCAAACTTGGCAAGTTTAAGACTTGTGGATTTTGACTCCCAGAATTCCTGAGTTAACATGACTGGAGGATGAATTCTGGGAGTTGAAATCCAGAAGTCTTAAAGCTGTCAAGTTTGAAGACCCTTGATTTAGTAAATCAAGTTGAACTTTCCATTTCTAGTATCCAAACTTTAACATTTCATCCTACCATAAGAAAAATATCTTAACATTGAACATATTAAAGGATGTTTTTGAATGATGGACTCTGAAGATACTTTTAAGAGGGTCTACCTATATAGAAAGTTTGTGTTTAAAAGATTTAAAGGAACAAAGATTACCTGACGTGACTGAGGCTGATCTGAAAGTGGATTTAACAATGGCAGACCAAAAGAATTACATGGAAAAAGATATTACACTGGTCATACACCAGAAACTGGGGGGTTGTCTTAATAGTTAAAAGGAATATACAATAATGAGCCAAGCAAATGACTTGGAAGTTTTTCTTATATCAGATATAGAAAATAAGCTTGTTAAAGCTTTAAATAATTTTGTGAGAAGAGACAAAGAAATAATTTAAAAAATCAAGTTCTGGGACATAATATGAAGAGGATTATTAATAGTAAAATGAAGGAAAGAAAGTTTATTTTATCAAAATTAAAATAGAAATGTTGTCTCTGATCACCTTCAATTCTGATATCAGGATTGAAATGATGAATTTTTATGATTTGCTTATGGATGGAGACTGAGATGTAGGAAGAAGTTACTAAAATTGATAAGTTACTAAAATTGATAAGTTACTAAAATTGTTACCACTTGTGATGAAGAGGAGAGTTACTTCTTTACATACTTCTTTTTAAAACTCTTTGTTTCTTTTCTATTTTTCTTTCTTGTTTTGGCACTTTCTACCTTTTAAATACTTTTTAAAGTTTGTATTAGGGTTTATTGTTCTCAATTGTAATTTTAATAAAAAATATTATACAAAAACGGGGATGATTCCTTGGTCCTTATGTAAAGCCAGAGAGTCTACAAATCACATGAAGTATTTTTAATAATGAAATATACGTAGACACATATACTTTGTGGACCCTTCATATGTACAAGAACCTATCCTTTTTTTTTCCTTTGAAAAAAAGGGGAGGATCTAAAGCCATTTCTTTTCCCAGAAATTGAAAGGAAATGGTCAAAGCAGAAAAGTAATCTACTCTCAGAGATGCATATGAAAAGCAGCGGAAACATTCACTGATCTCTCATTGTTGTGGGGTGACATAGCACAATTCTTCAGGGGGTTGTGAGGTGTTCTGATGGCATTTATATGTTGTAATTTGTATTTGTTCCCATATTCCCCTGCCATTTTCTCTAACATATCTTTCTCATGGGACAGGTCTATATGATCAAAAAGAGCAATTCAGCCTTGAGACCATCAGTACAATAATGTGACAGATTATTGTTCGTAGTCTTTTCATCCATAGTCGCAGATGAAAAAATGTCATTGCTATAAATCACCAACTTTTAAAAGCTATGACTGGGGAACAGTTTCCTAGGATAACTTATTCAGTCCAAACACCTCCACATTTCTGCATTTATAAGATGAAAGGTATGTAGCTAGAATAGCATATGAAACTATGAATTAAGGAATTCAGTGTCAGTATGCCTTGGCATTACAGCACTATTTCAGCAGCCCAGTGATTAGGACAGCTCCCTAGGTTTAAGAATGTTACAATAGTTCCATTTTCCATAGAAACAACAGTACATATTAATTTCCCTTGGGAGTCTCTTTAAGTAAATCAATTTAAGTTATCAATCATTATCTCTCAATTGTTATCTTGAGGTGTGTGTGTGGGGGTGGGGGTATGGGTATATGGGTATAGGTATGAGTATATTAGCCATATTTGACAAGTGCTTTAAAATAAGCAATAGCCAAATCTTTCTTCATTATATAATACATATTTATTTATTGGATATATAGATTTGTTCCTGGTAGCTTTTTGAAAGGTTTTATGGATCTGCTGAATAGAATTTGTTTCTGTTATGTATAGTTATTGCTAATATAAACTATATTCATTCCATTTGTTACTATTTTTAAATGTTAACAGTGTCAAAAAACCTAAAGAATAGAGTCTATGCTTTGCTAAAAAACTTTGTATACAGATTAAATTAGCCACAATGTTTTCTGAAGTGTTATTCTACCCGCCAAAATGGCTTTTAAATACATAAAGTTATGAATTTTTAACTGAATTGCCAAAGAATCACTTGGAAATCTTCTTGTTTGATATTTTGTGTAATTTCTCATCTTTCCCATTGAATTATGGAGTCAATTGTTTCAAGCAGAGATTTTTATTTTATGAATTGTTTGATTATAGGGATGTGCTATATATTATTACTTGTGCACAGTAGTAAGTTAGTTTTGAATATCCTGGCTTACTATATAAGAAGCTTCATTACTGACATTTCAAATATAGCCTTCCTTGAGTAACCAGATGATTTTCCCAGACACAAAAGAAAAACGTGGCTTAAAAGAGGCTTAAAGAAAAATATTACAGTTCTTTTTTTCTTGTGGGGAGGTATATAAAAATAAAAAGGAACTAATACAATCTAGTGAAATGAGAATATATATTTAGAATAGAAAGGCATGAAAGCCCTCTTTATTATAATATGTTAATTATCATATTTAGAAAGATTATCCTTAACTCAGTATTCAAAATTAAAGATCTGGTCTACATTCAAAATTCTACGCTTAACCTACAAAATTTCAAAACATTTAGGATTAAAGTATTTTACCTTTATAGATAAAGAGCTGTGGTGGCACCATGGTTAGAATGGAGCACTATGGAGTGGTATATAAGTGCTCCTGCTTTTGCTATAGTGCTGCCTTTACATTAAATTGTATATCAGATCTCTATCTCAGAATATGTTTTTGAAGTCTTCAGCAAAAGAATAAGGCCTTTTTGGTATAGCTGTTCAAACAAGTAATTTCCTTTTGGGCTATTCCTGTTTTCTTCAAGTGAATACTAAATAGTTTCATGTTTGAAGCTTCCTGATTTGATGTCACAACTGAACTGGCATTTAAAGCAGCCTAGCAAAGTATTATGTGCATCTGTATTATGACACTATTTAACTATTTACTGTAAATCTTATATTTGGTTGGTCTTTTTCATAGATCATTGTTTGGAAGGGAGATCTCCTACTTCAATCCCTCCCCCCCCCCATGTATTTCATTACATGAAGCTATAGCCATGCAAGCAACTAAAATGATTGGAATAACCAAATATTGAACTTGAGCTCACAGGTAGTAGGTAACCATAAGATTTAAACTCCAGGTGATTTTTTTCCTATCTAGGCTGGAAATCAGTTCTCTATAGCTCATTCAAAGACAATTCTCAGTTTGGAAAATCTCTTAATCATTTGCAACAGATGAGCTTTTCAAAGCTGTACCAACACGAAGCTCCATAAGGCTTTTTTAGTGCCCCTCTGATCATTTTATATATTGGATTGCAAATACACCCAGAAAATGCTGCAGGATTTGCTTACACATAATATACTTTCAGTCATGTGGAACATAACTGCAAGGACATAGTTGGAGTGTATCAGTAGGTTCTGGATCAGTGCACAATTTTGAAATGTTCCACAGGCATCAGCAGCCCATCTTCAGGTTTGTATTCAGATACTTTTAATTTTGATATATAATGAAGAGTTTACCACACTGAAAAAATTATGCTGAAAAAGAAGAGCTTCTTAAAGAAAAAGGAAAACAAACTAATTTGACAATTCATTTTGGAAAGCACAAACTGCTAAGATCTAATTTTCTCCCTTACAGTAATCTAAAAATTTAGCTTTTATGATCAATTTTTTTTTTTTACTGGGACTTATCTAACCAAGACCATGCTGACGTTGTGAAAAGAGAGTAGCATTTTTAAAGGCAAGCTCTTTTTTAGGGAAAAGTCTTTAGAAGGAAAGAAATAATAATCATTTTAACTAAGTATTTTCCTTGACTAGTTCTTTAGAGGAAGAAAAAAAATCCTGAAACTTTATTTTTGTCTCCCTGTAGCAGCGTATATGAAAAAAAGCAGACAAAAAGAAAATAATAATCAGTTTACACTATCAGTTTGGTTGCTTTGAAAATGGGTTTCTTAATGACATTGTTTCATTACTATGGTTTTGCAAGATGTCACATGCAGAGTTAGATTTAAAAAAAAAAACATTTTTGCTTCCTGAAACAGAATCGGAATAAAATTCTCTCTCTGCTAGGTGAATACTTCAAACAATCTTATGGTATATTGCAACATGAGTTCTGACTTGTAAGTTTGTTTTGTAGCTGGTCCAGTCCTAATAGCTTTGGTCTTTATCAATGTTTAGCTTTTATGAAGTTTGCTGCAGTAGTCTATGGTAATAGTCAAGATTCTGACCTTAAATGATATCCAAAGTTATAAGGAAAAGTAAAATGAAGGGCTCTGTGCTCGTTCAGTCTTTCTTTAAATATGTCACTGGTTAAATACTGATCCAAGATCTTGAATGTGTAGATTCTAAACTGTAGGAAACCGTTTGAATTCATATGCAGAACCAACTATCTATAAAAGATTACACTGGGTAACCATTGAAATAGGTAAACTATTGTCCATCATGTCAGAGAGTGATTCTTTTAAAAAACAGCATTTTTCAGGTAGGATCATGTTAATAGATTTAGAAGCTATAATCTGGACTGAGAACATTCTCAAAAGTCTACTCAATTTCTAATTGAGAAATAAACCATCCGCTTGAAGTTGCTAAGAATCTGGTTGCCAAATAGAAAGCACTAACTTACTAAACTTAAGAAAATGCTTGGATATAATGATAGATCTATCAGCTGCTATGAACCATGGTAAATATAATCTGTGAATCCAATGATTGAAGCATTTTCTGTGTGCTTGTCTCCATCTCCACACAACCTTTCAAATGTAAATTTTGGGGTGTTGTGTTCCAGTTTATTTGCTACATCAGTTCCAAAAGTAAGCCTCATTAATAGTAATGAAGGCCTTATACGATATTTATGCATTGCCTTTAACATCTTTTCTTTCAGATAATCTTTTTAAATTGTTTATGTTTGTTACTATTCAATGAACAAGCATGGAAACAAGGCAGCAACATGAAAGTTCAGAGGACCTGTTTATGAAACATGTAAAAGGACACTAAGAAAGAATTAGCAATAACATTCAGCCCTTTTTCTTGAATAGGCTGCTGTATGATTGTGGGAAAATACTTCTAGAAACAATGATGTAGAGTAAGGGTTTTCAAACTTTGCAAGTTTAAGACTTGTAGACTTCAACTCCCAGAATTCCTGAGCTAACATGACTGGAGGCGGAATTCTGGGAGTTGAAATCAGCTTTAAGAAATCAGTCTTAAAGCTGTCAAGTTTGAACCCCCCCTGATGTAGAATTTCTTTCCTGTTGCCAGTATCAAGCAGGAGAACTGTAGTATGTATAGTGGACATAATAGCTTCAATGCTCATGAATGAGTTAAAGAAGAGGACAACTAATACACCAATTTTATAGTCCTCTAATGATGGAGACAATAACACAATTTATTGAGACTGTTTATTGAGACCTGCCTTTTTTACTAGTTTTGTTGTATTTTTGACAATGTTGTGATAAATTTATGAACCAAGTTATAACCAGTAAAATCTTGATAATAACAATAATGGAATAACATTTGGAAAGAAGTTCATTTCTTGACTGCAGAATAATTTCCAAAGATATTCATGAAGCAGTAGAAAACGTTTTGTCATAAGAGGTGAATATAGAAGAACCCCAATAAATGGGAAAAATAAAGAAATAAATACAAATTGGAAAAATAGTATAATATATATTATATTATATATAATAGTATAATATATATTATAATATATATTATATATTTTAATTATAATGAACATATTAATATTAAGAGAAAAGCTATGTATATGTAATTGTATTATTACGGTTAGCATTGTGTAAAAATATATATTGACCCAGTCATTACACTGTCCACAAAAAATGTTGGTTGTTAGAGGAAAACTAAATAAAACATACATATTAACCAAAGACCTGGAATAGGTAGTTGTTGATGTTTGATAGTGTTAAAGGTATTGTTGCAGGATGTAAGCTGTTCCAAATAAATCTGATTTTTGCAAATGGCAAAATAAAAAAGAAAAATAAGAAAACATTTTGTCATATATGAAACAGAATGGCATTTCAGGTTCACTTCTCATGATTCATTTTCTCATTATATTATGCTTCATTTTTATTATAAAAATATTTCCAACTGACATAAAATACACCTAATTGCAACATCAACAGCAACAATAATAATAGTTGACTGAGTTTTATGTTTAATGAATTAAAAAGATAGTAATATATATTTACTTTCAATATTCATGCTTAGAACCAGGTACATCCACAATAACTTCCATCACTTTGTTTCATGGATAAGGTTAAGCTGGAATATTTAGGATTTGTTGTTGTTGTCGATGATGATGATGTTGCTGCTGCTGCAGTTCAGATTATTACTGAACCGGGTGATAGGAGGCCAAATCAGCCATGATATGAACAACAGTTAATGTGTATTTTTTAACATATAAATCACCTTTGCAGGGACCCCAATTGGACTGAAACTACCATAGTCATTAGTTTACTAATATGGGTACTTTTTAGTTGTGGCAGGAACAGCTTAGTCTCATTTTGGTAACACAGTTGAGGTAGAACAGCAGTGCAATACTCATTATAATAAAGTGATGAGAGAATTGTCCTGGATTACGTGTGATATCTCCCTTGGATGACTCCTCTGACTCTTCCTTAGAGGCTGGCTTGAGATAGAATGAGCTCATTCCTGGCACATCAGGAACACAGTTAATTACTTACCCTGAATGACCAGCAGAAAGAGGATTACAGGCTTCAGCTGAGGACAGCTTGTAGCCAAGTGAAGAAGAGAGCTACCTGCCATGGTGGATCTCAGAGCACACAGGGTAGAGAAATGGAGGTCGGCCAGATTGCTTGGGAGAAGGCCCTCTTTATGGGCATCAGGAAGCAACTCAGAAAGCTTGAACTGCCCAAGGAGCTGCCGATACAATTCTACAGAGGAATTATTGAGTCTATCATCTGCACCTCTATAACTGTCTGGTTTGGTTCTGCAACCCAAGAGGACAGACTCAGACTTCAGAGGATAATAAGGACTGCAGAAAAAACAATTACTACCCGCCTGCCTTCAATCGAGGACCGGTATACTGCATTAGTCAAAAAGAGGGCTGTGAAAATATTTATAGACCCCTCATATCCCGGACATAAACTGTTTCAACCTTTCCAGGTATCCTCCCCCATTTCAAACCAGACATAGGCGGAGCCTGGGCCATCCATCAGCCCTCAGATTGGAGAGTCAACAGCCCCCAGGTCTGGTGATGAAGAAGAGGAGGAACAGCTGGGTCCATTGCCTGATACATGGCTGTGCAAAAGGCAGAGATGAGGAAAGCAGTGAAAAGCCATGGGCCAATCCTGGGGAAGGAAGAGCCACTGCTGCTAGTGAGGCCCCACTCTAGCTCTTCAATAAAAGCAGGGGACAGAGATGAATAGGTGTGGCAGGCAACTATTCATCTTCCAGCCGGACAGACTTGCTATCCTGCGAGAGAAACTTTTTGCTGGGGCTGCCAGCATTCCTAATAAAGGAATCAAAGTTCACATCAGAGGGTTTATTGTGTTGGGAGAGCTGGGTCAGAACAAATGTATGGAACAGTGTTTACTCACTAATATTAAAAATAACCTGTAAATTACTTATTTTTGTTCCATTATACATTTTGAAGACCTGTTTATTAGGATTACTATATCTTAGCAGATTTTAATTTTATATTAATATATACTTGTCCAATCCATCTCCTTCTTTTGTGAAGACCTTTTTCTTGTTGAAATATATGGTTTTTCTGACAAAAAGGCCATTCAAATTGAAATTGCTCAATTTATAAGTATCACTATGTATTTTTAATGCTTGAAAAAGAAAATAGCCAACTTTTTTATTTTATTCTTTAATGCTATTTAATATTGTATGTTTCTGCACCATTTGTGAAGTCATATTTGCAAAAACAATTATTTTTGTATATTATTTCAGAATTCCTCCTTGCTAAGATAATTGCAGGATATGGGCTTTTGTACCTAATGGAAATGAAAACCAACATGGTACACAGTATATATCTAATGCTAGTATTCAGGATGTGGGGGAGGGGAGAGTCTGTGTATTTCCCTATAAATTTGTTCCTCAGCTAGAATCCAATTCATCTGAAATATACATCCCAGGAAAAGTTCCTTGAAAATCCTAACTTCTCCGAAGTTCAAAATCAAGATGCTTCTCGATCATAGACAATGCAATCTTCCTCTGAAAATTTGGCTGATCACATAATTTTCCAAAAGGATAATTGTTTTTCCAGAAAGCTTTTTTGATTTTTCTTTTTTTCTCTTTTTTTTGTTTTTGGAAATTTAGCTAAGTATGCCAACTTGTGATTTTTTTCCTTTAGGTTATTTTGATTTTAGATTGGGTTGTTCTTTAATTTTCTTTTACATAATAGACACATTTTTTTTAAAAAAAATATTTTATTTATTAATCCAATAGGTGCCATTCTCACTAAAAATGACTCTGGGCTAAGTTGGGCTTTCGGCTTTATTAATAAACTTTTGGGCTTTACTGTGTTTTACCTGTTTCTGCATATCCTTGAGAGCATACTGATCAATAAATACAAAACTAAAGAGCGAGTGAACTAGTTCACAGTTATGAGGAATGTTTTAAAAAGAGTTAAAGGATTTCTATGAAGTAGACCCAATTAATAAGACCCTTCATCTTGAGTGTCTTTATTTAGTTTCAAAACCATGTCTGTATTGCTTGTGTCTGTGGCACACTGTTTGTCAGAATTTTTAAGCAGAATTAGCCTTGCTTCAGATAACTAGATTACTATGGTGTTGGCATTCTGTAATGTTCTCATCTATTATACCACATCTCTTATTTATCTCTTTGAAGTTCAGTTTTACATCATGCAAGGCAGATTTTTTTCCCCCTGTATAAATGTTAACATTCTAGAAGACAGCTAATTTTACGTTTACTTTTTGTTTACTTTTTCTAACTTTTTTCTTCTTGCATAGGAAAGCAATACAAGTATATATCTTTTAAAAAGAAACAATACTTACAACCTGTCATAGATTTAAGTTAGATCAGACTAGGAATTCAATGTCATGTAGGTCAGTACTATTTCTATTGTACAACTATAATAACAGAATCTTGCAGGTCGGAAGACACTTCTCCCTTCCCTACCTTTATTTTTAAAAGAACTAGGGCTTGTCTGAGACCAAGATCAAGTGAGGTACTAATACCACTCTATAAAGCCTTAGTAAGACCACACCTAGAGTACAGTTTTTGGTCACCGCATTATAAAAAAGATGTTGAGACTCTAGAAAAAGTGCAGAGAAGACCAACCAAGATGATTAGGGGACTGGAGCCTAAAACATATGATTAATGGTTGCAGGAACTGGGCATGGCTAATCTAGTGAAGAGAAGAACCAAGGGAGACATGATAGCAGCATTCCAATATTTGAGGGGCTGCCACAGAGAGGAAGGGGTCAAGCTATTTTTCAAGGCACCTGAAGGCTAGACAAGGAATGATGGAAACTGAACAAGGAGAAATTCAACCTGGAAATACGGAGAAATTTCTGACAGTGAGAGCAATCAACCAATGGAACAGCTTGCTTTCGGAATTTTTCAAATTCCCAGAGGTTGGTGGGAGGAGCTGCTGGCTGCTTGTGAGGAGGCAGAAGGTGAGTACAAAGGATAAAGACAGTTTGAATTGCTTCCATTGCATTTCAAATTTCCAGAAGTTGGTGGGAGGAGTTGCTGGCTGCTTGTGAGGAGGCAGAGAGTAAGTACAAAGGAGAAAGATAGCGGCCCACATGCCTAATGGCATGCGAATCATATAACTATAAACCAAAAATACCAATAATACATTCAGGGTTAGTGCACTTGAGATTGTGATTTTATTTTATTCCAAAATGACCGGCTTAGTTCAGTGTAACACTTGTTTTACAGCTGTCTTTCGCAATACTCTTTTCAAATTTGGATATCGTCCTCTTTTTAAAAAATTACCAGCCTACATGGACAGATTACCTATCTAGAATCTCTAATATGTGCTCTCTAAGCAGAAATTAGGTGCCCAAATCAGCCATCTATTGAGCTGCTGTGCTACCACCCCCCACTACCACAAAGATCCTACATGAAAAGGACAGTAGGGACAACCGTGGGATCTGGCAGGGTGAGAGCTGTGGACCATAAACACAGAGCTTTTGCTATGTCCCAGCATAACAGATACAGTGCCTTTGCTGACCTTAATAGAGACACTGAAGTAACAGGTCAAGGTAGTTGTGATAATGCTAACTCAAATAAGCCAGGGATCATGGTCCTAGAAGAACTTACTTTGGAAAGGAGAAAGTGTGAATCAGGTATTATGCACCAGTCACACAAGAAAAACAAGGCATCCAAAAAGAGAAGCCACCTTCTGTTTGGGGACTCAATTGTAAGGGATGTAAATTTAGGAAAGGATACTGAGGTTTTAAAAGAGGTCAGGTGTCTGCCAGGTGTTACTGACAGCAGAGACAAGAGGCATATTCTTAAGGTAGTCAAGAATGCCAGTAAGGACTGTGATGTTGATGCTATTATACATCTTGGTACAAATGATCTGTTCCAGAAGGATGTACTTTCTGTTCAGAAAGACTTCCAGAGCTTGGGGTAAAAAATTAGTAATATGGGCTGTAGGCTTAACTTTTCAGAGGTTCTACCAGTATTCAAGGAACAAAAAGGGAAAGGCCAGCATGAGTGGAGTTTAATGTGTGGCTAAAGGAATGGTGTAAAAGGGAAGGCTTTGGTTATATTAGTCATGATGTGTGCATCTGGTCCAATGAAAAACTGTACAAAAGAGATCATTTGCATCCATTAAAGAAAGGGACTGAGTTACTTGACATTAAATTCACAGATTTCCTGGATAAACATTTAGACTGCACAGCGGGGACAGAGAATTAATGGATACAGAACATTTCTGTTCCCATCAACCTAAAATTAATAAGAATATCAGTGCATGCAAAATAGATGTTTGTGCAGGTAAGATTATCAACCTTGCTATCAACCAAAACCAAGCATTTAATAGTGAATGCCATACCATGTGAATTAATCAAACAGGTGGTAAAAAAGTAGGGGCAGGCAGGCACAACATAGGTTATGTAGACAGTAAAAAACAGCATCATTCATAAAGATCTCAAGTGCCTGTATACAAGTGCACAAAGTCTGGGGAACAAACAAGGTGAACTAGAACTACAAATACATTAAAGTAGACATGATAATAACAGAAATTTGGTGGGATGAAACCCATGATTGGAACATACTGGTAGAAGAATACAAACTGTTCAAAAATATCCAGACCCCATAAAAGAGGAGGTGGAGTTGTACTGCATGTAAAGGACCACTATATTGCCACAGAAATGCATGAAACCAAAGATGAAAACCACCTAGAATGCATATGGGTCAATATAAAAGAAAAAAAGAATGACATGGCCATAGGTGTATATTATAGGCAACCCAATCAAGCAGAAAAAAATAGATGTCCTTTTTGCCAACCAACTCACAAACATATCCAAGAAACACACAACAATAGTAATGGGGGACTTCAATTATCCTGATATCAATTGGAAAACTAATTCTGCACCAAGTGAGAAATCAAATAAGTTCCCAACCAACCTAGCTGACAACTTTTTGTCCAAAAGGTAGAGGGTGAAACTAGAGGGACAGTCATACTGGACTTAATTCTTACAAACAGAGAAGAAGTGATAGAGGGAGTTGAAACTGCAGAAACCTTGGGTGACAGTGACCATATCATACGAGAACTCAACATAACACAAACAAAAGCAATAGAACATAATGACCCCAGAGTCTTGGATTTTAAAAGAGCTGATTTTAATAAACTCAGAGAGAACTTGGGAAAGATTCCATGGGAAAATCCTAAAGGGGAAAACAACTCAAGAATCTTGGGAAACTCTGAAAAGTACGATCATAGAAGCCCAGACCAGCACAATACCACTGAGAAAGAAAAACAAAAAAAATCCAAGATGAAACCAGCATGCCTACACAAAGATCTCTCTGGCAAATAGAAAAAAAAAAAAAAGGACAAGTACAAAAAATGGAAAGAAGGACATACAACTAAGGTAGAATATAAGCACATAGCCAGAATCTACAAAGACGAAGTCAGGATAGTAAAGGCTCAGAACGAACAAAGACTTGCAACAAAAGCCAAATATAATAAAAAAAAGTTTCTTCCAACATATAAATAACAAGAAAAAAATCAAGGAAACAGTCAGTCCACTAAAGAGAGAAGATGGCAAGGAAGTAACAGGCAACAGAGTGAAAGCAGAATTGCTTAACACATTCTTTGCATCTGTCTTCACGCAAAAAGAAACTATAGCTCAATCCACCAAAAACATAACTGTAAAAGACAGACAAGAAATAAAAGTTAAAATAAACAAAAAAATAGTAGAGAACACCTGTCTGATCTTGATGAACACAAATCACTGGGGCCTGACATATTACATTCCAGAGTTTTAAAGGAATTGGCAGAGGTCATCTCAGAACCACTGCACCATATTTTTCAAAAATCCTGGAGCATCGGGGAACTACCAGAGGACTGGAAAAGAGCTGATGTGGTTCCCATCTTCAAAAAAGGGAAAAAAAAACAGACCCAGGAAACTATAGACCAATCAGCCTAACATCAATACTCAGGAAGATACTGGAAAAGATAATAATAATAATAAAAAAACAGATCTGCCAACATCTAGAAACAAGTAAAGTAATAACTAGCAGTCAGCACGGGTTTGTTAAAAACAGATCATGCCAAACCAATCTTATTTCATTTTTCTACATAGTGACTAAACTAGTAGACGAGCAAAATACTGTGGACATAATATATTTAAATTTCAGCAAGGCATTCGACAAAGTAGACCACAACCTACTTCTTAGTATGCTAGAAAAAAGTGGAATAGATAGCACCACCACTAGATGGACTCACAACTGGCTGACAAACAGTACTCAATGAGTAGTCCTTAATGGGTCTAAGTCTACATGGAGGGAAGAAAGCAGTGGGGTGTCACAAGGTTCTGTCTTAGGCCTAGTAATCTTCAATATCTTCATTAATGACTTAGATGAGGGAATAGAAGGGGAACGTACCAAATTTGCAGATGATACTAAGCTGGCAGGAATAGCTAACACCCAAGAAGACAGGCTCAAGATCCAGATGGATCTTGACAGACTAGAACACTGGGCCGTATCTAACAAAATGAAATTCAATGTAGAGAAAAGTAAAGTCCTACACTTAGGCAAGAAAAACCAAAAGTACACATATAGACTGGCTGAAACCAGGCTCAATAGCAGTAACTGTGAGAGGGATCTTGGAGTCTTAGTGGACAACCAGCTAAATATGAGCCAGCAGTGTGCAGTAGCAGCCAAAAAAGCTAATGCAATCCTAAGTTGTATTAACAGAGGGATACAGTCAAGATCAAGGGAAGTACTAATACCACTCTATAAAGCTTAGTAAGACCACACCTAGAGTACTGCATCCAGTTTTGGACACCACATTATAAAAAAGATGTTGAGACTCTAGAAAAAGTGCAGAGAAGAGCAACCAGGATGATTAGGGGACTGGAGACTAAGGCATATGAAGAACAGTTACAGGAACTGGGCTTGGCTAGTCTGGTGAAGAGAAGGACCAGGGGAGACATGATAGCAGTCTTCCAATATTTGAGGAGCTGTGTGATGACCCAGAGTATCTCAGAAATAAAACAAAACCCCAAAAGTAACTAAAAATCCTTTAATGCCTTCATCTTGGCTTCACTGTTTAATTGTTCACAGTGTAGGAGTAAACTATTTTCAAAATAACATTTCAAAGGAAAGAAACACAGTTCAAATTCAAAGAGCCGATAACAAAGCAAAAACCAAAAACAAACCTCACTGAATAAGTTCCACGACAGACCAGGATAGATAATTGCCAACTTCAGGAAGATAACCAGGTACAGTCCATTGGAAGAACACCAACCAAATGAACCTTCTTTAAGAATAAAACTCTAATTTGTCTCTAGTGTCTGTTAGCATGCAGGCCCCACCTTTTATGCAGATCTCACACCTGCAACCCATGAAGAAGATCATGGCCCACTCCTGCTGAGTAGACCATGTCTTATCCTGATCCCCTCCTCCCTGTGTGCCCTAGGATGGATAGGGCATGGGCCTGGGTCCTCCCCTGACTGCTCATCTGGTCTCTGCCCTTCCCCAGTCTCCTCCACCACCCCTGGAGCCACGCTTCCACTCCCTGTTGGCTGTTCCTCCTCTTCCTCAGAGTCAGTCTCCACGAGGGGCATGACAGGCTGCCACAGAGAGGAAGGGGTCAAGCTATTTGCTAAAGTGTCTGTAGGCCAGACAAGGAATATCTGATGGAAACTGAACAAGGAGAGATTCAACCTGGAAATAAGGAGAAACATTGTGACAGTGAGAACAATCAACCAATGGAACAGTTTGCCCTCAGAACTTGTGGGAGCGCCATCACTTGAGACCTTCAAGAAGAGATTGGACTGGCTTCCGGTTTGCAGCGCTTTGGTGCAGGCAGGAATCTGTGACTGTGCGTGGTCCCTGCCTGTGTTCGCTGCCTGAGTGCCCCGAGCCATTTGGCTTCGGGGCTAAGCCACCTTTGCAGAAGGTGGTGAAGACTGGGGGGCTCTGGCAGGGACGAGAGACATCGCATCTCTCTTCCCTAGCTGGCTAAATCTCCCTCTCCGAAGGCAGCTGAGCGGCGGTCTGTAATGGTCGTCACATAGAAGATCTCAGCCGGAAAAAGAAAGTGCTGGAGGAGCTGTGAAGAAGTGAAAGTGATCTTTGCTGACCGGGATAAAGCAACAGTGAAAGTATCCTGATATTTAATACTTACTAACGATACATTGTTCCCAGACTGAGTAAGCGGTGAATGGATATTAAAGAGAAAACGTTTTTTCTTTTCACTCTCCTTCCAAACGGAACAGCGGTAGAACTTTGAGAGAAATCGGAAAACCCGCATTGGAGGTATGCCAAATGCTAAAGACTATGCTAATGCCAAAGGGATATGGATTTCTAAATATTTAAAGAAAAAACCTTTTTTTGCTGTGAGTGGGAAGGGAGAGGAAAAAAAATTGAAGCAGAATTTGAAAATAAGGAGCAGACTGCCTAGAATTTTAAAGAGCCATTTGAACATTCATAAGACTTCCAAAAAGACATATTTCAATTGGAACTTTGTGACTTAATAGTAACCCCAGAAAAAGAAATGGAAAAAAGGAAAAAGTGCTAAAAGAAATAGTTTATCTGGATTGTTTGGTGATTTTGGATCTTTTGGGAAATTTTTTTTTTCTTTGCTTAAAAACACTTGGGTGGTTGTTTTGGGAAAAACTTTTCCTCCTTATAATGGCATTATCCTTGGATGAATCCAAAACTGAATATCAAAAATATAAAAAGGAAGAACAAGACTTGAAAGATACTTTGGGCATTCTTTTTCAATCTCTAGAAATGGCGGTACATTCTTATGGAGAATCGATTGCGCAGCAGGATAACTGGGACAAAGAAGAAACCATCTTTGATGAACATGTGATCTTATCTGGGGAGGAGAAGAAAGAGGAAAAGAAAAAAGGGGTTTTAAGACCTAAAAAACAACCAAAAAAAGATAAAAATGAGTTGAAAGGTGGATATAAGGTTAGAAAACAACAGAAAGGGGAAAAGCAGAAGAAGAAAAGGGAGGTGGAGAGACAAAGGGGTAAAAAGGGTAAGGAGAAGAATAAGCAAGGGAGAAAGGAAGGGGTGAGAAGTCTTAATGATGGGAAGCAAGATTTAAAGAAACAAAATTCATTTAGAGACAATGGGTAAATCTAATTGAAAAAGGGATTCTGTAAGGTACATAAGATTGTGTTTTATAGGCGTTTTTAGAATAAAATGTTTAAGATATAAATGAGTATTAATATGCATGATTAAAATGGTATTGGCAGTGGTACTAGCTACATTATGTATCTATAAATTTGTTCTTTTGTTGTTGCTGTTCTTTCTTTTTTTCCTTTTTCTTTCTATATAATACATTGTGCAATTTTAGAATGTGCTAAACAGAATCCCAATACAAGTTATGTGTGATATTAAGTATTATTAGGTTAGGGGAAAGAGTTAAAGTCGTCATACTCCAATCAGTGTACAGGAGAAGTTTTGTTTAAAGAGAAAAGATGAATGGATAGTTGAGAACAGACAAAGAATGACAAGTATTATGATTTGAACTGAGATGAGATAAGTAGAATAAAAGTAAGAGAGTTAAAAGAAAGAAGAAGCTATACAGAAAATGGAAAACTGTAATAAGATATGGAATGGTATATAAAAGGAACATGATTTTTGAAGTTGTGTCTGTATGATGAGTTTTAACCCGGGATCAAACAACTTTCAGAAAAGATGTTTTATGTTTCTATGTTTTATGTTTTGTCTGTTTGTGTATTAGAAGAGAACAATGAAATTGTATAAGACAGATGGATATAAAAAATGTATACAATCTAAAGTTAAAGAGATATAATTCAAATAAATAGAAGGAAAGGGAGTAATAAAGAGAAGTTGGGATAAGATATGAAGTTGAAGACGTTTAGATGGAAATGTGATAATTTGGAATAACTCTGTCTTTAAATAAGATGTTGTATTGGTTCTTTCAGAAAAAGATTTCTTACATTATTATATTTTATGTTTTGTTTGTTTGTATATTGCTTTGTAAAAAATTAATAAAATTTGTTGTTGTTTTTTATAAAAGAAGAGATTGGATTGCCATTTGTCAGAAATGGTGTAGGGTCTCCCGCTTGGGTGGGGGGTTGAACTAGATGACCTATAAGGTCCCTTCCAACTCTGATTATCTGTTATCTGTTATGTTATCTGTTGTGGGAGCTTTATCACTGAAAGCTTTGAAGAAGAGACTGGACTTCTATCTGTCAAAAATGGTGTAGGGTCTGCTTGGGTGAGGGTGCTGGACAAGATGACCTACAAGATGCTTCCAACTCTGTTAATCTGTATCTGAGACCTTTACTCATATTACGTACCTGGCTCAGATTCAGATTGTCTTCTCTGTCCATTGTCTTAGTAGCAGCTCTTCCTTCTTGTATGATGTGAAATTGAATTTTAAAGAGATAAATCAGAGATTTGGTACATTAGATTTGAACATTGCAAAGTACCAATCCCTTAGTAATCTACTTATCTGAAGCAAGGCTTACTCTGCTTGAAAATCCTAATAAACAGTATGCCACAGCTGCAAACAATACAGACACTTCCTCCTGTCCTTCAAGACCATTTCATCTGCCCTCTGCATAATCTCACATAAGCAGCCAAAATATTATCGCAGGTTGAATAGATGAATAATGAGGTTCGAAATAATTGCCAAATTTAATGAGTGTTTCACACATTATTGCTTAATTAGTTTCTTATTTTGTATGTAGGCTATGGTCCCTGTGCGTGCTGCAGGGATAGTTTTTTGTTCCTGTAGATTTTTCACATTTGTAAACATTTTGACTTGCATCTCACCATGAAGTTCCTTGAGTTGAAGTATAAAAGTCCTGTCGAATGTTTGCTTTTACTTCTTGGAACAATACTGCAAGGGAGGATTTGGAATGAGAAGAGAGAGGAAATCACCACAGAAATTCCCAGAAATTTAGTATAGCGGAAATAGTATCTACGTATTTCTTTTTTTTAATTCAAAAGCAGTCCCCAAATTGGATTAAAATTCATCTTGCTCGTAGGCTACCCATCCATTTGCACTGCCCTGTTATAAAATCAAGACATAATTCCTTTCTATGTTGTAAAATAATGCATATCTTTATCTGTGACTTATTTGAAGTTTATAAACAGTTAACTTCATTAGATTATGCAAGGCTGAAAAATGGCAAATGAATATGTAATCTGCCAACCCATGTTTTAGAGGGCATTACCATTTTGTGACATTGAAGATGAAGGTGAAGCTAATTTATTACTTCTGCCAACCAAGTAACACTGATAATTGGGGAGCTTATATGATTTGATCCATGCAAATGACAGACCCTGAGCTGGAAGCTGGCCAGTTGCAACCTCCATCATGAAGGCTTCACTTTTAGTGGTACACAGTGAGCAACATTGTGATGGTCATGAAAGCAGACAGCAGATTAAATTCCAAGTTTTGTTCGTGGAAGTCAAGGTCTGACATGCAATATGTCATGTCTGATTATTTAATTTTAAAGAAAATGCTATTTTGTTGTTAGTCTGGTTGCTGCAATGTGATTGTCAGCATTTCCCTTCATTTTCCATGCACAAGTTTAAAGCAGTGATTTAAAAACTAAAGTAGTTTTGCATTAATCTATCTGAGCCACTGTAAAAGAGCAGCTTTATTACTTACACCAAAGGCTACTCCTGTAGTGCTGTTAACAAAGCATAAAAAACTACTTTAAATTTCTTTTGGAGGAGGTACTGTATGCTATAAATTTAATTCTGGAAATCATCACAGATGTTTCATGGCTAGGTAAAATGTCAAGAATACTGGGGGGGGGAGGCATTTTTGGATACATAATTTTTGGAATAATATTTTAGTGCAGAATTTATTCGAATCAATAAATTTAGAATTTATATGACCGATATGAATTGGTTATTTGCAGTTTTTAAATAACCTTCATAGCATTATGATACAAATAACATCCATTGGCCATTCTTTTTATTTCCTCTTCTAAGAAAAAGAATATCACATCATAATCACATTCTGACAGTGAGAACAATCAACCAATGGAACAGCTTGCCCTTGGAAGTTGTGGGAGCACCATCACTTGAGACTTTCAAGAAGAGATTGGACTGTCATTTGTCCAAAATGGTGTAGGGTCTCCCGCTTGGGTGGGGGTTTGGACTAGATGAACTACAAGGTCCATTCCAACTCTGATTATCTGTTATCTGTTATAATTATCAAAGAAGTAAGAAATGGAGAAGCAATTTAATGTAGCCTATTGCAGCACATAGTTCTCAGGACGGGAAAAAAAATCTTATTTCTGTTCTATAGCTTTAATATCATCAATTTGTCTTGGTAGAAATACAAGTTTCCTGATTAATCTGCAAAGTCACTACACTGTCTCCAAACCATTAATATTGATCCATTGTTGTTTCAGCTATATAGTGCCAGATACTTTGGAGAACATTTAGAAATGTAAAATTGACACTTTTTACTTTATTTTTTACATTATTTGAGGGGCTGTTGCAGAGAAGGGGGGCATATACCTATTCCCCAATTCACCTGAAGGCAGGACAAGAAGTTATGGGTGGAAGATCATTGAAGAGAGAATCAACCTAGAACCATGATGGTGAACCTATGGCACGCGTACCACAGGTGGCACGCAGAGCCATTTGTGTGGGCACATGAACCCCAGCCAAACTTACCTGCACTGCACATGCGTGTGCCTCCCAGCTGATTTTTGGCCCATTTGAGGCCTTTTTCAGCCTCCCAGAAGCTCGAGGGAAGCCTCTGCAATCTCTGGAGCCTGAAAAACAGGCCTTCTGGAAATACTGGAAGTGCCAAAAATGGACTCATTTTGCCTCCTGAGGCTGCAGAGGTTTCCCTCAAATCTCTGGGAGGCTGAAAAGGGCCTCAAACAGGCTGAAAATCAGCTGGAAGGTACATGCATGTGCAGTGCAGGTAAGGGGATGGGGCACATTGCATTGTGCGTGTCGGCACGTATGCGTGCTATTGCTCGCGCGCACACTTTCTGTACACCACAACAAAAAGGTTCGCCATCACTGACCTAGAACATATTCATCCAAGAAATTTCTTGACAGTGAGAACAATTACTCAATGATATAACTTGCCTTCTGGAGGTGTGTATGGTATGTCTTTGGAGGCTTTCAAGAAAAGACTGGACAGCCATTTGTCCTGAATTCTATGACATAGGGTCTCTTGATTGAGCAGGGGCTTGGACTACAGGCAAAACTCAAAAAATTAGAATATCGTGCAAAAGTTCATTTATTTTAGTAATGCAACTTAAAAGGTGAAACTAATTTATGAGATAAACTCATTACATGCAAAACAAGATAGTTGAAGCCGTGATGTGTCATAACTGAGATGATTATGGCTTACAGCTCATGAAAACCCCAAATCCACAATTTCAGAAATTTAGAATATTGTGAAAAGGTTCAATATTCTAGGCTCAAAGTGTCCCACTCTAATCAGCCAATTAAACCATAACACCTGCAAAGGCTTCCTGAGCCTTGAAATGGTCTCTCAGTCTGGTTCAATAGGAATCACAATCATGAGAAAGACTGTTGACCTGACAGTTGTGCAGAAAACTATCATTGACACCCTCCATAAGGAGGGAAAGCCTCAAAAGGTAATTGCAAAAGAAATTGGATGTTCCCAAAGTGCTGTGGAAGGGAAAAATGTGGAAGAAAAAGGTGCACAGGAGCAGGGATGACCGCAGCCTGGAGAGGATTGTCAGGAAAAGGCCATTCAAAAGTGTTGGGGACCTTCACAAGGAGTGGACTGAGGCTGCAGTCAGTGCATCAAGAGCCACCACACACAGATGGATCCTGGACATGAACTTCAAATGTCATATTCCTCTTGTCAAGCTGCTGCTGAACAATGAACAATGTCAGAAATATCTTACCTGGGCTAAAGAAAAACAGAACTGGTCAGTTGTTCAGTGGTCCAAAGTCCTATTTTCTGATGAGAGCAACTTTTGCATCTCATTTGGAAACCAAGGACCCAGAGTCTGGAGGAAGAGTGGAGAGGCACACACTGCAAGATGCTTGAAGTCCAATGTGAAGTTTCCACAGTCTGTGTTGATTTGGGGAGCCACGTCATCTGCTGGTGTTGGTCCACGTGCTTCATTAAGCCGAGGGTCAATGCAGCCATCTACCAGGAGATTTTGGAGCACTTCATGCTTCCTTCTGCAGATGAGCTATATGGGGATGCTGACTTCATTTTCCAGCAGGACTTGGCACCTGCCCACACTGCCAAAAGCACCAAAACCTGGTTCAATGACCATGGGATTACTGTGCTTGATTGGCCAGCAAACTCGCCCGACCTCGCCTGACCCATAGAGAATCTATGGAGCATTGCCAAGAGAAAGATGAGAGACATGAGACCAAAAAATGCAGAAGAGCTAAAGGCTGCTATTGAAGCATCCTGGTCTTCCATAACACCTCAGCAGTGCCACAGGCTGATAGCTTCCATGACATGCTGCATTGAGGCAGTAATTGCTTCAAAAGGGGCCCAAACCAAGTACTGAGTACATATGCATGCTTATATTTTTCAGAAGTCCAATATTGTTCTATGTACAATCCTTGTTTTATCGATTGCATGTAATATTCTAATTTTCTGAGATTGTGGATTTGGGGTTTTCTTGAGCTATAAGCCATAATCATCTCAATTATGACAAATCATGGCTTGAACTATCTTGCTTTGCATGTAATGAGTCTATCTTATATATTAGTTTCACTTTTTAAGTTACATTACTGAAATAAATGAACTTTTGCACGATATTCTAATTTTTTGAGTTTCACCTGTAGAAGATGGCCAAGGTTCCTGCCATCCCTGTTATTATATGTTCTAATAATCAAGCATGTATCAAAATCTAATTGAATCTAGCTAAATCATGCTACTGCAAGCCTACTACATTGGTCTTTTATAGTCATCACTAGATTCTAGATTCAAGCTACCTTCTGTTTCTTTCTGTTGACTTTAAATTTTCCCATGTGAACATTTCTGCTGATTGCCACATGACTGCTATCCTTCCTGTTATATTAGTTTGCTAGAGCAATATACAGTATATTGTACCATCTAGTTTTGGTATGTTTTAAATCAGATTTCTCAACATTGAAAGAAGAAAGCTGCCTTTTTAAATGTTCTGGAGGGACCACAGACAATGCATATTCACAGTTAATTTATCTTAAATGGGTATCTTAATCTTTCCTTCAATTTTTATGGGGAAATATTAGCAATAAAGGACTGCCCGTATGTGTGAATGCACCCATATTCAGCAGAAGCCCTCATGCATTCATAACACATGGAAAAGTTTAGTATTATTCTAATGCTGCTTCTGGGTCAACTGGAAAAAAATATGGGCTATGAGTACAATTATTTATTTATTTAGTTAGTTATTTATGTGTGTTGAAATCTTCTGCTTCTTGAACTTAATATAACCTTATTTGCACATTACCTTTTAAAGCTGGAAAAGTGAAGAATGACTCATGATCAGCTGCTACCTGGTATTTATTTCAATCTCCTGTTTTCAAACAAGTTTGATAGTTTGAACAGGACTGGAAATTGTGCTAGGAGACAATATGTTAAAAATAAATACACCCGGAGGGCGGAGCTGGCATCGTGATGATACGGCATGCGATCTTGGAGATCTGAGATCGCTGCCGATATCTTTGCTCCTGGATGATCCTATCGGATCTAAACCATCCCGAAGAGATGGTGAATGTAAAGAGCACATCTTGTTGATCCCAGGGATACCACAAAATTCCTGGTAGATCCAGGAGAAGCTCTTTTTGCCAGCGGCAAAGAGGCAGCCATTAAAGCTGCTGAAGTTGGGACAGCTCTGAAACGAAAGAGAACGAAAAGAGAAAGTGTGCCGGTTTGGTGAGAACTTTTTCTTTATTTTAAGATTTGAGAGGATACCCTAAGGGAAAGAAAGAAAGAATCTGTAAAAGTTTTTTGACAGAAGTGAATAAGCGGTGATTTTAAACAGAAATGTCAAAGTAATATTTATATTTTTTTTCTTATTGCTGATCTTATATTTTGAAACTGGACTGTTTTTTTCCTTTTTTACTCTTTTCTTTCCCCTTTTTGATTTTATAATGTATTAAGCCAGAGACTCCCTTTTAATCTTTTTTTTTTTAAATATCTTTTTCCTTTTTTAATTAATTCTTATTATACTTTGCCGGAAAAGGAGGGGGAAAGTGAAAGCTAAAGAAACTTTGTAACACTGCCAACTAGAGGCTTGGGAATACTCTACTTTTCCTTTGACCAGACAAAGCTGAGAAAGAATTGAGACTTTCAAGGACATTGCCTGTTTGATAAGATAGAGGGAAGAGTATGAGAAAGTATTATTGCAAGTGCTCTTCTGGGTTCCTATCAACAGCTGAAGTTTGGTGTTGAAGCTTAGGGAAAAAAAAGTGGTAAGTTTTTGGAGAAGAGAGTTATATTAAGGGCCTTGGATAATTAAACAAAGTGCAGTGTGCTCTTTTTATTTTTTCTAAGTTGTGCTCTCCCTCCTCACCAGCTTTATTTTATTTTATTTTATTTCTTTTTGCAATAGCTATTTGGATCTTTGGCTTTTTTGGAGCTTGTCTTTGTTCTTTTTTTGTTTTTGGATGCTTCCTTTTTATTTTAAAGGGAAAGCTTTAGTACTAATGTTTTCTTTTTTTTAAAGGAATAGCTTTTTTTTCCCCCTTTCCTGGTATTTTTGTTTTTTCATCTACTTTTCTGGTTTATTTTTATGCATTCTTTTTTATTTGAGACCTCCCAATTGGATTAAGGTGTTGAAGAACCTGAAGAATTTTTCCTTTTCTTTTTTTTTTTACAAGTCTTTTTCTTCATCTAACCACCGATTGGATTAAAGTATACAAGAACCTGAAGAAATTTTGTCCTCCTTTTTTTATTATCATTACTATTTGGCTTCTTTTTTGTACTATTTTTATGTGGAACTACAATTGATTATTTCACAATTGGATTGAGATCTAGAAGAACCTGAAGGTTTTGAATTGCTTAAAATGAGTAGGAAATTAACAGCTCCTGGTTCTTCAACTTCTACTTCTTCCTCTCCAGGAAGGACAATGGAGGACAATGTTCGATACAGACAATGTTAAAGCAAGAAAAAGAAAAAGTGACTTTGCAGATGATTATGCAAGGAATTCAAAATATTCAAGCAAGATCAGAGAATATTGAAAAGAGAACAGAGAACATTGAACAAAGAACAGGGAAAACTGATGAAAAAGTGGAGAACATCCAACAAATAATGTTGAAGTATGATGAGAGATTCCAAAAAATTGAAGAAGAAGATAAACAAAGAGACAAGAAGATTGCAGATATTGATGATAGATTAACGGTGGTTGAACAAGATAAAAGTGGTATGTTGAGATGGGAGATGGATAGATCAGAATTCTATCTTAGATTCCAAAACATAAAGGAAGAAAAAGGACAAAACTTAGCTGAGATAATGATAGAAATACTAGCTGAAGCTTTGGAAATAACTCAAGAGAAGATGATGGATGGAATAGATGAGGTTTATCGAGTTTTCATGAGATATGCGATGAGAAATAGCTTACCAAGAGAAGTTCACATTAGATTTACAAAGAAAGCCATTAAAACACAAATATTGCAAGTGGCAAAAGAGAAAACATTGAAATACAAAGACAAGGAGATTGTGGTCTTGAAACACATACCCAGAAAAGTGAAAGAGATGAGAAGAGAATACCGATTCCTGACTAAAATGCTACTTTAAAAAGAGGTGAATTATAGATGGCTGATTCCAGAAGGTTTAATGTTCACATGGCAAGAACAGTGATACAGAATTGATTCAATTGAGAAAGCTGAATCATTTTACATGGAACTCTTCAGAGGGGAGGAAGAGACAGAAAAAGAAATTTCACTAAATGAATTCCAAGACGACTCCCAAATGATGACTGGAAAAGAAGAAGGTGCAGTAGGTGGAAAGGAGGAAGTCAAAGAACAACTTGAACCAAGATCTACAAGAGCTGTCAAACCTAACTATAAAATATAACTATAGAAGAGAAAAATTGATTACAATTAATATAAATGGACTTAACTCAGCCGTTAAAAGAAGGAAAACCTTTCATAAACTAGAGAAATTAAAATTTGATATAATCTGTCTACAAGAAGTACATATTAAAAAACAATATGAACAATTGTTAATACAGCCAAAACTAGGGAAAATATTTACTTCATTGACACAATGTAAGAAAAGAGGAGTAGTTTTAAATATTAAAGAGACCATCCCAGAAAAATTGATTTATACCGATGATGACGGAAGAATACTAATGTTGGAAATAATGGACAATAATACGAAAACACTCCTGATTGCAATCTATGCCCCGAATGAAAACAAGAAGAATTCTACAAAAAATTATAAATGAAAATAATTGAACTGGCCTATGCTAATATAGTTATGATGGGAGATTTTAATGGAATTGTCGACAATAAACTGGACTATACAGCACAGAAAGCAATAAAGCAAAACAGAAAGACTCTCCCTAAATATATTTTTTTAAATGGTAGATGAAATAAAATTAAGAGATATATGGAGAGAAAGAAATGCTAAAACTAAACAATATACCTTCTATTCAAATAGACACTTATCATGGTCCAGAATAGATATGATATGGATGTCAACAGAATTAATAACTAATATTCAAGAAATAAATATTGAAACAAGTACTTGGCAGATCACAATCCAATGACAATTAAATGGAAAGGACAAAAAAGAAGATCTAGATGGACGTTAAATAAGACTATTTTAAAGGAAAAAGACTTCACACCATGGATGGAGAAAGAACTGCCTTTTTTCTTTAGAGATAATAAAAAAGAAGATACATCAATTCAGAATGTATGGGATACAATGAAGGCATATGTTAGAGGCTTGATAATAGACTATACAAGGAAAAGAAATACCATGAAAAGATTAGCCTCTAAGGCTTTAGAGGATGAGTATAAAAGACTTGAAAAAGAGCTACAGAAAATGCTACAGAAAAAGGACATCAAGCTAAGAATGGATATAATTAAACACAAAATGGGTCAAATAGAAAAAGAAGAATTAGCACAGAAAATTAGAGGTGCTAAACAGAACTACTTTGAAGATGCAAACAAACCAGGTAGATGGTTAGCATACAAACTGAGAAAGGAGAAGGAATCAAGGAAAATATTACGATTAACAGATGACCAAGGCCAAGTTTGCTATGGTAGTAAAGAGAAGAAGGAAATCATTCGAGACTTCTATGGGAAAGTATATACCCAAGAGAATATTGATGAGGAAAGAGTTAAACAGTACTTACAGAATGCTAATTTACCTCAGATACCTAAAGAGACTGAAACAATGTTAGAAAGCAATATAACGATGATGGAGTTAACTGAAGCACTCAAGAAGCAAAATAATGGAAAGGCACCAGGCCTTCCGGCAGAATTTTATAAAACATTACAAGATTCGTTGAATCTTCCATTGCTAGAAGTTATGAATGAAGTTATCTTAAAGAAGAAGATACCTAAATCATGGTCAGAAGCCTATATTACAATTATTCCAAAAGAGGAGGCCGATCCATTACAAATTATGAACTATAGACCCATTTCTCTACTAAATGCAGATTATAAAATCTTTGCTTCAATATTGGCAGAAAGACTTAAAAAATACCTAAAGAATTTTATCCATCCTGATCAAAGTGGATTTCTGCCAAAGAGACAAATTAATGAGATATGAGAGTAATCTTGGATACTTTGGAATACTATGAGGCACATCCTGAAAAACAAATGGATCTGATATTTCTAGATGCACAGAAGGCATTTGATAATGTGAATTGGTGATTCATGTTATTATTGCTGGAACAGATGGGCTTTGCTAGAAAATTTATTCAAGCAGTAGAAGCTATATACCATAAGCAAACAGCAAAGGTAATGATAGAGGGAGAACTGACAGACTCTATCAATATAAGAAAAGGAACAAGACAAGGGTGCCCACTATCACCTTTGTTGTGTGTGTTAACTTTGGAAGTTCTAAGCAGAAATATTAGAGATGAAAAGGATATAAAAGGAATGAAAATCAAAATGGAAGATTTTAAGCTGCAAGCATTTGCAGATGATCCGGTTTTCATCTTATAAGACCCTCTAGAAACAGCACCAAAATTGATAGAAAAGATAGAGACATATGGAAAGGTGGCTGGTTTGAAAATAAATAAAGATAAGACAAAGATTTTGACAAAGAATATGCTATCACGACAAAAGGAAGAACTGGCAGACCTATTGAAAATTCAGGTCACTAATAAGATCTTGGGGATATACTTGACAGCAAGATGTAGTACACTAAAAGAGAATAATTATATCAAACTTAAACAGCAGATAGCGCTAGATCTGGCAAAATGGGAAAATTTACAACTGTCACTAATACGGAGAATTTCAACAATCAAGATGAATATATTACCCCAAATTTTATATTTGTTTCAAACAATTCCAATTAGGCTTGGAAAAAATTACTTTGAAGATTTAAATAAAATTGTGTTGAAATATATATGGCAAGGTAAGAAAGCAAGAATAAAGTTAAAGCTTCTGCAAGATGCTAGAATTAGAGGAGGATTTGGTTTGCCTAATTGGGAGTTGTATTATCAAGCTACAAATCTGATGTGGGTTAAGGAATGGATAACACTAAGAAATACTAGATTGTTGACATTAGAAGGACATGATTTGTTGTTGGGGTGGCATGCTTTTTTATGGTATAAAGGAATTAAAACACAAGGGTATTTTAGAAGATATTATATATGGGAGTCTCTGTGGTTAAACTGGGAGAAGATTAAAAGACAATGTTATTTGAAAATTCCAGTCTGGCTATTGACTATTGAAGCATTTTCTTATCCTATAATATATAAGAAGGAACAAACAGTTAGATATGGTGAAATACTGAATGAAAAGGGTAAACTCAAATCTATATAAAAACTAGAGGAACAAGGTATAAAGATGAATCAGTTTTCATATGCGCAAATACATTCAAGGTATGATAAAGATTCTAAAATAGAAGGTTTCTATGATAAATTGACTGATTTAGATAAGATTTTGACAGGTACTGATGAAAAGGTGATTAAAAAATTGTATGGATATTTATTAGAAACTAAATTAGAAGAAGAACAAGTTAAAGAAACAATGATTGCTTGGGGGAAGAATTTTGGATATGGAATTGATTTAGAGAAACAGCAAAAATTGTGGTCTCAAAATTATAAAATGACAATGTCAACAGCATATAAAAAAAATTTGTATAAGATGTTTTAGAGGTGGCATTTCCCCCCGACAAGAATAGCAAGAATGTTCAAGAATAAATCTGAAAAATGTTGGAAATGTCATCAGACACCTGGCTCATATTACCATATGTGGTGGACTTGTGCAGATGCTAAAGGATACTGGACCAAAATCCACATGCGGTTGGATAAAATGACAATATATATATATATATAGACTTGAAACCGGAGGTATTTTTATTGGGAATTTTACCTGAAATATATAGTAAAGACTTGAAATATCAGATTGTAAATGTATTAACAGTGGCTAGGATTGTATTTGCTAAAAATTGGAAAAATGAGAAAACACCATCACAGGAGGAAATCATTAAGAAAATATTGGAATGTGCTGAAATGAGTAGATTGACATTTGAAATTAGAGAACAAGAGGATAAACAATTTTATAAAATTTGGGATCTATTCTATCAATGGTTGGACAATAAAATACAGTAATGAAATATGTAGACTTTTAGAAAATAATAAATATATAAAGATGTACTTTTTTCTTATTATATCTACAAAATGATTTTAGGATAGATTTGGGTTGATAATATGAACTGTTATAAAACAAACTAAGTAAATTATGATTATCTTGTAAAACATGAATGAATAAAAGCATAGTCAAATGATTGATTAATAATGATACTAAGGTATTTAATTTTTGATTGAAAATACGAGATTATATACAATATAATTGTAACTGAAGACTATGAAATGGAAGCACAAAACAATTTGCAAACCAACCAGCACACTGTATGTACACCTATGGAAGATAGCTTGATGTTTTTATGTTTTGTTTGTTTATGTCTGTTTTAAAAACCAATAAAAAAATTTAAAAAAAAAAAAACAGAAACAGCTTGTGTGTATTATTGCTTGGTGACTTTGGGATTTTTGGATATTATATTTGAATGACTAAAAACAATTGGATGGCTGTTTAAAAAAATTCTACAATGGCATCACTTCTGGATGAACTGAAAATGGAATTTAAAAAATATAAAGAAGAGACACAAGAAGGGAAGGGCTTTTTTGGCTCCGTTTTTCAATTCTTAGAAATGCCGATCTGCATCTACGAAAAATAACAAGAAAGGACTGTGCAACTAGAAGATTGGGACAAAGAAGAAGCCATCTTTAATGAACAAGTAACTCTATTTGGGGAAGAAAGGGGAAAGGGGGGAAAGAGAATGGAGAATTTAAGACTTAAAAAAACAGCCAAAAAAGGGGAAAATAATTTGAAAAGCGGATACAAAGTTGGAAAGCACCAGAAAAGAGGAATACAGAAGAGGGAAATGGAGGTGGAGAGACAGCGGGGTAAAAAGGGGAGAGAGAAGAAGAAAGGGAAGAAGGAAGGGAAGAGAAGCTACAAAGGTTTGGAGCAAGATGTAAAGAAACAGGACTTATTCAGAGATAATGGGTGAAAATTTAACTGAAAAAGGGATTCTGTGAAGGTACATAAGATTCTATTGTTATATTTGTAATAGAAATGTTAGAAACTTGGAAACAACATATGATTAAAAAGTGGGATAAAATAGTGTAATTTAGTGAAACTTTTGTGAACAAAATAAATGAAATAAAATAAATGAGAGAATTGAATTAGGAAGGAACGGGAACATTTTAATTACTCAATGTTTTATAAAATATAAGTGTAGTGGGGGTAATTAACTATGGAAAGTTTATAAGTCTTCCCATAGAAGTATGATACTTATCTGAAAAGTAATGTGTAAAATGTTAAGATTTAAATGAATATTAATGTTAATGATAGAATTGAATTGGTATGGATTGTTGTTTTAATTATATTATACATTTATAATTTTTTCTTTTTTCAAAATACAGTGTGTAGTTTTAGAATGTACCAAGCAGAACCTGAACGGAAGTTATGTATTATATTAAATGTTATAATTTTAGGGGAAAGATATAAAGGCGTCATACTCCCATCAGTGATCACAGTAGAAATTTTGTTCAATGAGTAAAGATAGTAGACAGTTGAAACAGGACAGACAAAGAATATAAGTACAATGATTTGAATTGAGATGAAATAAATAAAATAAAATTAAGAAAGTTAAAAGGGAGGAGAAGCTATATAGAAAATGTAGAATAGTAATAAGATATGGAATGGAATATAATAATGAGCATGAACTTGAATTTGTGTCTGTACGAAGAGATGTAACATGGGATCATGCTGCTTTCAAAAAAGATGTTTTATGTTTTTATGTTTTATGTTATGTTTGTTTTTAAAAATCAATAAAATTTTCAAAAAAACCAAAAAAACCTCCCACCCGTATTAATGGCTTATCCAGACAAAAACTCTTTCATGCACACGTCTTTTCAAATAATATGAAAAGTCCTTGTTACATTGCTTCTGTGTAGCTTCTGTGTTGCTGTCTCTTCCCGCTTTTGCTCTGATTTCTCAAAACTGATCAGGATAAAGATGGATAAAGTACTGTTCATATCCTATATAATTCACACTTTATGTAAACTAACCAGTTGATTTCTTTGAGTTACTTTTGGCTTTCAAAGGATAGAGACAAGTGATCATGGATGTATCATGATGTCATAGTGCAAAACCATAACTAACAGACTTGTGTCAGACATCAGGACATAACTACCTGTGGCCTATAGAGTCTGAATTATGTTACCTCCACAAATATCATTTTGATATCTGCTTCTTGCAAGGATTTCTGTGAATAGCTACCGATAGTCCTCCACTTATGACCGTCCCTTAGCAACCATTCAAAGCTACAATGAACTTCCCTGGGTGATGTTTTCAACCCAGATTCAATGTTCAGAGATCTGCCTCCCCAACAGTCATGTGATTGTACTTCATGTACTCTATAACTGACTTGCCATTATAGGCTGTGCAACTATGGGCCGGTTTTGCCAAAAACTGGAAGTAAATGCTGGTTTTCAGCCAGTCACATGACCCCGGTCATGTGTCTACCTTTTGTAATGGTTTTGCTGAAAACCACCCTTTACTTCCAGTTTTCAGCAAAACTAACAGACTTGTGTCAGATATCAGGACATAACTACCTATGGCCTATAGAGTGAATCATTGTTAGTTTAATGACCATAGTGTTCAGTTAACCACTGCCACAATAAAGGTCATAAAATCGGGATATCACATAGGTAACCCAATGTATGACCATCCTGACTTATAACCATAATGGGCAGTTTCCATTACAGTTATAACTTGAGGACTACCTATATCTGTAGCAAACTCATAACATCAACCATGAACAGTAAAAGCAATACATTAACACCAGTTGTTGGGGATTCATGGAAAATATATATATCTAAATCCACAGAATATTGTAGGAACTAAGTATGAGGCTAAATTGGTTGGAAAAGGGTAAAGGAGGGATAACAGAAGATTGGTGGAATAGAGAATGGGATATTTTGGGAAGTATAATCTATTCACAATTAATATGCACAACATTAAGGCCAAAATCTGTTTATTTAAAATTTATTCCTTTTATCAGGCAAAGTGATCTGTCCTGCATTGCAGAATTGTTAATTGGAGATATTGAATGATCAAAGGATGAAGTATGCATTTAACTTTAGCACAATTCAGTTTTATATTAATTTTTTTTAAAGTTTCCTACTCGCATAGAACCTTTCCCTTTGAGCCCAGTAGATTTCTACATAAGTCAAAACTCTTTCTCATCTTGGTCAGCACAAATCTTTCCTAGGACTCATCCAGCTTGTACTTACACTTTTAATCTTTTCTAGTTTTCAGAAAATTCTTTAGCTTCTAATCTCCATTCTTTTGGAGATTTTGCTGTTACTCTTTACTGACAGCCTTTCTAGCTCTCTGAGTTTTATATTTCCGGTTGACCTCATTTCACTACAGCTGCTTTGTATGAAACTTTATGGACATCCACTTTTTTTCTCCTATTATTTTCTAATAAATCTTCATTCATGCTCAAGAACCTTAGTTAGAGTGCACACAGTATGACTAGGTGAGACAACCCAGGAGCAAATACAGTACCCAGGTTTGTATTTACATATAGTGGTTTTATCCCTTCAAAAGCAAATATACATACAAGTACTTTGATACAGGCCTTGAACAAACAGCAATCAGTAATCAGCTACACCACAAAAGCACACATGGAGAGGGAGATACGTCCCCCACAGAATCTCACTTATATTACAGCCTCTTAAAGTGGTTGCAGTCAAATAACTTTGCTGACTCATTGCTACCATTGCATTATCATTATAACATTATAGTATTACAACATTACAGCACTAGTCAGCTATTAAATCATCATTACCCTGAAAGCCTTCTATGCATTTACTAGGAACAATCAATGCAAAATACCATCCATCAACATAGATGGAATGGTAATAATGATCAATAAATATCTGCAATTACAGAAATTAGAATAAAACAGGTAGTTAACAGGTATTATATCAAATTCTCAACAGGAACAATTGGAGTTGAAGGACTTTGGTTAAGACAGGTACTCTTGAACATAGCTACTTTGACACTTTCATTACAGTGTAAATTAGGGGTCAACAACCTTCCTAGGCAATAAATCCTTTCTTTCCCTGGTCTATCTGCTGTTTTATACATTCAAATCCATGCTGTGCTCTAAAGTCTTTAGAAAACATTGCAGCTGGTTTTCTGTACAATGTAGAAAAGCAGCCTGCTGCTTTGTCATTATATTCTCTCCCTCCCTCCCTCCCTCCTCCCCCCTCTTTTCTGGCTGGTTGAATTTTGCTTGCCTCAAGGGATGAAAACTCACTGGCTACTTATTTATTATTTGCAAATAATAATAATAAAAAAATCAAACATCACCATTAACAATAAATTGTTGTGCTTTTAACTTGAAAAGCACTAATACAATACTGCAAGGAAGATCATATAGATTTCAATTATTTTTTTTAAAATCACAGCATTTGCCAAAATGTCCAAGAACCATACCTGACAGATAGATGGCCACAAGAATAATCTTGCATCAAGTACCTAGAGGTTGTCCTCCATTCTACAACAGTAGAAAAAACCTATGGGGACTTCATGGCTGAAAATGCCCAGAGGAGTTCATCTGCCATCCTTAACTCTTCAAGACAAGAAGTGGCCACTATATACCTGCAGCAATCAAATTATTCAAAGCCAAGCTCTTAGCCAGCTTCTTTATGATACCCAGGAGGACCCCTTCTTTGTTCTGCACCATTAGAGCTTATACAATCCAATTTTTTAATATCACCCCTCAAGTCCCGAAATATATTTCCAATGCTTCCCTGAGACTAGAAATAGGCCTTATGAAAGTAGAGGATCAATTACTGGCTCAGAGTATCATTTTCCCCCCTTGGTCTAATCACGCCTAATCAGTTTTGAGCAATGATTTCTAATCCACATGGAAACAGGTGGTGGCAACCAAAATCTTATTCTTGGACTGGAGGTCTTCTATTGGGCCTGGGGTCAATGAGACCAATGCACTTATTAAACAGTGTATAGGAGGCACAGAGAGCCAATTGGATCTAGCCAGGACCCCAACTTTCATACCAGTTAACCCAACAGATACTCTGGCTCCCCCATGGCATACTTAATTAAACATGAAGTACCTAAACACCAGAGGGTCTTTACTCTGGCATGATGTCATGCCCTCCCTTCAGCAATCCTTGAAAGCCAGGGCAAAAATTACTCAGAGAGACAATACCCTATAACTCTGGACACACAAAAACAACAGAGGGCATGCTTCTCCAGTGCCTGTATTAGAGAGACATCTGTTCTAGTCTCATTTCAGTATTACTGCACAAATATCTAGGGTGACAAAGCAATTCTACACCACCCTGCTGCTTTCAGATATCAACCTTGATACAACATACAGTGTTGTCAGGTCCTGTGCTGCAGCACTTAAAATTCATCAGATGATGACCTGTGCTATAAAATAGACTTAATGAGCATCTAGTTTGCCAAACTAAAATGTTCTGTGATTTGATAGATAATAGCCTTCCACATAGTAACCTTCATGATCCTCCTACATTGATCAATGCTCCTATTCTCCCCTTTCATATTCTTTTAGATACTTTTGCATATATTCTATTTTAATACATCTTCTAGCATTTGATATTTTTTATACTTTTGTTACTTATTCATTAATGGTATTCTACCCTCTTAACGCTGCTTTATGACCACAATAAAGATTGATTGATTAATTAATACAACTTGAAAAAGGCTAGCATTAGGACTGAGGAAAAATATTTGACTCAAAGGAAAGCTCTGAGCAATCCTATAATTACAGAGTGGCATTCCAAGAAACCGTTCAGAAAAATAAAACAATGTCATGGAATATAACATTCTCCTAGCATGCAGAGATCACTAGAAATTGCTTTGGGCCACGGACCAAATCAGCATGGGAAGGTATTGTCCAAGAGTCAGTTGCAACCAATAATTCCAAATAATGACTGCTAATCAAACATAGGAAGAATGGGGTGAGCTCTGTCTACTCCCTTGATTAAACAGTGAAATACTCTCAAAGGAAACTGACAAGGCAACTGATTCTTTATTCTCTTATTCTCTTTTAAAAATGTTTTTCATAATGTTTTACAACTATATACTGTTTTATTTTGATTGCTATGGTTTAATCACACCCTTTTAATCATATAACCTATGTCCTATACCTGTAAGCATTCATTCTCCACCCATTGGAGTGACTTCCTGATTAGCTATTTGCAAAATAATCACATTCCCATCTGTGGCTTTTCCCCACAGAGTCCTTTAGTAATGGGAATTAGACACATTATTCTGCTGAAGTACAGATGGTTTATCATAGAAATGGCAAAAACAAACCTACAGTAAAAATGAATAACAGGACAACATAGACAGAAGGGATCTTGGAGGTCTTCTAGTCTAAACCCCTGCTCAGGCATTAAACTCTATATCATTTCAGACAAATGGTTGTCCAATCTCTTCTTAAAAAATCCCAGTGTTGGAAGACTTCATAACTTCTGGAGGCAAGTCGTTCCACTGATTAATTGTTCTAACTGTCAGGAAATTCTTCCTTAGTTCTAGGTGGCTTTTCTTCTTGATTAGTTTCCATCCATTGCTTCTTGGTCTGCCTTCAGGTGCTTTGGAGAATAGCTTGGCCATCTCTTCTTGGAACACAGTTATCATGTCACCCCTAGCAGTGGTGGGATTCAAATTGGTTTACCGCTGGTTCAGTGGGTGTGGCTTGGTGGGCGTGCTTTGTGTGCGTGCATACAGAGGATTTCCTACTGACCTTCTCCTGCACTTCTGCACTCTTCCTGTCTCTTCAACAGCTGACATGTGGCAATCTGCTGTGCTGCACAATACAGTTGAGTGTTAAAAGCAAGAAATAAAGGTCAGTATGGAGCTGGGGCAGGTAGGCCCAGCAGCTGATCCTCGGAGTGAACCAATTCATTCCCAGATGATCTTTGGAGCTACCAGTTTGGCCAAACCAGGCCAAACTGGTAGAATTCCACCCTTGACCCCTAGTCCTTCTTTTCATGAAGCTAGGCATATCCAGTCACTGCAACCCTTCTTCATATGTTTTAGCCTCCAGTTCTCTAATTTCATTGGATACAGCAACATAATTCATATTTAGTGAAGTAATGATTGGGAAGCAATTGGGATGGTGCTACAAACACGATAATGTATTAGAACAGTGGTTCTTAATCTTTTCTTCATCTTGGAGAATACCTTCTGTGGCCATAGACCATGGCCATGGTCCCCCAAGATGTAACTCAGGATTTAAATCATAACATTTTAAAGCCTTCATGGACCCCCTATAATGACATCACCACCACCACCACCACCACCACCCCAAGTTTCATGGACCACAGGTTGAGTACCATTGTATTAGAATATACATAAACTAAATGAGCTTTCAACTAGTTACTGTAATTTCTAAGGTTATCTTCTTCTCAATGTTATCTTCTAGCTTACACTAGAATGTAAAAACATGCATTTCTTTGAAGAGAAAATAACATTGCACAAACTTAAAGAATCAGATGCTTTTTTGGGTGCACAGGGATAATATTATAGACTGGGAAAATGTATTGGACAGGACAAAGTTCCAACTGAGTTCAGAAAACATGCATTAATTGTGCCAAACTATCAGGGAATGTGCCCACCTTATGAGCCTATTCAGGCAGGGAAGAACTCAGCTGCAATACACCAGGAGGCAAGAGGGGAAAGCAAACAGCATTTAATTAATTTCCATTGTTTCTACTGTAGAACGTGCTCCAAAGTAATCATTGAGAACTTCAGATAGTCCTTTACTGCAAAAGAATCCTAATGCAACCAAATTGGAATTCTTTATTGTCATTGTACATATATACACAGTATACATACAATGAAAATCTCAGTCCCATAGCCTTTTATAGAATCTTACTATGCTTATGCCAGTCCTTTAGAACTCCTTTCCTCTGTAGGAAACATTCTGCAACAAGTCACTACAAATTTTAGAACAAGGATCCCATCATTAAATGTAGATGGAACATTTATGATCATAGTTGACAAGTTAAGAGGTTTGGTAAAGTCTATTTTTAGATGAGAATCAACACATCAAGAAAAGCTATTCTGTCTTTTTCATCACTTCGATAATTATCATTTACACCATTCTTAGCATTCAATTTAGTCTTCCAGTGGCTGCCTTGATTTTGGTATATTAAGGAAGCTTGATTTAACTGTCATAATAAAAGCAAGTCTTTGAAGTGATAAAATGCACTAGGGAACCACATTAAAAATGCACCAGAATTACAGTGACAACTTTAATAGAATAAAGTTCTTAATTAACTCATCTGTGCTAGACATTTTTAGTTTCTTTGCCAATTTACACACTATACTTCTGTTTAATTTTGTTTTAGAGCTGGGGGAATAAACACAGACAAACCAGCCAATCAATAGACAGAGGCACATTTAAAATAAAGTAACCCATATGAACAAATTCCAAAGGAATCTTAATTCTCATTCTGCATAGAAATTTTATATGAAAGTAAATTATGCTTGAAATGCACATTATACTCATATTTATTATGAAACTGTAATAAAAACCCATATTTTGCTACAGTCATTGCAGTGCAATTTTATCTCATACATCTTCCCATGCTAGAAATATAGCACTGTTATGGCAAATTAAGAATAAACAGTTTTTCTCCCCCTCTTCCATTTAATTGTTTAATACATTTTTTTCCACTCCTGTGTTTCAATCTTTCTAAATTCTTCAGTTAGGAGTAATTAATCTAAATGATTTGGGAGATAATAAGTGAAGCAACCTGATGTAGTAATAATACTTGTTTTTGTTACAGTATATAGAATAGTAGTTGACATGAACTGAATATTAATGTGAAGGGAATATAGATGTGAAAAATGCAGTTAGAAATTAATTTGTATCAAGAGAAGTATTAATTTCTAAATGTTGGAAAATAATCATTTCCACTTTATTTTGTTTTGGTCAGACTTGGACTTCCATCTGTCAGAAATGGTGTAGGCTCTCCCGCTTGGGCGGGGGGTTGGACTAGATGACCTACAAGGGCCCTTGCAACTCTGATTATCTGTTATCTGTTATCTGACTTCACTTTGAGTAAATCACACTTAGGGAAGAATGAGTAGAAACTAGAACAGAGGCAGAAAAGAACATTAAAAGTTCATTAGAGGATTAAAGTCTGGGCCCTCTAAAGAACAATGAGTATATTTGTCTTTGAGAAAAACAATTGGGAAAGGATATGGTAGCCCTTTTTAAATACTTAAAAGCATACCACACAGAAGTCAGGGCCAGTTGTCTTTTGTTCAGGGCACATAATCATAGATTAAGTTTCAGAAAGGCTAAAAGGTAGTTCAACCATAAAATCAATTCCTCAGAAAGGTGAGCACATCACTGAATAAATTGAAAAAAACATCTGAAAGGCTTTAGTTGTGGATTCTTTAATTTGGATTCCTATCCAATTGTTGGATTGTTGTAGTCATTGTTGGAGAAGAGCCATGTTAATCCATCGTAGCTCTCCCTCTCCCCCCTCCCCTCTCTCTCTTTCTCTCTCTCTCTCTCTCTGTGTATATGTGTGTGTGTGTGTGTGTGTGTGTATGATAGCATCTTTTCTGATTGATTGATTATATACAGTCAAGTTGGTGTCAATTCTTAACTACATAGATATTGTTCATGACAATTTGTCCCTAACATAATCCTTCAGATCTTCCATCAATACACTTGTTGCCACTGTAACTGAATCCATCCATTGAGTCATCCTCTTCTTTTTTCTTACATCTTTTCCAGCATTAGACATTCTCCAGAGAGCTTCATTTTCACATACTGTTTTCAAAGTAAGATAATTTAAGCTTGGTCATTTATGCTTTGAGTGAGAACTTTGGGTTGATATATATATATATATATTTGATAATCCATTTGTTTGTCCTCTTTGCTGCCAATACTATTCTCAGGAGTCTTCTTCAACACCAAAGTTCTAAAATATCAATATTCTTTCTATTCTGCTTATTCAAAGTGCAAGTTCACTTCCATAAAGTGTTACATGGAATTTTTACAATTAGAATTTATTTTTAATATACAACATAAAATTTGCTCACCAGAAAAATAGCTACAAAGCTCTTCTTTGCACTGTGTAAAGGAGTTGGACTCAATAATCTAAATTACCACTTTCAGGTATCTCTACATATGAAAGGGTTAAGGTTCCATTTACAATCAGATGTATCTTTGCAAGAAAAAGTTTGCAAATAAAGCAAATGCATCTTCATTCTAAGTAAGGATTAAAAAGTGATGTAATATTCTTACAGAATATTTAACTTAACATACAAACTTAACATAGAAAACAAATTGCCCTGTTTAGGAGAAAGGATTGCATGGGAGGATGGAATAATATATGTCAAGTATATGGATTGTATCTTCCATTAATACAAGGTTTTGATACAGAAGAAAAAATAGGTCCGTGGAAGGAAAGGGGCAGGATGTTCAGTTCCTAAGAATGTCTAGGACCATAGAAATTGGCTCAAAAGTTTTTGAAAAAAATTGGAACAGCATGGGAAATGAAGAAATTGTTGGGAGATGGGTGTTGTGGGGATGGCAGTCAAGTCAGATGAGTCAGAGGAGATGGAGCGGGTGCCTGGTTATTATTGGACTGGCAGAGGCTCTGAGGAGCCAGATACAGAGCAGGGGCCATTTACACATGCTCAGGCAGAGAGACCGCTGAGATGAGTGAGGGAGAGGAACAGCTGGGCCCTATCCCAGATGTGCATATGCACAGAGAAGTACAGAGGGGAGAGCAATGCAGGACTAAGGGCCAGCTATCCAAGAAAAGAAGGAGACATTAACAAGCCCCTCTCTGGCTGGGATATAAGGAGGAGGGATGTGAGAGATGTGGTTGTCAGAGACATCTGTTCGTGCTCCAGAAGAGTTCCCTCTGGCAGATTCCTTGCCAGGATTTCCTGGCTACTAAACCAGATTGGTCAGGACTCTTTGTGTTGGGATTGAAGTGCTAATTGAGGCTCCCTGTGGGGAACTCAGAGACTGTTATGACTTGTGAATCACCATGGATATGTGACCTGGAGCTTTGTCAGTGAATGCCATGAATTTCTGCCTTTCTAAATAAAAAGGGGTTTATCCTCACAAGTAGACTGTTGAGTGGGGCTTGTGAAGGCTGGGTCAGAACAGTGGGCAACATATAAGTTATTATTAGGTTGATCACAGAATCAATCAGATGTTTAGACTGGATTTGGCATTTTTGTCTACCTGCAGAATCTTTCAAAGGGACTTGGAATATCAGATTTTGTTGTCTGATGCTTTTAATGGCATCAGATGTAAGCCATCCCAAGTAAGGCTGCTTTCACAATTGACTGAGGATGGTTTTCAATGCCAATGCTATTCAAGTGATGTTCCAGAAGTTTTAGAATTGTCCCCAGGGCACATATTATTAGAGGTGCCATCTTTGCTCCCCGCCCCCACTGTCATTCTACCCCTTTTTGCAAGTCTTTATATTTTGTGAATTTTCTCCAATTTTCTTATTCTTTTTTTATTGTACTTCAGTGCCCCAATGATTGTTGGCACACTGGTTGCCATAGCCAAATAATAATAATAATGTTGGATGGCACTTAAAAAATCAATCTCCCACTCCCTCTCCCTCCTTCCCCCTCCCTCCCCTCTCTCTATATATGTATGTGTGTGTGTGTGTGTGTGTGTGTGTGTGTGTGTGTATACATACATACATACATACATACATACATACATACATACATATATATATGTGTGTGTGTGTGTGTGTGTGTGTGTGTGTGTATATATATATATATATATATATATATATATATATATATATATATGTAGATCTTTGGTTGTTCGGTTTCTCCCGCGTAAGATTTGAAGTATCTAGGCAACGTTTCGATGAAGTCTCATTCATCATCTTCAGGCTTCTGTCTCCAGCTCTGTGCTTCTCAGAGTAATGGAGATTGCAGCTGCTTCCTCCTTTAACTGCCAGTGGGGGTGGAACTTGATTGGGTGGGGGCTTGGCTGTGTTCTGATTGGGTGGGGGGTGTTCTCATTGGTAGGGGTTTGGCTGTGTTCTGATTGGTTGGGGGTTAGCCGTGTTCTGATTGGTTGGAGGCCTGTTCTGTTCAGGAGGGGGCTTGGTTGTGCTCAGGTTAGTTTTAGTTGCTGGGGATTTGAGCTGGAGAGTTGTGATCTTGCTGTTTGGCTTCTAGTTCGTGGTCCTGCTGCATCTTCATAGTGGGTGTTGGTTTGCTTCATGTATGGCTCAGAGGGGTTTGAAGTGGGTAGTGATGCAGCTGCAGTGCAGCTTCTGGTCCATGGTCGTTTCTCATTTTCTGAATGGGTGGGAGTCTGTTTTCTACATGGAAGTGTGGTGGTGGCATCTTGTGTGGCTCTCATGGGTGTGGGTCCAGTGTCCTTCTTCATGTTAGGTACTCGTCTGTTCATGAGGGCGGGTTTCCAAATGGCTGGAAGGCGGGAGGTGTCATCTCGTTTGTTCATGCTGTGTGGGCGTTTTTCTATCTCTATGGCTTCTCTGATTATTCTGCTGTTGAAGTGTTCGGTTTTGGCGATAGTTCTGGTATTTTTAAAATCAATTTCATGTCCTGTGGCTTTGAGGTGTTGGACCAGGGAAGAGGTCGTTTCTTCTTTTTGATTGAGTTCTTATGTTCTTCAATGCGTGCGCTTATTCTTCTGTTAGTTTGTCCAATGTATGTGTTAGGGCAGGCTGTGCAGGGGATTTCGTATACTCCTTGGTTTTCTAATTCGATTTTGTCTTTGGGGTTTCTTAGGATGGTGGATATTTTTCTGTTTGTGCAGAATGCTGTTTTGATGTTGTGTTTTTGGAGGATCTTGCTAATTTTGTCTGTAGTGCCTTTTATATATGGGAGGAGGGCTTTTCCGTTTTCTTGTTCTCTGTCTTGGATTTTGGTTGGGGCTTCTTTTTGGATTAGGTGGGTAATCTTCTTTCTTTGGAATCCATTGGCTGTAAGTACGTTGGTGAGAGTGTGTAGTTCGGTTTTTGGTGTTGTTCATCGGCTAAGCATTTTGTTCTGGAGATGAGTGTCTTGGCTACGGAATTGATCTGTGCTGGGTGGTGGTGTGAGAGTGCATGTAGATAGCGGTTAGTATGTGTTTTCTTCTGGTAGATGGTGTGTCCTAGGGAGCCATCGGATCTTTTGTATACCAAGACATCTAGGAAGGGAAGTTGATTGTTGGCTTCTGTTTCCATGGTGAATTGTATTTTGGGGTGTAGACTGTTGAGGTATGTGAGGAAGTTGTTCAGTTTTTCTTTCCCGTGTGGCCAGATTATGAAGGTGTCATCTACGTATCTGAGCCAGAGTTTGGGTTTGTGGTCGTATTTTTCTAGAGCTTGTGTTTCAAAGTGTTCCATGTAGAGGTTTGCGATGACAGGTGAGAGGGTGATCCCATAGGTGCTCCTTCTATTTGTTTGTATTTTTGTCCATTGTAGGTGAAGTAAGTATTGGATAGGCAGTGGTTGGTTAGATCTAGGATGTGCTTGGGGGTTGTATTTGTTTTGGATGGCTGTCAAGGCTTCTTTTATTGGCACTTGGGTGAAGAGGGATGTGACATCGAAGCTTACTAGTAGGTCGCTAGGTTGTAAGTTTTGTTTCTTTATGATCTCGATGAACTGGAATGAGTTTCTTACGTGTGAGTTGATGGATTCTGCATAGGGTTGTAGTTGTTTGGCAAGAAATTTGGCCAGGTTTTGTAGAGGTGAGCCTATGGAGCTGACTATTGGTCTGAGTGGGGTTCCTTCTTTGTGTATTTTGGGGAGACCATAAAGCTTGGGGCATCTGGATGATTTTTCTCTGGGTATGATTCCTTGCTGGATTTTTTCACTGATGGGGAGGCTTTTATTTTAGATTTGGTAGTTTTTTCTAGGTAGGTGGTGGGGTCTGTCTTTAGGGGTTTGTATGTGGGGTCTTGGAGTAGGTTGGTTAGCTTGGTTTGGTAGTCAGATGTGTTCATTACCACTGTCGCATTGCCCTTGTCTGCTGGTAGGATTATTATGCTGGTGTCTTCTTTCAGGTTACGTAGTGCAGTTTGTTCTTCTTTGGATAAGTTGCTTTTGGGTGGTTTGCTAGTGCAGAGGATGTTGGTGATTTCGAGTCTGATTTTGTTAGCATCATCAGGGTTGGTTTTGGTCAGGCTGGTTTCAACTCCACATATGATGGTTTCTGTGGGGATGTGTTTGGGAGCGACAGCAAAGTTGAATCCTTTTGAGAGGATCTTGGTTTCAGCTTCAGTGAGGATCTTGTCTGAGATGTTGTGCACTGTTTGTTTCATGTGTGGCTGTGGGGGGGGAGGAGTTGGTTTCTGGCATTGTTGTAGTTTCCTGAGTTTGTTGGTCTGTGTGTCTGTCTTGAGGATGGTCTGTGTTTCGGCTCTCCAGACAGCGAGTTGTTTGGATTTGTCCCAAAGTAGAGGGTGAATCTTGTTGCTGAGTTTGAGGTGGAGTGTGAGGAGATCTTTGTTGATTTGGTCTAGGAGAAACCTTTTGTGTGAAGTTCATTTCTAATTAGGGCCAGTTCTGTTCTTTTAAGGATGCGTTTGGTGGCTGCTCTGTTGGTGTGGAATTTCAATTGGAAGCTTGTGGGAATTAAATTTTGATCTCGGCAGTTGCATAGGAATGCAAGGTCACATAAAATGGAGGCTCTTTGGACTTCAAGTTTTTCATAAGTCCTGGTCAGATGGTGGGTTTCCTCCCGTAGAGGTGCAATATTTGTTTTCTGAGGTTCTCGCGGGTATTTATATGTAGATCTTTGGTTGTTCGGGTTTTCTCCCGCGTAAGATTTGAAGTATCTAGGCAACGTTTCGATGAAGTCTCATTCATCATCTTCAGGCTTCTGTCTCCAGCTCTGTGCTTCTCAGAGTAATGGAGATTGCAGCTGCTTCCTCCTTTTAACTGCCAGTGGGGTGGAACTTGATTGGGTGGGGGCTTGGCTGTGTTCTGATTGGGTGGGGGTGTTCTCATTGGTAGGGGTTTGGCTGTGTTCTGATTGGTTGGGGGTTAGCCGTGTTCTGATTGGTTGGAGGCGTGTTCTGTTCAGGAGGGGCTTGGTTGTGCTCAGGTTAGTTTTAGTTGCTGGGGGATTTGAGCTGGAGAGTTGTGATCTTGCTGTTTGGCTTCTAGTTCGTGGTCCTGCTGCATCTTCATAGTGGGTGTTGGTTTGCTTCATGTATGGCTCAGAGGGGTTTGAAGTGGGTAGTGATGCAGCTGCAGTGCAGCTTCTGGTCCATGGTCGTTTCTCATTTTCTGAATGGGTGGGAGTCTGTTTTCTACATGGAAGTGTGGTGGTGGCATCTTGTGTGGCTCTCATGGGTGTGGGTCCAGTGTCCTTCTTCATGTTAGGTACTCGTCTGTTCATGAGGGCGGGTTTCCAAATGGCTGGAAGGCGGGAGGTGTCATCTCGTTTGTTCATGCTGTGTGGGCGTTTTTCTATCTCTATGGCTTCTCTGATTATTCTGCTGTTGAAGTGTTCGGTTTTGGCGATAGTTCTGGTATTTTTAAAATCAATTTCATGTCCTGTGGCTTTGAGGTGTTGGACCAGGGAAGAGGTCGTTTCTTCTTTTTTGATTGAGTTCTTATGTTCTTCAATGCGTGCGCTTATTCTTCTGTTAGTTTGTCCAATGTATGTGTTAGGGCAGGCTGTGCAGGGGATTTCAGATACTCCTTGGTTTTCTAATTCGATTTTGTCTTTGGGGTTTCTTAGGATGGTGGATATTTTTCTGTTTGTGCAGAATGCTGTTTTGATGTTGTGTTTTTGGAGGATCTTGCTAATTTTGTCTGTAGTGCCTTTTATATATGGGAGGAGGGCTTTTCCGTTTTCTTGTTCTCTGTCTTGGATTTTGGTTGGGGCTTCTTTTTGGATTAGGTGGGTAATCTTCTTTCTTTGGAATCCATTGGCTGTAAGTACGTTGGTGAGAGTGTGTAGTTCGGTTTTTGGTGTTGTTCATCGGCTAAGCATTTTGTTCTGGAGATGAGTGTCTTGGCTACGGAATTGATCTGTGCTGGGTGGTGGTGTGAGAGTGCATGTAGATAGCGGTTAGTATGTGTTTTCTTCTGGTAGATGGTGTGTCCTAGGGAGCCATCGGATCTTTTGTATACCAAGACATCTAGGAAGGGAAGTTGATTGTTGGCTTCTGTTTCCATGGTGAATTGTATTTTGGGGTGTAGACTGTTGAGGTATGTGAGGAAGTTGTTCAGTTTTTCTTTCCCGTGTGGCCAGATTATGAAGGTGTCATCTACGTATCTGAGCCAGAGTTTGGGTTTGTGGTCGTATTTTTCTAGAGCTTGTGTTTCAAAGTGTTCCATGTAGAGGTTTGCGATGACAGGTGAGAGGGTGATCCCATAGGTGCTCCTTCTATTTGTTTGTATTTTTGTCCATTGTAGGTGAAGTAAGTATTGGATAGGCAGTGGTTGGTTAGATCTAGGATGTGCTTGGGGGTTGTATTTGTTTTGGATGGCTGTCAAGGCTTCTTTTATTGGCACTTGGGTGAAGAGGGATGTGACATCGAAGCTTACTAGTAGGTCGCTAGGTTGTAAGTTTTGTTTCTTTATGATCTCGATGAACTGGAATGAGTTTCTTACGTGTGAGTTGATGGATTCTGCATAGGGTTGTAGTTGTTTGGCAAGAAATTTGGCCAGGTTTTGTAGAGGTGAGCCTATGGAGCTGACTATTGGTCTGAGTGGGGTTCCTTCTTTGTGTATTTTGGGGAGACCATAAAGCTTGGGGCATCTGGATGATTTTTCTCTGGGTATGATTCCTTGCTGGATTTTTCACTGATGGGGGAGGCTTTTATTTTAGATTTGGTAGTTTTTCTAGGTAGGTGGTGGGGTCTGTCTTTAGGGGTTTGTATGTGGGGTCTTGGAGTAGGTTGGTTAGCTTGGTTTGGTAGTCAGATGTGTTCATTACCATTGTCGCATTGCCCTTGTCTGCTGGTAGGATTATTATGCTGGTGTCTTCTTTCAGGTTACGTAGTGCAGTTTGTTCTTCTTTGGATAAGTTGCTTTTGGGTGGTTTGCTAGTGCAGAGGATGTTGGTGATTTCGAGTCTGATTTTGTTAGCATCATCAGGGTTGGTTTTGGTCAGGCTGGTTTCAACTCCACATATGATGGTTTCTGTGGGGATGTGTTTGGGAGCGACAGCAAAGTTGAATCCTTTTGAGAGGATCTTGGTTTCAGCTTCAGTGAGGATCTTGTCTGAGATGTTGTGCACTGTTTGTTTCATGTGTGGCTGTGGGGGGAAGAGTTGGTTTCTGGCATTGTTGTAGTTTCCTGAGTTTGTTGGTCTGTGTGTCTGTCTTGAGGATGGTCTGTGTTTCGGCTCTCCAGACAGCGAGTTGTTTGGATTTGTCCCAAAGTAGAGGGTGAATCTTGTTGCTGAGTTTGAGGTGGAGTGTGAGGAGATCTTTGTTGATTTGGTCTAGGAGAAACCTTTTGTGTGAAGTTCATTTCTAATTAGGGCCAGTTCTGTTCTTTTAAGGATGCGTTTGGTGGCTGCTCTGTTGGTGTGGAATTTCAATTGGAAGCTTGTGGGAATTAAATTTTGATCTCGGCAGTTGCATAGGAATGCAAGGTCACATAAAATGGAGGCTCTTTGGACTTCAAGTTTTTCATAAGTCCTGGTCAGATGGTGGGTTTCCTCCCGTAGAGGTGCAATATTTGTTTTCTGAGGTTCTCATGGTATTTATATGTAGATCTTTGGTTGTTCGGTTTTCTCCGCGTAAGATTTGAAGTATCTAGGCAACGTTTCGATGAAGTCTCATTCATCATCTTCAGGCTTCTGTCTCCAGCTCTGTGCTTCTCAGAGTAATGGAGATTGCAGCTGCTTCCTCCTTTTAACTGCCAGTGGGGGTGGAACTTGATTGGGTGGGGGCTTGGCTGTGTTCTGATTGGGTGGGGGTGTTCTCATTGGTAGGGGTTTGGCTGTGTTCTGATTGGTTGGGGGTTAGCCGTGTTCTGATTGGTTGGAGGCCTGTTCTGTTCAGGAGGGGCTTGGTTGTGCTCAGGTTAGTTTTAGTTGCTGGGGGATTTGAGCTGGAGAGTTGTGATCTTGCTGTTTGGCTTCTAGTTCGTGGTCCTGCTGCATCTTCATAGTGGGTGTTGGTTTGCTTCATGTATGGCTCAGAGGGGTTTGAAGTGGGTAGTGATGCAGCTGCAGTGCAGCTTCTGGTCCATGGTCGTTTCTCATTTTCTGAATGGGTGGGAGTCTGTTTTCTACATGGAAGTGTGGTGGTGGCATCTTGTGTGGCTCTCATGGGTGTGGGTCCAGTGTCCTTCTTCATGTTAGGTACTGTCTGTTCATGAGGGCGGGTTTCCAAATGGCTGGAAGGCGGGAGGTGTCATCTCGTTTGTTCATGCTGTGTGGGCGTTTTTCTATCTCTATGGCTTCTCTGATTATTCTGCTGTTGAAGTGTTCGGTTTTGGCGATAGTTCTGGTATTTTTAAAATCAATTTCATGTCCTGTGGCTTTGAGGTGTTGGACCAGGGAAGAGGTCGTTTCTTCTTTTTTGATTGAGTTCCAATCAGAACACAGCCAAACCCCCTACCAATGAGAACACCCCCCCACCCAATCAGAACACAGCCAAGCCCCCACCCAATCAAGTTCCACCCCCACTGGCAGTTAAAAGGAGGAAGCAGCTGCAATCTCCATTACTCTGAGAAGCACAGAGCTGGAGACAGAAGCCTGAAGATGATGAATGAGACTTCATCGAAACGTTGCCTAGATACTTCAAATCTACGCGGAGAAAACCCAACAACCAAAGATCTACATATAAATACCCAGAACCTCAGAAAACAAATATTGCACCTCTACGGGAGGAAACCCACCATCTGACCAGGACTTATGAAAAACTTGAAGTCCAAAGAGCCTCCATTTTATGTGACCTTGCATTCCTATGCAACTGCCGAGATCAAAATTTAATTCCCACAAGCTTCCAATTGAAATTCCACACCAACAGAGCAGCCACCAAACGCATCCTTAAAAGAACAGAACTGGCCCTAATTAGAAATGAACTTCACACAAAAAGGTTTCTCCTAGACCAAATCAACAAAGATCTCCTCACACTCCACCTCAAACTCAGCAACAAGATTCACCCTCTACTTTGGGACAAACCAAACAACTCGCTGTCTGGAGAGCGAAACACAGACCATCCTCAAGACAGACACACAGACCAACAAACTCAGGAAACTACAACAATGCCAGAAACCAACTCTTCCCCCCACAGCCACACATGAAACAAACAGTGCACAACATCTCAGACAAGATCCTCACTGAAGCTGAAACCAAGATCCTCTCAAAAGGATTCAACTTTGCTGTCGCTCCCAAACACATCCCCACAGAAACCATCATATGTGGAGTTGAAACCAGCCTGACCAAAACCAACCCTGATGATGCTAACAAAATCAGACTCGAAATCACCAACATCCTCTGCACTAGCAAACCACCCAAAAGCAACTTATCCAAAGAAGAACAAACTGCACTACGTAACCTGAAAGAAGACACCAGCATAATAATCCTACCAGCAGACAAGGGCAATGCGACAGTGGTAATGAACACATCTGACTACCAAACCAAGCTAACCAACCTACTCCAAGACCCCACATACAAACCCCTAAAGACAGACCCCACCACCTACCTAGAAAAAACTACCAAATCTAAAATAAAAGCCTCCCCCATCAGTGAAAAAATCCAGCAAGGAATCATACCCAGAGAAAAATCATCCAGATGCCCCAAGCTTTATGGTCTCCCCAAAATACACAAAGAAGGAACCCCACTCAGACCAATAGTCAGCTCCATAGGCTCACCTCTACAAAACCTGGCCAAATTTCTTGCCAAACAACTACAACCCTATGCAGAATCCATCAACTCACACGTAAGAAACTCATTCCAGTTCATCGAGATCATAAAGAAACAAAACTTACAACCTAGCGACCTACTAGTAAGCTTCGATGTCACATCCCTCTTCACCCAAGTGCCAATAAAAGAAGCCTTGACAGCCATCCAAAACAAATACAACCCCCAAGCACATCCTAGATCTAACCAACCACTGCCTATCCAATACTTACTTCACCTACAATGGACAAAAATACAAACAAATAGAAGGAGCACCTATGGGATCACCCCTCTCACCTGTCATCGCAAACCTCTACATGGAACACTTTGAAACACAAGCTCTAGAAAAATACGACCACAAACCCAAACTCTGGCTCAGATACGTAGATGACACCTTCATAATCTGGCCACACGGGAAAGAAAAACTGAACAACTTCCTCACATACCTCAACAGTCTACACCCCAAAATACAATTCACCATGGAAACAGAAGCCAACAATCAACTTCCCTTCCTAGATGTCTTGGTATACAAAGATCCGATGGCTCCCTAGGACACACCATCTACCAGAAGAAAACACATACTAACCGCTATCTACATGCACTCTCACACCACCACCCAGCACAGATCAATTCCGTAGCCAAGACACTCATCTCCAGAACAAAATGCTTAGCCGATGAACAACACCAAAAACCGAACTACACACTCTCACCAACGTACTTACAGCCAATGGATTCCAAAGAAAGAAGATTACCCACCTAATCCAAAAAGAAGCCCCAACCAAAATCCAAGACAGAGAACAAGAAAACGGAAAAGCCCTCCTCCCATATATAAAAGGCACTACAGACAAAATTAGCAAGATCCTCCAAAAACACAACATCAAAACAGCATTCTGCACAAACAGAAAAATATCCACCATCCTAAGAAACCCCAAAGACAAAATCGAATTAGAAAACCAAGGAGTATACGAAATCCCTGCACAGCCTGCCCTAACACATACATTGGACAAACTAACAGAAGAATAAGCGCACGCATTGAAGAACATAAGAACTCAATCAAAAAGAAGAAACGACCTCTTCCCTGGTCCAACACCTCAAAGCCTCAAAGCCACAGGACATGAAATTGATTTTAAAAATACCAGAACTATCGCCAAAACCGAACACTTCAACAGCAGAATAATCAGAGAAGCCATAGAGATAGAAAACGCCCACACAGCATGAACAAGCGAGATGACACCTCCGCCTTCCAGCCATTTGGAAACCCGCCTCATGAACAGACGAGTACCTAACATGAAGAAGGACACTGGACCCACACCCATGAGAGCCACACAAGATGCCACCACCACACTTCCATGTAGAAAACAGACTCCCACCCATTCAGAAAATGAGAAACGACCATGGACCAGAAGCTGCACTGCAGCTGCATCACTACCCACTTCAAACCCCTCCAAAGATCTACATATAAATACCACGAGAACCTCAGAAAACAAATATATATATATATATATATATATATATATATATATATATATATATATATATATATATATATATATATATATGGATCTTTGGTTGTTCGGTTTTCTCCCGCGTAAGATTCGAAGTATCTGGGCAACGTTTCGATGAAGTCTCATTCATCATCTTCAGGCTTCTGTCTCCGGCTCTGTGCTTCTCAGAGTAATGGAGATTGCAGCTGCTTCCTCCTTTTAACTGCCAGTGGGGGTGGGACTTGATTGGGTGGGGGCTTGGCTGTATTCTGATTGGGTGGGGGTGTGTTCTCATTGGTAGGGGTTTGGCTGTGTTTTGATTGGTTGGGGGTTAGCCGTGTTCTGATTGGTTGAGGCGTGTTCTGTTCAGGTGGGGGCTTGGTTGTGCTCAGGTTAGTCTTAGTTGCTGGGGATTTGAGCTGGAGAGTTGTGATCTTGCTGTTTGGCTTCTAGTTCGTGGTCCTGTTGCATCTTCACAGTGGGTGTCGGTTTGCTTCATGTATGGCTCAGAGGGGTTTGAAGTGGGTAGTGATGCAGCTGCAGTGCAGCTTCTGGTCCATGATCGTTTCTCATTTTCTGAATGGGTGGGAGTCTGTTTTCTACATGGAAGTGTGGTGGTGGCATCTTGTGTGGCTCTCATGGGTGTGGGTCCGGTGTCCTTCTTCATGTTAGGTACTCGTCTGTTCATGAGGGCGGGTTTCCAAATGGCTGGAAGGCGGGAGGTGTCATCTCGTTTGTTCATGCTGTGTGGGCGTTTTTCTATCTCTATGGCTTCTCTGATTATTCTGCTGTTGAAGTGTTCGGTTTTGGCAATAGTTCTGGTATTTTTAAAATCAATTTCATGTCCTGTGGCTTTCAGGTGTTGGACCAGGGAAGAGGTCGTTTCTTCTTTTTTGATTGAGTTCTTATGTTCTTCAATGCGTGCACTTATTCTTCTGTTAGTTTGTCCAATGTATGTGGTAGGGCAGGCAGTGCAGGGGATTTCGTATACTCCTTGGTTTTCTAATTCGATTTTGTCTTTGGGGTTTCTTAGGATGGTGGATATTTTTCTGTTTGTGCAGAATGCTGTTTTGATGTTGTGTTTTTGGAGGATCTTGCTAATTTTGTCTGTAGTGCCTTTTATATATGGGAGGAGGGCTTTGCCGTTTTCTTGTTCTCTGTCTTGGATTTTGGTTGGGGTTTCTTTTTGGATTAGGTGGGTAATCTTCTTTCTTTGGAATCCATTGGCTGTAAGTACATTGGTGAGAGTGTGTAGTTCGGTTTTTGGTGTTGTTCATCGGCTAAGCATTTTGTTCTGGAGATGAGTGTCTTGGCTACGGAATTGATCTGTGCTGGGTGGTGGTGTGAGAGTGCATGTAGATAGCGGTTAGTATGTGTTTTCTTCTGGTAGATGGTGTGTCCTAGGGAGCCATTGGATCTTTTGTATACCAAGACATCTAGGAAGGGAAGTTGATTGTTGGCTTCTGTTTCCATGGTGAATTGTATTTTGGGGTGTAGGCTGTTGAGGTATGTGAGGAAGTTGTTCAGTTTTTCTTTCCCATGTGGCCAGATTATGAAGGTGTCATCTACGTATCTGAGCCAGAGTTTGGGTTTGTGGTTGTATTTTTCTAGAGCTTGTGTTTCAAAGTGTTCCATGTAGAGGTTTGCGATGACAGGTGAGAGGGGTAATCCCATGGGTGCTCCTTCTATTTGTTTGTATTTTTGTCCATTGTAGGTGAAGTAAGTATTGGATAGGCAGTGGTTGGTTAGATCTAGGATGTGCTTGGGGGGGTTGTATTTGTTTTGGATGGCTGTCAAGGCTTCTTTTATTGGCACTTGGGTGAAGAGGGATATGACATCGAAGCTTACTAGTAGGTCGCTAGGTTGTAAGTTTTGTTTCTTTATGATCTCGATGAACTGGAATGAGTTTCTTACGTGTGAGTTGATGGATTCTGCATAGGGTTGTAGTTGTTTGGCAAGGAATTTGGCCAGGTTTTGTAGAGGTGAGCCTATGGAGCTGACTATTGGTCTGAGTGGGGTTCCTTCTTTGTGTATTTTGGGAGACCATAAAGCTTGGGGCATCTGGATGATTTTTCTCTGGGTATGATTCCTTGCTGGATTTCTTCACTGATGGGGAGGCTTTTATTTTGGATTTGGTAGTTTTTTCTAGGTAGGTGGTGGGGTCTGTCTTTAGGGGTTTGTATGTGGGGTCTTGGAGTAGGTTGGTTAACTTGGTTTGGTAGTCAGATGTGTTCATTACCACTGTCGCGTTGCCCTTGTCTGCTGGTAGGATTATTATGCTGGTGTCTTCTTTCAGGTTAAGTAGTGCAGTTTGTTCTTCTTTGGATAAGTTGCTTTTGGGTGGTTTGCTAGTGCAGAGGATGTTGGTGATTTCGAGTCTGATTTTGTTAGCATCATCAGGGTTGGTTTTGGTCAGGCTGGTTTCAACTCCGCATATGATGGTTTCTGTGGGGATGTGTTTGGGAGTGACAGCAAAGTTGAATCCTTTTGAAAGGATCTTGGTTTCAGCTTCAGTGAGGATCTTGTCTGAGATGTTGTGCACTGTTTGTTTCATGTGTGGCTGTGGGGGGGGAGTTGGTTTCTGGCGTTGTTGTAGTTTCCTGAGTTTGTTGGCGTGTGTGTCTGTCTTGAGGATGGTCTGTGTTTCGGCTCTCCAGACAGCGAGTTGTTTGGATTTGTCCCAAAGTAGAGGGTGAATCTTGTTGCTGAGTCTGAGGTGGAGTGTGAGGAGATCTTTGTTGATTTGGTCTAGGAGAAACCTTTTTGTGTGAAGTTCATTTCTAATTAGGGCCAGTTCTGTTCTTTTAAGGATGCGTTTGGTGGCTGCTGTGTTGGTGTGGAATTTCAATTGGAAGCTTGTGGGAATTAAATTTTGATCTCGGCAGTTGCATAGGAATGCAAGGTCACATAAAATGGAGGCTCTTTGGACTTCAAGTTTTCATAAGTCCTGGTCAGATGGTGGGTTTCCTCCCGTAGAGGTGCAATATTTGTTTTCTGAGGTTCTCGGGTATTTGTATGTGGATCTTTGGTTGTTCGGTTTTCTCCCGCGTAAGATTCAAGTATCTAGGCAATGTTTCGATGAAGTCTCATTCATCATCTTCAGGCTTCTGTCTCCGGCTCTGTGCTTCTCAGAGTAATGGAGATTGCAGCTGCTTCCTCCTTTTAACTGCCAGTGGGGCAGTGGGCCCCATCAGTGAAGAAATCCAGCAAGGAATCATACCCAGAGAAAAATCATCCAGATGCCCCAAGCTTTATGGTCTCCCCAAAATACACAAAGAAGGAACCCCACTCAGACCAATAGTCAGCTCCATAGGCTCACCTCTACAAAACCCGGCCAAATTCCTTGCCAAACAACTACAACCCTATGCAGAATCCATCAACTCACACGTAAGAAACTCATTCCAGTTCATCGAGATCATAAAGAAACAAAACTTACAACCTAGCGACCTACTAGTAAGCTTCGATGTCATATCCCTCTTCACCCAAGTGCCAATAAAAGAAGCCTTGACAGCCATCCAAAACAAATACAACCCCCCCAAGCACATCCTAGATCTAACCAACCACTGCCTATCCAATACTTACTTCACCTACAATGGACAAAAATACAAACAAATAGAAGGAGCACCCATGGGATCACCCCTCTCACCTGTCATCGCAAACCTCTACATGGAACACTTTGAAACACAAGCTCTAGAAAAATACAACCACAAACCCAAACTCTGGCTCAGATACGTAGATGACACCTTCATAATCTGGCCACACGGGAAAGAAAAACTGAACAACTTCCTCACATACCTCAACAGCCTACACCCCAAAATACAATTCACCATGGAAACAGAAGCCAACAATCAACTTCCTTCCTAGATGTCTTGGTATACAAAAGATCCAATGGCTCCCTAGGACACACCATCTACCAGAAGAAAACACATACTAACCGCTATCTACATGCACTCTCACACCACCACCCAGCACAGATCAATTCCGTAGCCAAGACACTCATCTCCAGAACAAAATGCTTAGCCGATGAACAACACCAAAAAAACCGAACTACACACTCTCACCAATGTACTTACAGCCAATGGATTCCAAAGAAAGAAGATTACCCACCTAATCCAAAAAGAAACCCCAACCAAAATCCAAGACAGAGAACAAGAAAACGGCAAAGCCCTCCTCCCATATATAAAAGGCACTACAGACAAAATTAGCAAGATCCTCCAAAAACACAACATCAAAACAGCATTCTGCACAAACAGAAAAATATCCACCATCCTAAGAAACCCCAAAGACAAAATCGAATTAGAAAACCAAGGAGTATACGAAATCCCCTGCACTGCCTGCCCTACCACATACATTGGACAAACTAACAGAAGAATAAGTGCACGCATTGAAGAACATAAGAACTCAATCAAAAAAGAAGAAACGACCTCTTCCCTGGTAAGCCACAGGACATGAAATTGATTTTAAAAATACCAGAACTATTGCCAAAACCGAACACTTCAACAGCAGAATAATCAGAGAAGCCATAGAGATAGAAAAACGCCCACACAGCATGAACAAACGAGATGACACCTCCCGCCTTCCAGCCATTTGGAAACCCGCCCTCATGAACAGACGAGTACCTAACATGAAGAAGGACACCGGACCCACACCCATGAGAGCCACACAAGATGCCACCACCACACTTCCATGTAGAAAACAGACTCCCACCCATTCAGAAAATGAGAAACGATCATGGACCAGAAGCTGCACTGCAGCTGCATCACTACCCACTTCAAACCCCTCTGAGCCATACATGAAGCAAACCGACACCCACTGTGAAGATGCAACAGGACCACGAACTAGAAGCCAAACAGCAAGATCACAACTCTCCAGCTCAAATCCCCCAGCAACTAAGACTAACCTGAGCACAACCAAGCCCCCACCTGAACAGAACACGCCTCCAACCAATCAGAACACGGCTAACCCCCCAACCAATCAAAACACAGCCAAACCCCCTACCAATGAGAACACACCCCCACCCAATCAGAATACAGCCAAGCCCCCACCCAATCAAGTCCCACCCCCACTGGCAGTTAAAAGGAGGAAGCAGCTGCAATCTCCATTACTCTGAGAAGCACAGAGCCGGAGACAGAAGCCTGAAGATGATGAATGAGACTTCATCGAAACGTTGCCTAGATACTTCGAATCTTACGCTGGAGAAAACCCGAACAACCAAAGATCCACATACAAATACCCGCGAGAACCTCAGAAAACATATATATATATATATATATATATATATATATATATATATATATATATATATATATTATGTATGTATGTAATGTAATGATGTATGAATGAATGAATGAATGAATGAATGAATGAATGAATGAATGTATGGCATTTAGCTTTGTTCGGGTATTTTCCCACGTCATAGTAGTTGTGCTTTTAAAGTTGTAGCGACGTTTCAGCAGAATCTCATCTGCCATCATCAGGCTTCTGTATAGTGTTCATCTGTGAGTCAGGCTTTTATAGTGGTTTCAGATTTAAATTTGGGGCAGCCTATTGCTGTATTGGAGGCTCACAAACAAAAAAAATCTCCACACCACTAGCCAGGCAAACACCTGGGCAGAAACAGATCCCCCCTGATACCTCCAGCTCAAACACACCCCAACCAGGCACCCAGATGAAACCTAGCTTCCTAACAAATGATAGTCGTCCATTTACTCGGAGTCAAGCTGCACGAAAAGCCTCTAATACAGGAACACAATGTTGCCAGCCAATCAAGACACACAAAAAAAGCCACAAAACAGACAGAAGATATTAGAAACACCAATCAAGCAGAACACAGCAAACTCCAAGACCAATAAACACAGACCAAGACTCCCAACCAATCAGGATGAAGAAAAAACCATTCTGGCACAGCAGTAGGCTAGCCCCAAATTTAAAACTGAAACAACTGTAAAAGTCTGACTCACAGACGAACACAATACAGAAGCCTGATGATGGCAGATGAGATTCTGCCGAAACGTTGCTACAACTTTAAAAGCACAACTACAATGACGTGCGAAAATACCCGAACAAAGCTGGATAACATACATGTAAGTACCCACGAAAACTTAAGAAAAAAAAATATATATATATATATATAAACACACACACACACACACACACACACACATTTAATTTCTACTTCATTTACTGTAGTAAAATTTTATTCACTAATTTGAAAAGGTTTGTATATGAATCAAACCAGTTATACCATTTAACTCTACTAAAATAATATATAGAAGGAAAAAGAGATGTGACCCTTGAATGGATGCAGATAAGAGAAACCAGATTACTGTCCTTTTTTTAGAGCATGAAAAGAATCGTATGAAAGGAGGCGTATATGGATACAATAAACTCATTTATTTAACCAAACTACAATATCTAGCAGTATAGAATCTTGATAGTATGAAGGAATGCAGCATTGCCTTAGTAAGGTCATCCCATTTTTTTATTATTAAAGATGTTCCCATGTAGAGGTCATACTATGATTTACAATTTTTAAAAATCCTTCCTATGTAATGTAACAAATCTGTAACCTTGGGACTTTTCTGCAGTTGTTTGGTAGAGATCCCCCAGTGTTCACTGTCTTCTATGCATTCCAGCAAAATAGGCTTGGTTGCATCAATCTCCAATCTTTTTGATTCCTAATTTAAAAGAAGCAAATTTCTCACAACAAATACTTTGGCATTTTGTGAGAAAAGAGGGCAGGTTTTTTTTCTTCTATCAATCATACACCAGTGAATACAACTGACTGTGTTACTAACTTAATACAGAACACAGAAAATACAGCAATAACAAAGTAGTGGACCTCTTGGGATGATATAGCTGCACATTAAACTTACTTCAGTGGATGGCAAAAGATTTGAGGAGGATAAATTAATTGTGCATCAGCAACACACTTAAAATGTCTAGAAAAGAAAGTAAACATGTCTCCATCCTATCTTACTTTTTTGGTCTATATAGCTTAAGTCAGGTACTCTTGACCATATATTAGCTAACTTGACAGTTTCATTATAGTGTAAATTAGGGTCAACAACCTTTTCAGACAGTGGGCACAATTTTGTGTGATGGTGTGGGCATGAAAAATATAAAAACAGAAGGAAAAAATCAGTAGTTTATGTGGAGATTTATTGTAGGAATCTAGATTAAAGTTTCCTTGAAAAATGGTTGTCCAGCCTGAGCTTGAAGGGGAACTTATCATCTCACTTGGAGGTTGTATCCTGCCCAACTGCTTCTGGAAGTGCTTCTGTAGCTTTTAATTGGAATTTGACTCCCTTTAGTCCATGTCATGTACTCTTATGGTAGAGATGATTTATTCAGTGGCTCCTTCCTGAGGAGCAGTAATATCTCCACACCATAGTCAGTTAATCTCAAGGTAGAACACACCAATTCCTCAAACATTCCCACTCAATTCCTAGTCTCCTAATTATTCTCATCAGCTTTCTTTATACCTGTTCCAGTTTCTCTGAATCTTTTAAAAGTGGAGTGCTCCAAACTGACTGTGTTCTTCAGGTGAATTCTGACCAATGCAGATTACATCTGAATTTGTTTTCTTGAATTGAGAAACTCTGCTTTTTTGGTCAACCAAATATCACATTTGCTTCTTCTTTTTTTTTTTTTTTTTTTTTGTAGCTATATGATTCTGTGAATTCGTTTTTAAATATACATCCAAGATTATTTTCCTTAGCCATATGTTTCATGCCTGTGCATAAGACGGTGGTTTTCTTTTTCTCCCTTTGTATTTTCCACTATTAAATGGAGTTACTTCTGTCCTTTCTGACAAGCCAGTTGCCAAGCATCCAATTTATTTGAATCAAATGCAACCACCAGCTGATACATGTTTTCTTCTCCCCCACCCTCCTTGTCTTCCACCTCTTGTTCTTGCGTCACTAGTTTTTATAAGCTATCTGATATTTTGTATTGTGTGCTTCATAGTGACGGTGTTGTATAGTTACTGCTTGATAATGGCATTATCCTACTGCAAAGCCCTCAAGAATACAACCTTGTCTTGCCAGGATAACCATGTGAAGAAACTCTTGCTGCATTTTTATGCTTTCCTTGTCTGTTCTGGGACATTCCAGGTTAAATGTTTTTGTGTCTCTGATACCTGTAAGTATAGCCAGGGAGAGAGAGTGCTGGGAATATAAATGACTAGACCAATTCAGAAGCAATTGGATCTGTCTGCCAAAGAGACTTGAGCCACAGGGAAAAGTAGTAACTATAAAGTTAGGCAATTTTCACAATATTGTTTAGGGAAATGGATTTTTGCTATACTCCCTCCCCACTTTTTATGGATCTCTCTGATGCTTTAACACCATACCCATTGAGCAGAGTCTCAACAGGAAGGTGTCGCAGTTATCTTAGATTTTTGTTGTGTTATTAATAGGCCTTATGTTACAGTCCAAATATTTCCTGGTTATTACAGTCAAATCATTAGAATAAAATCCAGTGTATTGTTAGGTAAAAATGAAAATATTTGCAAAATTCATCAAATGGTGATTTCTCTCAGAATAAATTACAGGATTTTGAAAGAAAAATATGTAACTTGCAGAATGTTGTCTGTACAGTATGCACAGACATTTCAAGTACCCTTCCAATATTAGATTAATGTGTTGAATTTTGTAAAAGTAGGTACAGGGGTGATTATTCTATTATTATTATTATTTTAATTTTTTAATTGACTTTTAAAAACAAACATAAACAGACAAAACATAAAAACATCAACCTTTCTTCCATGAGTATACAAGCAGTGTGTTGGTTGGTTTACAATTTTTTTGTGCATCCATTTCATAGTCATCAATTACAGTTATATTTTATAATAACTCATATTCTCAATCAGAAATTAAATACCCTAGTATCATTATTCAATCATTTGACAATAATTTTATTCATTCATATTTTGCAAGATAACTATAATTTACTTAGTATCATTTTATAACAATTCATATAATCTTCCCAAATCTATCCTAAAATTTTTTATAGATATAGTAGGAAAAAAAAATCTTTATATATTTATTATTTTCTAAGATTTTACATATTTCATTATTATATTTTATTATCTAACCATTGATAAAAAAGGTCCCAAATTTTATAGAATTGTTTATCCTCTTGTTCTCTAATTTCAAATGTCAATCTACTCATTTCAGCACATTCCAATTTTTTCTTAATGATTTCCTCCTGCGATGGTATTTTCTCATTTTTCCAGTTTTTAGCAAATACAATCCTAGCTGCTGTTAGTACATTTACAATCAGGTATTTCAAATCTTTACTATATGTATCAGGTAAAATTCCCAATAAAAATATATCTGGTTTCAAATCTATATGTTTTTTTGTCATTTTTATCAACCACATATGGATTCTAGTCCAGTATTTTCTAGCATCCGCACAAGTCCACCACATATGGTAATATGAGCCAGGTATCTGATAACATTTGCAACATTTTTTGGATTTGTTCTTGAACATTCTTGCTATTCTTGTTGGGGGGAAAATGCCACCTGTAAAACATCTTATACAAATTTTCTTTATATGCTGTTGACATTGTCATTTTATAATTTTTAGACCACAATTTTTGCCATTTCTCTAAATCAATCCCATATCCAAAATTCTTCCCCCAAGCAATCATAGTTTTTTTAACTTGTTCTTCTTCTAGCTTAATTTCTAATAAATATCCATACAATCTTTTAATCACCTTTTCATCAGTACCTGTCAAAATCTTATCTAAATCAGTCAATTTATCATATTCTATTTTAGAATCTTGATCATACCTTGAATGTATTTGCGCATATGAAAACCAATTCATCTTTATACCTTGTTCCTCTAAATTTTGCATCGATTTAAGTTCACCCTTTTCATTCAATATTTCACCATATCTAACTGTTTGTTCCTTCTTATATATTGTAGGATAAGAAAATGCTTCTAGAGTCGGTAATCAGACTGGAATTTTCAAATAACATTGTCTTTTAGTCTTCTCCCAATTTAACCACAAAAACTCCCATATATGGTGTCTTCTAAAATATCCCTGTATTTTAGTTCCTTTGTACCATAAAAAAGCATGCCACCCCAACAACAAATCATGTCCTTCTAATGTCAACAATCTAGTATTTCTTAATGTTATCCATTCCTTAGCCCACATCAAGTTTGTAGCTTGGTAATACAACTCCCAATTAGGCAAACCAAATCCTCCTCTAGTTCTAGCGTCTTGCAAAAGTTTTAATTTTATTCTCCCTTTCTTACCTTGCCATATATATTTCAACACAATTTTATTTAAATCTTCAAAATAGTCTTTTCCAAGCCTAATTGGAATTGTTTGAAACAAATATAAAATTCTGGGTAACATATTCATCTTGATTGTTGAAATTCTCCCTATTAGTGACAATTCTAGATTTTCCCATTTCACCAAGTCAAGAGCTATCTGCTGCTTAAGTTTAATATAATTGTTCTCTTTTAATGTACTACATCTTGCTGTAAGATGTATCCCCAGATACTTAATCTTATTCGTGACTTGAATTTTCAATAGATCTGTCAATTCTTCCTTTTGTCTTGATAACATATTCTTTGTCAATATCTTTGTCTTATCTTTATTAATTTTCAAACCAGCCACCTTGCCATATGCCTCTATCTTTTCCAGCAATTTTGGTGCTGTTTCTAAAGGGTCTTCTAAGATGAAAACCAAATCATCCGCAAAAGCTTGCAATTTAAATTCTTCCTTTTTCATTTTCATTCCTCTCTTTTCATCTCTAATATTTCTATTTAACACTTCCAAAGTTAACACAAATAGCAAAGGTGATAGTGGGCACCCTTGTCTTGTTCCTTTTCTTATATTAATATAGTCTGTCAATTCTCCCTCTATCATTACCTTTGCCGTTTGCTTGAATAAATTTTCTGGCAAACCCCATCTGTTCCAACAATAACAACATGAATCGCCAGTTCACATTATCAAATGCCTTTTGTGCATCCAGAAATATCAAAGCCATTTGCTTTTCAAGGTGTGCCTCATAGTATTCCAAAGTACCCAAAATTACTCTCATATTTTTAACATTGTCTGTATTGAACGTTGTCCTCCAGATGGTGGGGAGGCATAAGTAGTAGTTAAGGAGCCAGAAGCTATGAATTTCCTACTTATTTTAAGCGATTCAAAATCTTCAGGTTCTTCTAAACCTTAACCCATTTGTAAAGTGGCCAATTATAATCCAAGGTGAAAAATAAAAATGGTAGAGAGAAAAAAAGCCTAATAATAATAATAATAATAATAATAATAATAATAATAATAATAATAATAATAATAATAGACAAAATTTCTTCAGGTTCTTCAACACCTTAATCCAATTGGAGGGTCTCAAATGAAAAATAAAAAAAGTACATAAAAATAAACCAAAAGAGTGGGTAGAAAAGCAAAAAATCCCCCCCCAAAAGGAAAGAAAATTTTTTAGGTTTCCCTTTAAAATAAAAAGCAAACGTAAAAATATTACAAAAGGTTTTTAAAAAAAGTACAGTAAGGGTGGTAAGGAGGGGTAGCACAACTTAAAAGAAATAAAAGGACACACTGAACTTTATTTGATTATCCAAGGCTCTTATTATAGCTCTCTTCTTCGAGGACTTATCAGCTTTTCTTTTTGTAAGCTTCAACACCAGGCTTCAATTGTTGATAGAAATCCAGAAGAACACCTGCAATAACACTCTCTCGTGTTCTTCCCTCTATCTTATCACATAGCAGTGTCCTTGAAAAGGGTTCTCAGATCTTTCTTTCTCAGCCTTCTCAGCTTCGTCTATAACATTTTCAAACCTCTAGTTGTCACTGTTACAAAGTTTCTTTGCTCTCACTTTCCCCCTCCTTTCCCAAGCGAAACGTAACGAAAGTTAAAAAAAGGATATATATATGAAAAAGAGATAACTAAAGGAGCCTCTAGCCTAAAATATTGCAAAATCAAAGAGAAGAAAAGGTAGATATAAATAAGAAAAAAAAAACAGTCCAGTTAGCAAATGCAAAATCACGTATAGAAGTCCAGCAATAAAGAAAAAAATAAAAGCAAAGCCTTACTTTGACACTTCCGTTTAAAATCGCTGCTTATTCACTTCTGTCAAAACTTTTACAGATTCTTTCTTTTCTTTAGGGTGTCCTTTTAAGTCTTAGAATAAAAAAAATGAAAGTTTTCACCAAACTGCACATTTTCTCTTTCTGCTCTCTTCCGTATCGGAGCTGTCCCAACTTCAGCAGCTTTAATGGCTGCCTCTTTGCCGCTGGCTAGAAGAGCTTCTCCTGTATCAACCAGGGACTTTGTGATATCCCTGGGATCTACAGGATACGCTCTTCACTATGGCCGTCTCTTCGGGATGATTTAGATACGTTTGGACCATCCAGGGGCAAAGATATCGGCTGCGATCTCAGACCTCCGAGATCGCATGCCGTATTGTCGCGACACCAGCAATGCCCCCCAGGGTGATTATTCAATTATTTTTGAATTTATGTTAATTTAATGCACTCTTCTCAGAATGTCAGATGATTTTGTCCCACCCATTTTAGAGCTTCTCTATATCCCTCTGAGATATACTCCTAGAGGCATTCTTAGAATATTATCTCCCAATTTAATATACTACAGCCACTATGCAGAGAGCCTGAGTTAACTTGCATTTCCACCATCTCAGCCATAAATCAGCACCCTCTGTTTATAGGAAGAAAAAGAAAACAGCCTGAATTTTAAAAGCCAGAAACAGTACAAACAAGTGAAGTAGGGACATTCATGGAAATGAGAAGTAAGCATTGTAGTTAGATCCCATCAGTAGAAAGGGAATTCTTCATTGGGACTCCTCAAGTGAAAAATTGAAGGTTTGTGATTTAAGGTGGTTGGTTTCTGGCTCAGAAGAAAATAAACTGGACTGCCTGTGGACAACCTTAGATAAAGGCTTTTTTCAGAGGAAAGTGTTCTTCTGTTCAAAGGAATGTCTTGAGATAGTTAGCCTGAGTGTTGTGACTGCCACAGTACAAACCAATGAGTTGGGTCCGGAAGCTGGATTGTACTGGTTGAACATATGAAATTAAAAAGAATGCATACTACTTTGTGATTTAAAATAATAACCCTAAGATTATAAATACCATGTGGTATGATTTTCTGAGCACCTCTCCCTTGTACTAAATAAAGTACTATTTGCAAAAGTGGGAAATAGAGTAAGTATATTTCTTATCAAGGGTTTGGCTTGTTTATTTGCGGGGTACTAACGGAACAGCCAGCTGTTTCAAAGACTTTTCAATCTAAGTTTAGATGAAACAGAAGCAAAGCAAAACAAGGAGCTAAAGTTCCACAATTTTTGTTGAGCATATTGATAGAATACAATGTTTTTCACTCGGTTAAAGCGTATTACATTCTAGGAAAATATGTGTAATATTTTCTAAATCTACATCTATGCAGAGGTGGTGTTCAGCTGGTTCTGACCAGTTCTGGAGAAGCGGTAGTGGAAATTTTGAGTAGCTCAGAGAACCGGCAGTAATCTTCCCCCAGGAGGGGAGTGGGAATGGAGATTTTGCAGTATCCTTCCCCTGCCACACCCTCCAAGCCATGCCCTGCCCACCAAGCCACACCCACAGAACCAGTAGTAAAAAAATTTGAATCCCACCACTGCATCTATGGATATATAAAAATCTATATCTTCTCTTTTTAAAATGTATTCCCTCTCACAACGTCTTTGTTGGGAAGATGTAGAACTGATGTATGGAAGTGTGGAATAGATATATTATTCCAAAGGATGTTGTTTATTGCATGCAAAGAGTTAAATTTCCTGAAAGCAGTCATCATGGAACATTGAGAGCATTTCCTTTATGCTGTACATCAGTTTAATTTTCCTGAAAAACCATATTTTCTTCTTCGAAAGCACAGTACTTTCTCATTTTGCAATTTCATGTCAGGAAAAGTTTATAAAATGATATAGTTCAATCATTATCATTAAGCATGAAGCTTCATCCCAAGTAGAGTAGACAACTGATTTCTATGTATATATTATCTGTCACAAGAGGGGACTTGAAAACAAACCATCTAGATATGAGATCTGAGCCTCTGGATGACATGGAAGAGATCAGGTTCTCTTGGATTCCCCACTTTATTATTTTGCGACAATGGATATAATGGACCAAATCCATATTGTGGACTTTCCAGGAGAGCATCCAAGCAATGGGTAAAACCAAAGACAGAAAACATAAAATCCAGTCAGATACTTGGAAGGTGCCCTCCCCCAAGTTTTGTGAGGACTCAGATGGGATAAAATATGAGAAATATAATAAAAACTTAATTCTGGGTCCAATTATTTGTACTGATTTATTTTAGTTTCCTGTTTTATTTTTGTTTTTGATGAATTCTGAGGGGTAATCAGACACACTCAATTGATTTAATTATGAAAATCCAGAAATCTTAATATAAAGCATGTAGAAAATTTAGAGCCACATCCCTTGTACCAAACTAGGCCAAATTCCACTTTTCATTCTTTTCTTTTTAAGTCTATCTTCCCTTTAACTACTTTTTTTCTTCCAATTTTCTTTCTTTTCTTTCTTTTTCCTGATTTACAGATTTTAGCATATTGTCTTCTTTTTTTTCTGTTAACAGGTGATTTCTGCATTGCCCAGTCATTGAAAATCCCACAGGATCGCAAAAACAAGACCTACGAATTTGATAAAATTATCAAGCTGCTTCTAGATACACCCAGAGCCAGGGCTATCATTGTCTTTGCCTACGATGAGGATATAAAGTAAGGATGCCTGGAGAAATTAACTTGTTTACATGTAATTAATTCAAGCAAGATGGTTTAGAACATATGAGAACCTACCTTTATATAGATGTACCTGATTACAGGCAGGGAGTCTGAACTGAAAAATAGTTATAGCACAATTTGTGGCTTGCATTGCCTGAATACATATTTTATGGTATCCACATTCTTAGGCTTAAGTCATCATCTGAGCAATAAGTGAGGTGATAAGCATGTTACTATAATTTCAGATTAAAGGAGCATGGATTTTTTTCCCCCTTGTTCAAGAAAAACTTCCTGAATAACAGTCTAGCAAATTGGCAGATAATATTAGGAAGAATCTTTCCCATGACAGCAAGCACAATATGTTTGGTTACATAAAACCTCAGCTGCTGTAGTAGTGGTAAAATCTAGAAACTGTTTCCGAACATCTTCTTTGGAAGCTTGGTTACCATATGTTTGTGTGCCTCAAATGTCACTGGGAGGGTGGGGAGGAACCCTATACCTCCAATCAATTGCTTACATTCTAGGCAGATTTCTTTTTCCACACTGATTTTTGAAGCTCATAATTCTGCACTTTGAAGTATGCCTCCTCTCAACTGTTAAAGTAAGAAGGACAATCAGAAGCTTGGAAATCTAAATTGGGTAGATAGATGATGAGGTCACTAGCCTTGTGATTCTGTCTCTTCCACCATAGCACTAGAGCAGGCATCAGGAGCCATCAATTTGTGAGAAAATAAATTTGTAATAAGGCTTAGCTACAGGGCAAAATGTTTTGATCAGATATTCTAACTATTGGACATTAAGTTTTGAAGGACCAAACAAGCAAAGCATTTGAAGAATTCTCTGAAAGTTCACCTATGCAGATTCATAAATGTAGACTTTATAAATCTAAACTGGTTTTATAATACAGATCGAATGTGCTGCAAGCAGACTTTGGAAGAGATATGGAACTAAAACAGCACATAAGATAAAGGAAATATTTAATCTGTCATTCTGCCTGAAAGTATCATAATATAAAGAATTGTAGCAGTTTTCTTTTTAGCAGACCTTTAGAAATAACTATAAATTTCAGCCACATATTCTTGTTTAGAGTGGATAGCTGAAAACCCAGTAAAGGAAAGGGGGGAAGTTACTGCAGCTGCCAGCATCCTATAGTCAGGATGACAAAAGTGGTACCTTTGACTAAGGGGAAGAAATTGAATAGTATTGGTCATCTAATAGTATAACAGATTAGACTAGCAGCACCTGTTAAGTAGCATCTGACCTCATAAAAATAGCCAATTATGGGAATGTTGACTGCGTTGCCTCAGTATCCATAGGTGCTTCAGTTTCATAGACTGCCTCTGGTCCCATGCCCAGAGCAAGATCAAAATATGTGAGGGAAATTGCATGATGTGGCGGTATGTGCCTTAATATTAACTTGCAATAATCTATATAACTTTGAAGCAGGAGTGCATGCATAATCAAGCAATCCTGCTTCAAATTATTACCCATTTCTAAAGGGGCATGCTTGATAATTTAAAGGAGAGAAAGAGGGAAATTGTGGACTATATAGTTTATTGCCACCACATGTCTCCAGACAGAATGGATTATACCTGTTATCCTTCAGTTACATTGGTTGCACATCTGGTTGCATGCAGTTGAAGAGAGTTGAATTACATATTGATGACAATGGTCTAGAACAGTGGTCCCCAACCAGTGGGCCATGGTCCACTGGTGTGCCGTGAGAAAATTTTGGTGGGCTGCAGAGAAATCTCACCCACAGAGTACCCCCACAAAAGTAATTAATCCAAGCTGTGCAGAAACACAAGGCTGCACCGCCCACATGGCCCATGGGAACCCTCCCCACCCACTCACTCCTTACTCAGCAAACTTACCTGCTAAATTGATATTTTTCCTTTTTCCGACCATCAGGTGTTCTGCTGTGCCGGGAAATTTAGATTAGCTAGGAAGCAGGAAATGGTTGGATTTCTTGCTTTCTAGCTAGTCTTTAGATCTTCAGCTCTGTTTTTAAGCACAGCCAACCTCCCTTAGGACTGAAAATTCTATTATTCAGTGCAGACTCATGGCAAGCACATTTGAAAGACTGAACTAGCTGATGGCAGATAGACAGATCTCTGAATGAATCTGTGAGCAACTCAATCTGCCTGCCTGCTTTGCCTGATTTTGGGTAAAAGTTGTTCTTTTTTTAAAATAAAGAATTCAATATTTACATACATGGTATATTGCGAGTTAATTTTATGAGTTTGCTTGCAAGCAAATTTTGTGTGAAAAACTGAGCAAGCCAATGGCAGATAGATAGATTTCTGAATGAATCTGTGATTCTGTGAGCAACTCAATCTGCCTGCCTGCTTTGCCTGATTTTTGGTAAAAGTTGCTCTTTTTTTATAAAAAACAAAAACAATATTTATATAAATATTTATAATATTTACATACAAGCCATGCCCAGCCAGTCACATGACCACCAAGCCACATCCAAAAATTAGGCCATGCCCACAGAACCAGTTAGTGTGGCCCCTGGGATTTAAAATTATGAGTTTGGTGGTCCCTGAGGTCCAAAAGGTTGGCAACCCCTGGTCTAGAAGAGCCTGCAAGAGTGCAGTGCTTGGGACACAGTGATGTGTTGCTTTCTATGTGACTGAGGAAAAGAATTATCAAATCCAGTTAAAAAAAATGTACATTTTTAATTTTAATCACCCATGAACCCAGTGAGAGGAGTATTTCTTAAGTCTTGTAAAGAGAGATAGTATAGACTGACTCATCCCTGATTCACCAGGGTATCAAATGGAGGGGAAAAGAAACATAGTCACTTTGGCAAGATTCTCTTGTTACAACCTCTCAATAAAAAATATAGATCTCGTGTTCCTGTGGACTGTTGTTTTCTGAACTGAGCTACCTCAAGCAGCTGATACATAGTTACTTTTAATTGGGTTCTCACGAGAAACTAACATTTGCTTACTTTTAGTCATCCCCTGTACTCCTAAAATATAAATGATGGTCTGGAGCAGATGTGGGATTCTACCAGTTTGCACCTTTTAGCTAGAACTGGTTGTTAACATTCTAAGCAGTTTGGAGAACCAGTTGTTAGAAGAAATTACTGGCCTAATCCTGTAAGGAAGGAAGGAAGGAAACATTCTGGTGTTGCTTACAGAAACTGCCTCTCCATTAACCCTTATTACATTCTTGGCAGGACTGGACTTCCTGTCTCAGGAACTTCTCTGGAGTTTTTTCCCCCTCCTTTGCTGGTACTTTGCTTGTGTGGAGTGACCATTCAAAGTTACAATGGCACTGAAAAAAATGACTTATGACCATTTTTCACACTTACGACTGTTGCAACATCCCCACAGTCATGAGAGACAAGGCGAGGAGATGCGTGCCTCGATATGAGTGATATTGAGTTGGCCATGCCCAGCCAATAACATGACCACCAAGCCACACCCACCAACTTAGCCACACCAACAGAACCAGTTGTTTAAAAATTTGAATCCCACCCCTGCTCTGGAGGGATCAGCAGCTGAGATTAAGTTTAGAAGAGAATTAGCAAGTAATAGTTTCCAAAGCAATCTTTATTATTCTTTCATAAACTAAGTAGAAACTCTAACATATTTTCTTTACATTTTCTGTCCCTCTTCTGAGTCAAAGCACTATGCAATTGGTAGACAGTCACCTCAGGTTCTTCTTTCAGATGGCTTACTCTATGGGGTTCCTTTCACAATTTTAGTTGCCTAACAGGCTTAGAATCATGTCTATGTATTTTCCATTGGCTTCAGAGACTGGAATCTGAAATACTAGAAGCATCGAAGAATTGTTAACTTTCAGATTAAAAAATGAGCCCATGAAAGGGGAAGAACAATAAAAGAAAGGTCCATGCTAATAAAAATGAAATACTTGCCAATATAGCCATTTTAGTTGGGAAACCTGATTAAAAACCACTGACCCTTTTTCCTATGACACTGGCCAATATATAGGGTTGAATTAAAGTGCTGTGATTCCCCTAATAAGTTTTAGTTATTTTATTTTAGATTTTGCTATGCAATGCAGTGGAAAAACAAAAGACAAGCAGTCAGAAGATTTGAAACCATCAGAGCTACTGAAGCCTATTGATTAGAAAGGCTATTAAAGTGTGCTGACTATTAAAAAAAACCTGCTGACCTTACAAGGTTCTTAGCAGCCAATCCTGCCTCTATAGTCTAGGATGGATGTGTTAGTTATCACACAATAAATTAGGTTTTGCTTCCATAACCCTAGCTATAGATTTTCCATAAATCTTTAAAAAAAGAAAACAGCTAAAGCAACAAGTTTAACTTGAAGTTGAATATTAATATCTGGTTTTAATCTGCTGCATACAGTTTTCATATCATACCAAAACAAAGATGGTCCATGATCTGAATTTCCTTTTATGGATTTTCTTCTGAGTTCTTTCTTAGGCAAAACCCAGTTTGACATTATTCCTCCAAAGTGTTAACCATTGAGTTAGAATACTGGAATTCAATTTCTAGTTTTGACTGGAAGGACCCATACACCTTACAAATCTCTGTTCCATTATAATAAGGTTTATTTGAAATCAGGGGACTTGGTGGGAAAAGGGAAGAAAGAATATTTATGTGCAAGGTTTACAGCTTTTGACTAAACTGTGCTCCATCCTTTCCCAAACAAGGTATCCAGCATGGATATTGATGAGAATTCTAAGAATTAAAAGTGCACATTCAGTAAAAGTTGTCTAGTAAAGAAGATTGCAAAATCTGAGCTGGTCAATTATACCAGTGGACAGATGCATAATTATCATTTAATATTACAGTGATCAATCCTCAGCCTTGTGTTATTCAAATACTTATACATGACTTGGATGACAAATCAGAAAATATGATTTATTAAATCTGCAAATGAAAGGGGGGTTGCAAGCCCTTGGAAGAGAGTATTAAAATTCTTGACAGATTGGAAAAATGGGCAGAAACCAGCAGGAAGGACATGTACGCAAAGTCCTACATTTGTTTGGGAGGTATCAAAGTTGCAAGTAGCAAATTGAAGGAAGAAATCCTACCAGACAGCAGTAAGGCAAATAAGAACTAGTAATCTTGATTGATCAGCAGATGAATGTGAGCCTACTATACCATATAACTGCAAAGAATAGGCAAATGCTTGGCTGCATCAGAGAAGTACAATGTCAAGATATTATAAAGATAAGTTATGATTTCATTCTATGTCGCATTGCTCAGACATAACTTAAAAACTTTGGTCAGATTCAAAGCTCTGCATTTTAGGGAGGAAGATAAGCACACAGGGACATATCTAGAAAATAACAGTTAAAATGATAATGGAACTAAAATAAAAGAAAATTTGCAGAATGGTCAGAAGAACTCTGGAGAAGATTATTTATTTATTTATTTATTTATTTATTTATTTATTTATTATTTGAGATGTTTAGAAATCATTCATCTTCCTCACAGAGTGACTCTTATGGCAAGGCATAACTATTCCGCCCTCCCAAATGTATACAGTCAAGCAACTGAAATAATATCAAGAATTGCAGAGGGTTAAAATAAGACAAGAAGCATTTTACATTAGAAAGAGGTAGATATGTTGGGATACTATTTTTTTTCCCCAAAAAATCTGAACAATGGCTGTACTGCTATGGATTGCCTTATGTATTGGCAAGGGTACTCTTCTTCTGAAGCTAGATGGCAATCTGTCAGAAATGCTTTAGTAGTAGATACCTGCCTGGATGGAGGCTTAGAGTAGATGATTTCCAGGATTTTTTTAGTTTGTTATTTTTTGATAGAAAGCAGCTGAGTTGGAAAAGCAGATAACCCAAAAAAGAGAGATATAGAGTGATAGCATAGCCAGGACTGTTACAATACCTCTTCTTCTTGACTCTCTTATAATTGAGATATCATGCCCTAAGTGCAAGCAGTGAAACTTGCCCCTGTTTTCCCAAAATTCCATGATTCTAAGAATACATGCTAGACAGGCCTGATAAAGTTTTTTTTTCCCTGACCCTGAGTCATTTGACCAGGTTAAGAGAGAATTTTCATGTTGGTTTTCACTGGGAAATAAATTTCCAATTTAATGCAAAATTTCAGCTTTTTAAAAATGGTTTCATTTGTATTGCAAGGCTACATGTTGCCCTCACATAAAAGACTTGTATAGTTGGTTTTATTGTGTATAGTTTACCACAGATGATGACAACAGCCTTAAAACTAACAGTGAAGATATTGAACTGGTGGATAGTTTTCTCTTGATACGCTCATTTATATTCCATTTTCTTTGTAACCAATGAATTTTCACTGCTTTGTTTCAGGATAGCATACAGGAAAATAGGCAGGAAGTTAGGGAATATGATCTTTTCTCCTTTGAATCCCCAAGTACCTCAGTGTTTTAGAGTATACCACAAACTGTTGAAGATTTTGTTTTAAAGATTTATGTGGTATCATTCACCTGACATTTCTGCATAGTATCAGGAGGTGGGGAGGAAGGAAATATAGTGCATTCAAATATTTTCATTCATTGCCTCTTTGTTAACTCCAGGGTAGAACTGAATGCTGTATTGGTTCAAATAATATGAATGCCTGGGAGTTATTCCCAATTTTACTCATTCAATATATTACTCATTCATGCTCAAGCAATGCTTCTTGTGTTCTCACTTCTGAATTACAACTCAGACATGAAACAAGACTTGCTATTTGCTTGATTCTCTTTGAAAGAATCAATAGTATCCCTCAAAATAATTTTAGATGGATTAAAGAGCAGTAATTTCATAAGAAAATAGTATGGAGGAAAATGGGATTCTGTTAGGTTTTGAACCAGTTTTGGTTGATTGAGTAATCTTCCAAGCAGTTTGTGATGAACAAGTAAGAATTATTCAAGTGTAATTTTGTATGTGTGATGAACCTCATTAGACTTTTGCAATAGCTTAGTTGAATAGTAACTTCTTGCTACATTATTTTATTTTTTCCAAAACAAATTAAACCATATTTTTCTTTCTTGGACAGTGAAAATTTGTACATTTCAGTTGTCAGGCAATTTTTTTTAAAAAAATAAGTATTTTAAGAAAGATAATAAATACAACTATATTTGGTTGTTAAATAATTCACATCATTTAAAAAAATCTTTTGTTAACAGAATAAAATAGAAATAAGTGACTGTTATTTACAAAAAGTGAGTATATAATTTTTCTTGGGGAAGAGACTTCTGCATTTTAGTTCATGTACTATTTAAATCTGACATCCATTCTAACAGAGAAAATAATATCCTTTACAATAAATAGAAAAATGTATTCAGATTGTTCCGTTAAAAAAGTTTTATGGGTTTCTTTTTTTTCTTTTTTTGACTGATTTGGCATTAAGCAGTCTATTGCTGATCATATTTTTTATTTCTCTGAAGTTTAAAAGTACATAGATCAGTGCTTCCTGTCTTAGGAAATGAGTTTGATTCTACAACATACAATATAGTGACACCATTTCTGTTTCAATTTTTGTTTTCCTCTTGTTAATCAGTGACAAGTATTTGAAAAGTTGCTGCCATGGCTAGATACTTATCTGAAACAGCAAATACTTTCTCTTTGCTTTATGAAATGGAAACTGACATTATTTTGAGCTATCTCATTAATAGATAACAGCCATACCATATTTTCAAACACTCTGTGTTAATATTTGATTAAAAATTATAAAGTATTACAACAGCAAATGAGGATAGCTAAGGATACATTTGGAGAGATTTCAGTTAATGTAAACTGCTGGTGAATTTGATAAAGTAGGAAGATATGAAAACAAGCATTTATGTGTTTCTGGAGCATAGATTTCAACTTCATATTAATGTCATGGATTAGTGATATCTAAAAGTATATCTTTGAACAAATTTCTGACTGAGAATATCTGCCCAATTTTTATTTGGTTGTGGTTATAAATAATTGTATTCAGTGTTACACATTTATTTTTCCCAAGTGGAACAATGATTTCTATCTCCATTAGCCTGAACAAAATCCAGTTTTATCAATCTTCCTGAGGTGTCTCTAACTTGATTAAATTAACAGATAATATACCTAGTGACTCATATTCTAACTCATAGACATAACTATTATCCTTAGCTTCATAGTTCACTTCTCTATATTTTAAAAGAATTATTTAATTTAAAATCTATATAGAAAAATGACTTGCTATCAAGCAAACATTACTCTCTTTATTTTCAGAGAACTTCTGAATCCAACACAGAATATATAAGCTTTAAAAAATAAAATTAGTGGTTCTGTGTAAAGCTTGAGGTAACCGTGATCAATAAGCGGTTTCGCTAGTTTGCCTTCACAAAAATAGGTAGAAGTAGAGAAGTAGTTCTTCACTTTCAACCATCACAGAACTCAAAATTTCTGTTGCTAGGTGAGACAATTGTTAAATGAATTTTCCCCATTTGTCTCCATGACTTTTCTTGCTACACTTGTTAAGTGAATCACTGCAGTTGTTAAGTTAGTAACAGGGTTGTTAAGTGAATCTGGCTTCCCTGTTGACTTTGCTTGTCATAAAGTCATAAAAAGTGGTCACATGACCCTGGGACACTGTAACCATTATAAATACAAGCCAGTTGCCAAGAATCCAAATTTTGATCATGTAATCATGGGATGCTGCAGCAGTCATAAGTGTGAAAAATAGTCATTAGTCACTTTTTTCAGTGCTTTTATAACTTTGAACAGTCACTAAACAAAAAGTTGTAAGTTTATTTATTTGTTTATTTTATTTGTCAAGCGATTATAAGATAACAGGTATAAGTATAAACATAGTTATGAATACATGAAATGGATACATATAAGAAAAATTAAAAGAATCAATAGGACAGGGACACTGGCACATTGGTGCAGTGAGGTCAATAGTAGACAGTCTAAGGTTAAAGTTTTTGGGGTTTGGGGAAGAAACCACAGAGTCAGGTAGAGTATTCCAGACACTGACCACTCTGTTGCTGAAGTCGTATTTCCTGCAATCAAATTTGGTGTAATTAACCTTGAGTTTGTATCTATTGTGTGCTCTTGTATTGTTATGGTTGAAGCTGAAGTATTCATTAACAGGTAGGACATTGCAATATCTAATATTATGTACTATACTTAGCTTGGATCGAAGGCAGCGTAGTTCTAAATTTTCTAGGTCTAGAATTTTGAGTCTGGAGGCATAAGGTATTCTGCAATGAGTAGAGGAGTGGAGAACTCTTCTTGTGAAATATTTCTGGACTTTCTCAACTGTATTAATATCAGATATGTAATGCGGGTTCCAGACTGATGAGCTGTATTCAAGTATTGGTCTAGCAAATGTTTTGCATGCTCGAGTTAGTAGTGTGATATTAGCGGAGAAAAAGCTACGCAGGATTAGGTTAACAACTCTTAATGCCTTTTTGGCTATGTAGTTACAGTGTGATGAAACCCAATCAAGCAGCCATTTTATGAATGACCTTCTTTCAGCCATTTTGTAACTCAAAATTATAATTGGCTCTTATTTCTTCAGTTGAGTAGATGTAATATTACTAGTAGCTAAAAATCCAAAAGACATAAATTACATTCAAGCTGCTTTGAATCCAGAATTTTTTTTATTTTATTAAATGCAGACATTGAGTTGACAGTTGTTTCCTGCAGATCCTAAGATTTCTTCATTCATGCAACATGAATTAGATGAGAAAGCTGATTTGTTGCTTATTGAATATTATCATTATTTGGGCATTAGACATACATGGTAATTTATTGCAAATTACTTACATAGTACATCTCTGGTAGGTCCTGATCTATCCAAAGTTCATTCGTTGTCATCTCAAGTCTATCTTGTCCATCGTTTCCTTTCCATGGTCATAAATATTGTTGCACTGAAAAAGCCCCTTATCACTAAGCTAGTAATTTGCTTGCAATGGAATCCTTTCTGTCCTGGTTAAAATTCTGGCAACATTATATGATGGTCATAGGGTGATTTTTGGTGCACTTGAGATTGCTGAAGATTTTCTGAAGGTCGTTCCCCCATCTGACCCAGTTTGTCCCCGACTTGCAGGTTATAATTAATATTTTTTGAAAAACAGTCAACCTTTTCTTATTTTCCCCTAACCATTTTTAGCCATATAACAACTCAAAAAAAAAGAATGAAGAGCTTTCAAGAACTCCCTCAGGTTGACCAGATCTTGCCTAGGATTACATCACAAGTTCATGTGGGACTCATACCTACCTAAAAAAAATGCTCATGCCCCAAGTTCTCCTGGTATCTTTGCCGTAGCATAAGGTCTGGATTCACCATCATCCCTTAAAACAAGACTTTGCTCCTTTGGGATATGTAATTGCATACACACACACATACATACACACACACACCTTTAATCAAACTGCTCACAACTGAGCATCTACTTGTATTCTTTGCAACTGATATTGTAACTTACAACTAAGGCGACTATAGAGTTTTCAAGACTAATAGTCATTAGTAGTATTATCTTCCACAAATTTTGTTAGAATCTCAGAACTAAATTCAAACTGGGCTATACTATGAAAAAAATGAGTGTTCTTTGTATTTGTTTCCTAATATAATATTATATTATGCACATTTCCTCGTAATAGTCATTTGTTTTTGAAAATGCTACTTGCAGTATGATATTGAGTTGCAGAGTTTGCAAAAGCATGGCACAAACAAATTTATTGTAATTCTGCAAAGTATGAATTAGTTAGATTTCAGCCAAAATGTCAGCTAAATTACATTTCTGTATTTTCAACTATATTAAATTTCTTAGCTTAGTACAAGCCATGAGATAATGATAATGATAAGCAGTTCTTGTTCAATGATAGGGTCTTTTTTTTAAAAAAAAAATACATTTCTGATTTTCCAATCTGGAGGATTCATAGTTTTGGCTCATTAGATAATTATTTTCTGCTGGTGAATGTTCCGCCATATGAATATACTCTTTTTCTTTACCCTCCCCCCTGAGAATAATAATTGTTTCCTCTTTATAGACAAATCCTCGCAGCAGCAAAAAGGGCTGATCAAGTTGGCCATTTTCTGTGGGTGGCTTCAGACACTTGGGGTTCCAAAATGACTCCAGTAATTCAACAAGAAGATGCTGCCGAGGGAGCAATCACCATCCTGCCTAAGCGGGCAACCATTGAAGGTAAGCCCTACCTATTCTGTTGACCTCCATGTATAATGTATTTCTTTTTCTTACTGATGCTTTACATAAAGGCAACTTGTGCAAACTGAATCTGTACAAAGGTATTTTTTTATACATCACAAACTTCAGAAAACTAATATTAATGCAACTTGGCTGGTGATAAACTGCCTCCATTCCAAATTCTGCTATTTCTACAAGTAGGGTTTTTTAAAAGCATTGTTTAAAAAAAAAAGGCTTGAGAGGTTTGCAGTTGATGCTTTGAATCACTTCTGATGGCTAGAAATAGACAGCACAGTAGATATTTGAAGCATAGATGCTGTGCTGGGCAATGCTATAGTTATATTTCACATAAGACACAAGTAAAGTTTGGAGTGCTGATGTAGACTCTTGATGAATGCAGAGTCATATATATCGCAACTCACAGCAGATTCTCTTGCAGTATCCAGGATTCTGTATGCAGATGTCTATATGTCAGGAGTTTTCCATTGTGTTGTTGGGTGCATCCCAAATCTGGTATGAAAGTAGTCATCTGGAATAGTTGGACTTCAACTCCTCTTGTATTTTCTCTGTTCTCTGTTTGTTTCTCTGCTACCCATCTCCCTTATAGGGTGCCTCTTTTGTTTTCAAGTACATGATTCTGTAGGACTACAGCTCCTATCTCAACACCATCTTTCCTGCTTCATTGGTGGTGGTAGAGATGGGGGTAAGGATGCTTCTGAAAACAGTATATGCTTCCAGCTTGTCCATTTGTCTAGCTAAAGTGAACAGGCATCTTTATTAGGCAGCAGCAATATGGGAAGATTTTGGAGATAATAACAACAGCAGTGGAATCATATTGGTTAGGAGGAGACAGTGATAAATCATTTCTGTACTTTACCAAAAATGATAGGAGTAGATAATCTAAAGTGATTAATGACTTAATGCTTGATGATGAACCCCTCAGGTCAAATGATACTCACTATGTTACTAAAGAACAACTGTGGAACTTTCACAGTACTAACCGTGTTTATGATAGAGCTAGATTAAAGACTTTGGAAATCTAAATACTGCTATTGCCATGCAGGATGAGAAGATGCAAAAACAAAAATATAGGAGGAACATGTAATACAGGAAGCTTGTGCATGGGAAAGGTCAATAAAATGAAAGATGAAATGAACTGGCTACACATTGACATTTTAGGCATCAGCGAATTGAAATAGAGTGAAGTTGGACCCTTTCAGTCAGAAGATCATACTATTCACTACAGAGGACATAAAAAACAAAACAAAAAAGAAGGATGGCTTTGCTTTCATAGGAAAGATATAGCAAAGATGGCATTAGAGTACAATGTAGTCAATGACCGAGTAATATCAATTAGCCTTTGCAGACAACCCTTTAATATGATGGTTATCCAAGCTTATGCTCCAACCACTGATCCAGAAGAACAGCAGCTTGATGATTTTTGTGCTCAAGTCCAATTTTGAAAGGTACAGAATGTGCAAGCAAGATATGTTCTTTGTGTATGAAAATTGAAATGCCAAAGTTCAAAATAGTAATTGAGAAAATGAAATTGGATTGTGAGGCCCAAGAAAAAGAAATGAAACATGATTATGACTTACCAGTTTGTGCCTATCCAAGGACTTCTTTCTAACTAATACAAACTTTAAGCAATTGAAGCATGCCTACATATAGTAGACATCACTAAAGAGATAACACAGAAATATAGTTGTCTATATTACTGATACAAAGATATGAAAGCACTCAATTAAAATGCTAACATATCCAAGGGCAACTATGGAACAGATTATGAATTGTTCATGTGCAAATTCCAAGGTTAAAAAATATGACCATTCCATGATAAGCATATATCCATCATTTTTAAGTGGAAAATAAGAATCACTTTGAAGTCCTGAATATCACTGAATAGAGACCCAGAGGAATTTTGGAGTGATGTCAAAAAGTCCTTAAAGATGAATGCAAAAAGATACTGCCAGAGAACAAAGAACAGAAGAGTGCAAACTGGATGTAAGAACAGATGATGAAAATTGCACGTCCAATTGCACAAGAACAAGTCCAAACCAGGAAAGACAAACATCCCAAGAAGGAATTTCATAAAGAATTTCACAAAGCTGATAGATCAGAGAAGAAGCAGTATATTGCAGTGATATCTGTAAATACATTATAGCTGGAAAAAGACATGGAAAAACAAAGTTTTCCAAAGTTTTTGAACTCAGAAGGCTGTTCCAGCCTCAGACTGATGCTAAAGGATATATAATATTGGATTCAAAGAAGATCAAAGATGGAAGGACTATATTGACATTCTGTACAATAGGTATGTCAATATCCAAGTTACTTTGGAAGATATTCTCTATTTATAAGAACATGTACTTCTAGAAGATGAATAGAACATCACTCTGGTTATTACCTGGCCAGAAAGTTACAGGAACTAATGTACTGTATTATTTACAGAATAATACGTAAAGCAAGAAACAGAAGCGTGATCAGAGAGATTCTAACAATTCCAGCAAATCTGGAGAATGGAGAATAACACAGTATTCAACAGATTGGAAGAGGTCAACCTACATTCCAATATCAGAAGACTTAAACTATGCAGACTGTTGTACAAAATCCTTAATTTCACATGCTGGAAAAATAATGTTTAGGATCATCCATTAGGGATTAGAGCCCTGCACAGAAAGAAAAATGCCAGATGTTCAAGCTGATTTTAGAAAAGGCCAAGGAACAAGGGTCATTAATCATGATGCATTATAGGTAATCGAAAAAGCCAAAGAATACAAAAACAGAAGTCAAATACTTCATTTATTAAAGAAATGCATTTAATTGTGTTAACCATGTAAAGATAAGGAAAGTTATGATGGTAAAAGTTATCCCTCCCATACAAATTGATATTGCTATTATAATACAAAGAAGCACAATCTGTTCCTCAAGTTGTTGTTGCATAAAATATAAAAGTTAATTTAGAACATAAAAAGAAATGCAAGATCTATTTCACAGACAAAAGCCAGGAAAAGCACCAGGGCTAGACAAGATAACTCCTTCTTGCTTAAAAGTCTATGCTAACCAATTGGCCCCCATCTTCACCCAAATCTTCAATAAATCACTAGAGATGTGCTATGTTCCTTCTTGCTTCAAATGCTCTATTATCATCCCATGCCAAAAAAGCCCCCCATCAAGGAACTGAATGACTACAGACCAGTTGCTCTAACATCTGTAGTTATGAAAATCTTTGAAAGGCTAGCGCTGTCCCACCTGAAAATCATCACGGATCCACTGTTGGATCCCATGCAGTTTGCATCAGAGCAAATAGATCGACAGATGATGCTATTAATATGGCTGTGCACTACATCCTACAACACCTTGAATCTCCAAATACCTATGCAAGGGTCCTCTTTGTAGACTTCAATTCAGCATTCAATACCATCATTCCAGACATTCTTCTAACTAAATTAAACCAGCTAGCAGTACCTGAACACACTTGTAAGTTGATCATAACTTCCTAACAGACAGGAAGCAGCAGGTGAAGCTTGGCAGAATCACATCTGATACCTGTACAATTAGCACATCCCCCCCCCCCAAGACAGTGTGCTTTCTCCACTTTTCTTCTCCCTAAATACCAATGACTGCATCTCAAATAATCCATCTGTTAAAATACTGAACTTTGCAGATGACACAACAGTGATTGGTCTCATTCAAGACAATGACGAATCCGCATACAGGCAGGAGGTTTTACAACTTGCCTCATGGTGTAACTGAAACAATCTGGAACTGAACACACTCAAAACTGTAGAAATTGTGGTAGACTTTAGAAGAAACCCTCCCATACTATCACCTCTTACAATACAAGACAACACAGTATCAACATGACCTAAAATGGACACCTAACATCAAAAACATCATCAGAAAAGCACAACAAAGCATGTTCTTTCTGCGCCAACTCAGAAAGCTCAAACTGCGCAAGAAGCTGCTGATACAGTTCTACAGAGGAATTATTACGTCTGTCATCTGCACCTCTACAACTGTCTGGTTTGGTTCCGCAACTCAACAGGACAAACACAGACTTCAGAGGATAATTAGGACTGCAGAAAAAAACAATTACTACCAACCTGCCTTCAATTGAGGACCTGTATACTGCACGAGTCAAAAAGAGGGCTGTGAAAATATTTACAGATCCCTCACATCCCAGACATAAACTGTTTCAACTCCTTCCCTCAAAACAATGCTATAGAGCACTGCACACCAGAACTAGACACAAGAACAGTTTTTTTCCCCCAAAGCCATCACTCTGCTAAACAAATACTTCCCTCAGCACTGTCCAACTATTTACAAAGTCTGCACTACTATTACTATTAATCTTCTCATCACTCCTTATCACCCATCCCCTCCCACTTGTGACTGTATGACTGTAATTTTGTTGCTTGTATCCTTACAATTTATATTGACTGTTTCCTAGTATGATTTGATTGCTTATTGTACCCTATGACTATTATTAAGTGTTGTACCTTATGATTATTGACTCTTGACAAATGTGTCTTTTCTTTTATGTACACTGGGAGTATTTTCACCAAGACAACTTCCTTGTGTGTTCAATCACACTTGGCCAATAAAGAATTCTATTCTAAATTGTTGTTGCCATGTATTTAATTTTTCTTGTGCTTTTGTTTAGGTTTACAGTATGCATAATGCTGGTGCACAATGCTTTTTTTCTGTTCTACTCAATATAAATGCTGTAACAATACAGGGCAACCTTTCCACCATCTTGCACATGTAAAAGAAATGCTGGATTTTTTGGTAAAAGATACCTCCCCTATATTCACTACCAAACCTATGAGATTCTTCCCCCCCCCCAATAAGTGTGAATTGCTCAAAGAGGCCCTTGTAATAAAATATTCATAGCATGCTTGATTAACCCTAAGTGGCAACAGAAGTAAGAATCATGCATGGACCATGGTATCATAGAGTCATAGGACTAGAAAGAACCTTGGTGTCTTCTAGTTCAACACTTGGCCCAAGGCAGAAGTCCTTATACCATTCCAGACAAATGATTATCCAATCTTTTTCTTCAAAACCTCCCGCTATGGAGGACCCACAATTCTGGGAGACAACTTATTCCAGTGATTGTTGTCAAGCTGAAGATGAATGGACTTGATTTCAGTAGTGCAGAGTACATCTGAAGGGCTAGTTTGTGAAAAGATCATCCTGGGAAATGTCTATGTGGTTTATTTATTATATATTTATTTATAATAACCAATTTACATAAGCATCTGTCTCATATGCAAGTGACTTTGTGCAGCATACAAGAGAGCTAAAACAAATGATAAATACATTAAAAAGTATAAAACAAAACTAAATCAAAGAAATAAGTTGCTAGCAAACTTGATGGTGAATAATCAGTCAATTACTACTGCTGCCCTTGCAATTGATCTGATGTATAGTTGAGCACATTAACAGTTTTGCATTCACGTGGCTTCTTCAAACTCCTTGTTCACTTCTTGGAATAAGAAGTATGGGAAATGTAGCTTGTCATCTTTTTAAACATTCTGTTGGAACTGAAAGAAAAGCTGTCTGTATTTCTAGGCTCTGCCAGAAAGGAAAGTAGTATATAAGAGACTGATAGGCTTCTGGAAATAAGTCATTGAGGTTTTATTATTTAATCATTAGAGGCTCTATAATAGAAAGTCTCAGGTGTGCCAAAGTACAAAATCATTATTCCATTTCCTCTTCCATATGTTCAGCATGGCATAAATCATGAAATCAACTAGTTCTTCTTTTCCCTAATAATTACTTTTTAAGACTTGTTTGAACATAAGGACTGTTAATCTCACAGCATCTTAATTCCAGAGGTTTATTGCTACTGCAAGGTGTTTTAATAGAGGTGGACTTTCTCACCATTCATTATAATCTCTATATTTGCAAGACCTTCAGATAACAGATAATCAGAATTGGAAGGGATCTTTTAGGTCATCTAGTCTAACTCGCTGCCCAAGCAGGAGACCCTACACCATTTCTGACAAATGGCAGTCCAATCTCTTCTTGAAAGCCTCAAGTGATTGCGCTCCCACAACTTCCAAGGGCAAGGTGTTCCATTGGTTGATTGTTCTCACTGTCAGAAAGTTTCTTCTTATTTCCAGGTTAAATCTCTCCTTGTTCAGTTTCCATCCATTATTCCTTGTCTGGCCTACAGGCGCTTTAGAAAATAGCTTGACCCCTTCCTCTCTGTGGCAGCCCTCAAATATTGGAAGACTGCTATCATGTCTCCCCTGGTCCTTCTCTTCACCAGACTAGTAAGCCCAGTTCCTGCAACCATTCTTCATATGCCTTAGTCTCCAGTCCCCTAATCATCCTGATTGCTCTTCTCTGCACTTTTTCTAGAGCCTCAACATCCTTTTTATAATGCGGTGGCCAAAACTGGATGTAGTACTCTAGGTGTGATCTTACTAAGGCTTTATAGAGTGGTATTAGTACCTCACTTGATTGTATCCCTCTGTTAATGCAATTTAGGATTGCATTAGCTTTTTTAGCTGCTGCTGCATACTGCTGGCTCATATTGAGCTGGTTGATCCCTCTCACAGTTACTGCTGTTAAGCCTAGTTTCACCCAGTCTATATGTATACTTTTGGTTTTTCTTGCCTAAGTGTAGAACTTTACTTTTCTCTACATTGAATTTCATTTTGTTAGATATGGCCCAGTGTTCTAGTCTGTCAAGATCCATCTGGATCTTGAGCCTATCTTCTTGGGTGTTAGTTATTCCTGCCAGCTTAGTATCATCTGCAAATTTGGTAAGTTCCCCTTCTATTCCCTCACCTTCATTCCCAGGTAAACTACTATTAATGTTTGGGATCCTGAAAAGGAGATAGGACTAAGGACAAAATATTTAAAGATGATATAGTTTATTAGAAATGGATATGTTCTTCTCAATATTATTAGGATTATCAGCTTTTCCAGCAAATGTATGTTAAAATCTAGTTGTTTACATGAAATTTTATTCTGACTTGTTTTACAGTCAGTGGATAATGCTTTATGTAAAAGCCAGATCCCTAAAGAGTTCTAGTGCTCCACAACAACCTTTACAACAACCATCTGGTTAGAAATGCAAATATCTCTCACACACAAATATATCTGGTGATAAGAAGGGAATAAATACTCACCATAATATATAAAGAAAACACAGAACAATTAAAATCAACTGCAGACAGAGCTGGGCAATAAAGAAAATGAATCCACATTATAACAGAACAATGTGGATATAATTGAAGGACTCTAAATTCTTAGCCAAAGAATATTAATATTATGTTTTGTCCCTTACAATTAGGCTTTTTTCTGTTATTTTCTTTCCCTTGTTTTTTATCCTTAAGTATAATAGTCCAGGAATTAAATGATGTGAAATTATCATGTAACATCATTTTCATGTTTTCCTTCAAAATATTGCTACACTCCCATCCTCTCCTCCTTTCAAACTAGAGAAACAGACTATCGTACACATTCTTTGATGGCTTGGTTTTCATGCGTTAGCCGGCACAAGCATGTGTTAAAGTTTCCAGCAGCTATTCCTGATAAGTTCTCAGTTTTGTCATTGTTGTTAACTAACATCCATCATTCCATTCCTAAGCATTTAGGGAAAATGAATGTTTCTTTTGAGATCCAAATTTGATAGTATGGAATCTACTTTAATGGGCTTGGGCTGACTTGTGAGTTTCAAAGGATAAGAGAAGATTTTTGTTTTTGGATAAACTTTAGAAATTTAATTAGTCAATTAATTCACTTTTTCTTGCAGCTCAACTGCATGAAAAACTCAACTGCCTGTCTATTGCATCCATTTAACTCCTACGGTACCAGTCTGTCCATCCATCCATCCATCTGAAACAAGATCAGATTCATTTTCTCAATACTGACTTTTTCTTGTTTTATCTACAAAGTTCAGGATTTGCTTAAATTGGAGATAAGCTGTAGATTCCAAATGTGGACCATGGGAATCTTTGTGTTTCATGAACTGCTCATTTCTTGGTGCCTACCTCTTTTGTAACTGTTTGGACATTATACATCCAATATCACTACAATAGTGATAGTTATTGATAATTATTTGACACTTTGTCATAAGAACCTCAGGATTCATATGTTAATTAGAAGGTTTCAGTCACATTTCTGTAGAAGTGTTTATTAAGTCACACTGCTCATTTTACCTATCTCAACCTCATTGAAGGAAGATTTGCAGAATCATGAATGAAGCTGCCATATTTTCTGTTTTATCATTAAACTGTACATCAAATTGAAAGGAGTAGGGACATTTTAAGATCATATTTGTATATCCAGTTATTCCCAAGACAATGTATATCTATATTAGAAGGCAGATAAACCTGTAGTAAAAATTGTGAGTCTCCATGAGTTGAAGTCAAATGATGAGTGTTAAATCCAATGATGGAAACCTTTTTTTAAATTCTTATTGCAATGCTGTACAAGTTCCAATTTAAATGTTTTTTTAAAAAAACTATTATGGTGTTTGTGTTTATATGACAACTTGTTTTATACTTCAAGTTTTATTTCATCATTTTTCTTGATAATGAACTTTTTAGTGGTTTTACAAGACAAAGAGTGCTAAAATGAGTGACTAAAAATAAGTGGCATGCATACCATAGAGATTGATCCTTTTTACCCTCAGAAAACTATTTAGTATCAGTAAATAAAATATAACTAAGTGTCAGCCTTGGAAGCCATATTAGAACCAGAAGCTTCCAGGCTGCCAGATTCCTGTGCCTGGGAAATTGGGAGGGGGGATTTCATAGAGTCAATGTAGTTAGACATAATAGCATTCTTCTTTTCAGTCAAGGTCATGTCATCCTACACCTGGTTGAGGAGTAGTTAGGATGAATGGTGATTGGGCCATGTGATGGACTAAGGATTGCAGGGGATGGGTTTTTGATTTTCAATTATTGAGGGAAAACCCAGAATTCTCAGATTTGGGTATTCCCAGATGTGCCAGTATGACAACTCTATTAAAATGGAAGTTTGAGAAAATGTCTGTCTCTGAGTTTTGGTGTTGGAGTTGGTTTTTCTGGAATGCTGACACTAAGCAGAACAGAAAATAATTTCCAATGAAAATAAATATAAATTTTCAAGGTGTTTATTTATTTAAAATATAAGACCAGCATGTCTTATTGTTAAATGTGGGATTTTTTCCAGGCCTCTTCTGTTCATACTTGAAAAGAGAAAAATCTGAGAGTTGCATTTAAAGTGATATTTCCAAAGTAAAACTCTTTACTTTGGTTATTCTGGATTCTATTGAAAATTTTCCAATCTGCTATATAGAATGATTATTACACTTCAGAACTTGTAAGCAAAGCTATCAAGCTAGGAATTGTCTTGAGACTGGTGGATATGAAAGATTATGTTTCCTTCAAATTAAGCTCAAATCTTGGAAACTTTGTGGGTATATCCAGATAGTCACCTTTCCAAGAATATGAAAATGGTATGTCATTGCTTTCTTCTGTTTTTTTCCTTGACTTATACAGTCTAGTCTACAGTCCTAGCTTGTTTTAGAGTTTCTTCATGTAAGTTGTGATCATCATGGATGGAAACTGAACAAGGAGAGATTTAACCTGGAAATAAGGAGAAACTTTCTGACAGTGAGAACAATCAACCAATGGAACACCTTGCCCTCGGAAGTTGTAGGAGCGCCATTACTTGAGACTTTCAAGAAGAGATTGGACTCCCATCTGTCAGAAATGGTATAGGGTCTCCTTCTTGGGTGAGGGGTTGGACTAGATGACCTACACAGTCCCTTCCAACTCTGTTTATCTGTTATCTGTTATCTTGCACTGATTAGTTTTTTTGAGATGAGCTAAAACAAATTAGGTTGTATCACTGTAAGCCATCCAGAATCACTTGGTTGCTTTAGGTAAGCGATAGAAAATAATAAAGAAATAGATCATCCAGCTGAGACTATACTTTGGGATTTTGATGAAAGGTAACGTTATGAATGAAGGGAAATAGATACATCCCAGATAAATGTTGCAGGATCCAATCTGGATTGGTCACGGGGACCGGAAGTTTAGTCTTCTGAGGTTTTGGACCTACACTGGAGTCCACCCTCAGGCAACTTCTCTTTCACCAGACACATTCAGAGAAGTTCCCTGAGGATGGGCTTCAGCATGAGTCTGAATGCTCAGAAGACTAAACCTCTGATCCCAGTGACTGACCTAAAGTGGATTCAAAAGTTAACATTTGTGGTAATTAAAATTTCACATTATTGAAGTATCCATAGTTCCAAATGCATTCAAATAATAGTAAAGAAATGTTGTGGTCCAATAATGTTGTATTAGTTATTTGGAAAGAATTCCATTAGCATATAACAAGTGACATGCTGGTGAAACATATTTGTCATTGTCTAAAAGACTGATGATCAGTATAGGCCTCACATGACTTTATATGAGTCTTAACATAGCCCAGCCTTGTCTGATGTAATTATTTGACAGAAACAAGGAGACTGCACAATAATCAGTTTATATGGCATTCTGTTCAAAAGCTCTGTTTAATCAGAGCTACTTAGTATTGATAAGCAATAAACTGTACCCATATTTAACCAACAAAAATCAGTACAACTATCTGCATTTTCTCCAGATGCTTTTACCAAATCTTATTTAGGGGCAGGAAGAAAATTGCAAAAATAATTTTATGAGTAAGTGATACAACAGGTTACCTCCCCTCTTTTGTGTGGTGTGTGTGCGTGTATGTGTGTACTCAACAAAATTTCTAAATAACTGTAAAAAACCAAACAAACCATACTGTAAGGAATCACAGGTTAATCCTGCAAAGAGGATGTTCCACATGGTAGAATGCATATGTCTGTGTAAGCTTGTGTGTGACACATTGGTACCGAGAATCAGTCTATGTATGTTAGTATAGTTTTCCCAGAGATTAAGAAAATGTGTTGAAGTTCTAGTTATAAGACACTGAAGGTAATTAGAAATTCTTTTCCCATTTTAATTTTATATTAGAGGTCAGCAATGGGATGCTATAGAATGCAGTGCATCCATAACCTCTTTCTATGCTTCCACATGTAAACTGAGAATAAAAGGAATAAAAACATAATTTTAAACAATGGTTGAAATCTTGAAAATACTCACAGGATGCTGATGTTCTCAAGAGATTTTTGAGATTTTAGCTGGCAATACAGACAGTTTCATTGCTCTGCATGGCACTATAGGAGAGCTTGAAGAAGTTACTTGAACTGATTCTGATGATGATAGGTTGAAGGAGATACGATGCAATTACACAGGAAGGAGGTTGACAATCTTTGTCACTTCCCGATGCTCAGACATCCAAGTATTTGCAAGACTGTCTTCTACCTGGGGATAGTTCTGTGATATGAGGAAGGCCAAAGACTGGAGTCCCCCACCCCCCTCCAGTTCTGTATCTGATTCTTTGGAACATTATCATTATTTGGAAAAAAATATTAACAAAGGAGTCTAGTTTCTAAGGGAACTTTAAGGGACTTTCTTAATATTCTTCTAGAAGACAGATAAAGACAGTACTCTTCCAGAAGGTGTTGGCTAGTTAATCTTAATAATCAGTTATTATTTCAATGTTATTTTTTGAATTGAATGATATACTTTTGAGGGATCATGCTTATTTATTTATTTTTTGCTTTTGCTTTTTTTAAAAAAGAAAAATAACAGGAAGTTTTCACTATTCTTTTTGTAGCATGAATGTTTTATTTTTAAATTTTAAACTATTAAGAATGCCTGGCAGATTTAGAAGTATATAAATAAAATACTTTGGAATCAATATTTTATAGAGATGTATTCCTCCATCAGTTTAAGTCAAATTGAGAGACAGAGATCGCTCTTAAATTATTTAATGAATGTCATAATTGAGGGTGGACTTGAATGTGGATCTCTTCAGTCATACTCCTCCATGTTCTTAGCCACTACTCAGGCTATTAGAGTGCCACTTTGACTGCTTACTCCCCAGTATTTATTTCCCCCTCCCTCCCTCTCTCTCCTATAACACAGGATTTCTTTATCATGTTTGTTTCATTTTCAAAGCTTTGGGTTTAAATTTATCATCTACATCTCCAGTAAGCAACAACCACACATGTGCAAATATGTATGTCTGTTACATTTCATCAGTTTCTATCTGCATGTATTCCTTCCTCTGTTGAGACATTTCAGCCCTACACATTCTTGTGTGTACAGCATTTGAGTTCAGTGAGGTTTGCTATTAGTTATCACTGATAAATTCCCTATCCTAGGGTGTAATTCTTCTTGGTTTTAAGCAGTTTGACCTTTTAGCTTTTTCTTTTTTTAAAAAAAGCAGTGGCGCTCAAGTGTCTCTCTCTCTGAAATTGTCAACAAGACCATTAATCCTATAGCAATTGGTAAAAGAAAAGGAAGGTTTTGTCTCTCTTACATTTTTGCTCATGATAACAATCAACTAAGAACTGGGCATTCAGTTTGGTTAATTGATGCCTCTGTGTCTCATGGGACCAGCGAAAGGGGAGAACACGGTTAACTTTTCAATCTTCTTTCTCTCTTTCTCTCTTTCTCTCACTCCTCCCTCCCTCTCTCCCTCTCCTTCCCTCCCCCTCTCCTCCTCCCTTCATGCCTCTTTCTCTCTGCTCCCTTGTCCTCTTTTCTTCTCTCCCTCCCTTCCTCCCTCCTCCCCCCCCGTTTATGTTTTTTTCTCTCTCTCTCTCTGCCAGGCCTCAAATTTGATCTCTGACTGTACAGACCTTGCTTCTGCCATTCCTCTTTAATGTAGGTCTTTCCTTGCAAATTCTCTTCCTCTAATCCAAACAGGAAGGTTGTCATGCACTCAGTTGATTGACTCAGGTAGAAAAGTAACAGCTTCTGTAAGCAGGTACCTTCCTTCTCTGCAATATAACAATACCATATGCTACAGAGGATGTATCTATGTTATGAGACCACTCTGAGTGCTCATGCAAACAGAAAGTCACCATCAAATTAATTATTCAATAATTAATATTGAATTCAATAATATTAATTATTTAAAATCCCGCTTGTTACATTTTAAGCCTAAAAAGCAAAGCACTGGGATACGTTAGGTAACAGTTTGCCAGAATGTAATCTTTTGATTATCAGCAATGGAGGGCCTACTGAAAATCCCTTCCTTTCTCAGAAATGAATCAGGAGAAAAGGATGTAGCTCATAGGTTGCCACTCAGGTCAAATGTGCTTTTTCAAAAGGCAACTGGGCAACTGGGGGAAGAAGCTTCTTGGGTGAGAAGTGAAATGTTTTCAAGAAAAAACAAAGTCCAGTTGCTTTTTTGAAAAAGTACCTTTGGAACAACTGTGACCTGAATGATTGAGAATCTCCATGGATATTTAGCTCATAGGTGTGGATGAGACAGCAGCCTTTTCTATAGTAGCCTCATACTGCTTCGTTGGGTTGAGAGGGATCAGCAAGGTATGTTGGGAATGTAGCATACTGACAATGGCAATTCACATTGCATGGAAACAGGCAGTGGCAAAACCATCCTTGTATTTTACACAGAAAACCACATAGAATGATTATGTTGGATGCTGGGTCCCATAGATTAGATGGTATTAAACATGCTACTTTCAGAGTACCAATAGTGCATATGATGCAGTGACATTAAAATTTGGAGGCATCTAGTCGCAAATGTTGTCATGCAGGAAAAGAAAATCAGAAGATGCATTGAGAACATGAAATGTAGCAAGCATGAACACGAGAAAGCTCAACCCAGTGAAAGATGAAATGAACTGATTACACATTGATCTCTTAGGCATCAGCAAATTAAAATGGACTGGAAATAGTTCTGAAAATCATAATATTTACTATTCAGGACATGAAAAATGAAGGAACAGCATGGCTTTCATAGACAATAAGGCTACAGTAAAGAAAATACTTCTGTATGTTCATTCAGTAACTGAATAATATTTATCCAAGCTTGTGCTCCAAATACTGACCCAAAAGAAGAGAAGGTTGACATATTTTAGGTAAAGTTCAATATGAAATTGACATAACATGAAAGAAAGATGCACTGCTTGTGTTTGGGGACTAGAATACCAAAGGTTGTAAATATTAAGGGGGGAAATGCAGTTTCCTAGATGGTATGGCCTGGGAAACAAAAATAAATGTTTTATATGAGTGGTTTTTATTCAATTTATAAAACCATGCAGAAGGGTGGTGGATGCTAGTGGCTATTCAAATTAATTTAAAAGAAAATAAATAAAATAAGGCAAGAGAACATTTTATCAGCCTATTCAGTGATTTATTAATTGTTATTCACATCTTAGTTACCTCCCTACACTACTGCAGCATGTACTACATAGGACAGTTTTTAATGGCCATTGGGAATCTGTAGCTGTATCAAATGCAGCATTATGTGTAGTTATGCTACAGCCTTGTGACACTTTAAGCAGTATTAGTTGCCAATAGTAATTTACTAACCCATTTCTGGTGGATTCAAGGTGCTGGCTACCACTTAACGCTAACTGTAAAACCTGGTTATATGAGGGACTAACATTATGTCTTGTAAAATCTGACAGAGTATGCTTTATATCTCATTAATTAAGCAGTGTCATTTGGTAGGACTTAAGAAGTACACTTTCTCTATTGTAACAACTGTTCTCTGAAATAGTATCACCCTATAGTTTGGACATGCTTCTTTCTTTCTTTCTTTCTTTCTTTCTTTCTTTCTTTCTTTCTTTCTTTCTTTCTTTCTTTCTTTCTTTCTTTCTCTCTCTCTCTCTCTCTCTCTCTCTCTCTCTCTCTCTCTCTCTCTCTCTCTCCCTCCCTCCCTCCCTCCCTCCCTCCCTCCTTCCTTCCCTCCTTCCTTCCTTTTATGAATTTTTACCTAAACTCTGAAATAGTTTGATCATGTGCCTATTCATGCATTTTGCTAGTTGGGCTATGCAATAATATTTCTGGTTCTCTGTTGTTGTTTTACTTAGGTTTAATTGTATGCCACCCAAGGGTGGGATTCAAATTTCTTAACAACCAGTTCTGTGGATGTGGCCTAATTTTTGGGGTGTGGCTTGGTGGTCGTGTGACTGGCATGGCTTGTATGTAAATATTATAAATATTTATATAAATATTGATTTTTTTTATAAAAAAGAGCAACTTTTACTCAAAATCAGGCAAAGCAGGCAGGCAGATTGAGTTGCTCACAGAATCACAGATTCACTTAGAGATCTGTGTTTCTGCCATCAGCTATATGACTCTGCACTGCTTCAGTCCTAAGTAAGGTTCGGCTTAGAAGCAGAGGTGAAGATCTAAAGATTAGCTAGAGAGCAAAAAATCCAATGAATTCCTGCTTTCTAACTAATCTAAACATCCCAGCACAGCAGAACAGCTGATGGTCAAAAAAAAAAAAAAAAGGAAAAATAGCAACTTAGCAGGCAAGTTTTCCAGGAAAGGAATGAGTGGGTGGGGAGGGTTCCCACAGGCTATGTGGGTGGCACAGCCTTGTGTTCCCACAAGCAGCCTGGTTTAATTGCCTTGGGGGGGGGGGCGTGTTCTGGAGGTGACATTTTTCTGTGGACCACCAAAATTTTCTTGAGGACCAGTGGGCGTAGTCCTTCTTAACAAGCTCCAAACTGTTGCTGCTGCTGCAAGCCATGGATGCAGGCTAGAAGCAGTTATTTTGAGCTTAACAGCCATGCATTTTCAAGCCGCTCCTTTAATCTGCTCCAAGCCTGGATTTCTCATGAGTGCTGGAAGTTTCTTTCTTTCTTTTTCTCTCTCCCTTCCTTTCTTCCTTCCTTCCTTCCTTTCTTCCTATTTCTTTTTCTTTCTTTCTCTTTCTACATTTCTTTCTTTCCCTTCCTCTTTCTTTCTTGCTCTTTCTTTCTGACTTGCCCTCCCTCCCTCCCTCCCTCCCTCTCTCTCTCTCTCTCTCTCTCACACACACACACACACACACACACCAAACTCTTTCTCGTGACACATATACACCTGGTCTGGGATGAACTGATCTGGCAAGCTCCAGAGCAGCGGGCAGTGGGAGAATGAAAAAGGAGCAGCCCCTGGAACATCTATCTGCCCTCTCTTTTGGTGGGGGATGGGGAGGCAGTGGCAGGAAGCAGCTGCAGGAGTTCCTGGCCTCTTTTTCAGGCCACTTGCACCGCCCCTCTCAGGCTCAGGCTCAGCCCCAGTGTCCAGCTCAGCCCTCATGTAAAGAAGCAGGCGGCCAGGCAGGAGGAGGTCCAGCATGAAGGCAAGATGGGTGAGGCCTAGGGAGCTACAGGGAGGCGTACAGAGGGCAAGGTGAGGCCTGGGGAGCTACAGGAAGGACCACAGAGGGCAGTGTGACGTCTGGGGACAGTGGGAGAGGGGCTAGGATGACTCGCAGGCTTACCTGTGAGCAGACAGGAGCCATTTCCTGAAGGGAGGGGGGACTTGCAAGCTTTTCGCTCTGCCACAGTGAAAGGAGGCAGCAATGGCTGGCTTGGTGGGCAGGAGAAAGCAGGCTGCAGGTATGTCGCACACGTGCACGAGGTTGCGCAGGCATGGTAGGGAGTGACTGGGCAGGGGCGGAGAAGTGGGCAGAGATGGGCAGGGCCAGCCAGAGGCCCAATTTACTGGTTCTCTGAACTACCAGGAACTGTAACAACTGGTTCTATAGAACAGAGCCAAACCAGTAGAATCCCACCCCTGATGCCACCCAATGTGAACTTTAAATTAGGTTAGTTGTATAAGCTGAAATAAGAAACCAATATCTCCTTAAAGAATGCCTATCCCTATCTCCCTGAGAAATTTTCTTGCATCTTGACCTACTGAAATCAGATGTACTCAACATAAATGTGTCGTATTGGTCAGAGTACAGAGAAGAGAAAAGTTGGATTTAAAAAATGAAAATTTTATTTTTCATAAATGACAACAAATAATATTAAGCATTAAGTCCAAAGAAGCAAACATTTCTATAAAATGACATAATAGTGTAAATAGCTTCCTGTTTCTATTGTACTAGGCTATTGTTTGTATTCTGTAACAAAATGAAACCATGTAAAAAGATTGATGCATTATATCTTTATCACTAAATACAGTATAAGACATTATTATATCTCTAAAACAGGTAAAGATTTAATATGACATCACATTGGGCCAGATAACATATTTTGATTGTGTTATCTTTATTCTTTGGCTTAGCAAGCTTCCAAAGGGATACAATTTCACCACTGCCCTACCATCAGGTAGATCTAAACATGGATTACTACCTTTCTACAAGCCTTCATGGTACAATTTCTTTAAAGTCTTTCTTTATCCTTGGAGACCATATACCAGGAGCATTGAGTTTCATCCCATCTTTCCTAACATTCTGATCACACTTCTCTCTCTTTTCTACATTGTGCTTCTAAAAGATATTTGTGAGTTAAAAACCAGATGAAGACAAGAAATGCACAGCTCCAGGAGATAAACTATTTGCTTCCTGTGAAGATGTGGCAGTTGATAAATGGATCCCACCAGCTTTTCTGCACAGATGTCATTGTTGCTTGAAGCTGACTTTTTTTTTAAGGACTACTTTTATGCCTTAGCTAAGAGCATTCAAATGTTAATTACACAGGCATATGAGTGTGGAAATATCATTGTGGTTTTCTCTTTCAGCAATGCAGTGTGCATCTCATCTCATCTCTCTCTCATGAACACCTTTTTTCTTAGCTTGTCCTCTGACAAAAAAGGCAAATACAGCCACAAAGCAGGATAATAACTATAATTAGAAATTATTCTTCTGTCAAACAATAGGGAAAAAGTTTCAGCTCCTCAACTGATTTTCATTGCAGAATTAAAGGTGAGGAAATTACAAGCTAATAGAGCATTATACAATATGATTCAGATTTACTCAGACATAAGTCCCACTGAGTTCAGCAGCACCTGGGAGCGAATGTGGAAATATATACTATAGACACTTACATTAACAACAGCCAGAAGTGGTTTCATATGGAGAACATAAAACCTCTTAAAGAGAAAGGATTTGACACTTCTGTTTTTGATTTGGACATGATGTCTTTGACTACCTTAACATGCTCTGGAATCAGTCAGGATATTAGCTTTGGAAAATGCAGTTATGTCCAGCAGATAGAGTTGTTTTATACCAAATTGGGCTAGTAGGTATATACAGTATTTTACTAGCCTGTATCTAAGTGTATACTCAGCTCAAAGTGTGGATCCAGTTTTGGTGCTGCTGTGGTTAGAATGAGATATTTCAGGCTAATTCTGTCAACTGCTGGCAGTTCAATCCTGCCTGGCTCAAGGTTGACTCAGCCTCCCATTCTCCCATTCTTCTTCAGTCCTCACCAGCTCAAAGTTGACTCAGCCTTCCATCCTTTCAAAGTGAGTAAAATGAGGACTCAGATTGTTAGGGGCAATAGGCTGACTCTGTAAACTGCTTAAAGAGGGTTGTAAAGCAGTATATAAGTCTAAGTGCTCTTGCTACTGTATATTTTAGTCCCAGTGTTAGGAATATAAGTCACCTAACAGGTATTTTGGTTAGAAATATATAAACCAGGATAAACATTTTAGTACTATAGCCTTAAGGGAATGCAAGAGCATGCAATTGGGTGTGGTTTCTCAAACAGCCATAAGATGGAGCCAGAAACCTGGGTTGTTTAGTCTGAGTCTCAGAAGAGAGTGTAAATGTATCTCTGTTTCCTTCTGTTGGAAAGTATTGCCATTGCTCCATTTCTTCTAATTGACTGGATTTAATGTAAGTCTGATACTGAACTGTTTTTGACACTGGAACTTGATATTTGGATTATCCTTGGATTGAAAAACTGACTGATTTTACCTGTGAATGGCTTTTGGATTGCTTATTTTGGACTTTGCTTCAACCTTTCTGGAAGTAAAAACCTACATTTACTGTACAGTGTATCTGTGTGCTCTGTGTGTATTATTCAAACACTCCTCTCAAATACGTCTCCTTGTATGCGCTCATTCTCCTAACAGGGAATTACCTCAACACTGGTTATGGGCCCAGGCCATACCAGGCTCAGATAATTGAGACTTGGTGTGAATGCACAGTACTGTATACAGACAGCTGTTTACTGTTTAATTGTGGGTTACTATCCTGATAAAGATGGCACAAGTCACTTCAACAAGTCTATCACTGATAACCCGGTTGGATGGAACAAACTACGTTTCCTGGTCTGTGAAGTGCAGTCTACTTCTGCGTAGAGAAGGTTTATGGAATGTAGTTCAAGTCCCACCAGATGTAAATGCTTGGGATCCAGATAATGAGGATGATACCAAGAAGCTTGCTGACTTTAACCAGAACAACAAACGAGCTCTTTGTATAATTGGACTAACACTGAGTGACCAGCAGCTAGTCCATATTCATGGAGAAAAGTCTGCTGCTAGGTGTTGGGAGAATTTGAAGAAGATTTATGTTCATGACAGTGTAGGTGCACACATACATCTTACAGATAAACTGTTTAGAGCACGTCTTCTGAAAGGTGGAGATATGTTAGCTCATTTAAACTTCATGAAAAGAATTTTTCAAGAGCTACATGAAAAGGAACTGATATTTTCAGAGCTGCATCAAGTTTACATCATTCTTTCCTCATTGGATGAAAGTTATGATGATTATGTATCTTAACTGGAAGTACTGCCCAGAGATAAACTGACATTGACTGACATAACTGGAAGATTGTTAGAAGAAGCAAGAAGACGACTGGATAGGGACCAACTGAGGAAGGAACAACTGCAAGAAGAGGATTTATCTTCAACTGCCTATACTGTTAGGAAATGTTTTTCTTGTGGGGCTAGGGGACATATAGCTAAATTCTGTAAGAAGAGAAAACAACAGAATACTGGCAAACACCAGAAGGCTAAGAAGAATGTTAGTTTAGCCATGTCTAGCAATTCAACTGCAAACCATGATTTGTGGGTTGTTGATAGTGGAGCATCACAATGCATTACTAAGGATAGAAACAGGTTTGTAAAGATGTCCATGAGTACATGACATGTATCATTGGCAAATGGATGGAAGATTAATGCATCAGGTGAAGGTACTGAATATTGTTCTTGTATAAACAAACATTTAACTATGTTATATGTACCTAAACTGAAATTTAATTTGCTATCAGTAAGGGCTTTAGTTAATATTGGTTATGTAGTAACCTTTAGGGGAGATAACTGTATAATAGAGAAAGAGGGTAAAAGTGTTACTGCTACTTTAAAGAATGATTTATATGTAATACATGATGACCAGTTGAAGATGGCCAACTCAGTTTACAACAATGTTAAGCCACATGATGAATGTATACATTTACTGCATAGACGTCTAGGGCACATTAATTTCAAAATGCTCAAACAAACTGTTGAATTGTCAGAGGGAGTAAAGTTGAAACCTTGTAGCAAGTATTTACATTGTAATGCTTGTAGTCAAGAAAAGAGTAAGGTTACTCCAGCAAACAGACTTAATGGGTTTAAGACCAAATAACCTTTAGAGGTTGTGTTTGCTGACATAATGGTCCTAAGAAACCAAGTTTAGGAGGTACCTGCTATATTTTGAGGATTATGGACCATTACTCACGATATGGTTTCTGTTATCTTATGAAAAACAAAACAGAAACATTCCAACATTTCTTTAACTGGCTAAGGTTTGCTGAGAGAAAAATGAAAAGTAAAGTAATTACTTTAGTAACTGATAATGGAACTGAATTTGTTAACAAAAGATTCCAAAATATGTTAAAATTGGCTGGTATTGAGCATAAATGTTCTGCACCTTACAGACCACAACACAACTCGTTTATAGAACAAAGAGGGCAAACATTACAAGCCATGGCTCGCACTATGTTATCTGATTCAGGTTTACCTGAAACACTGTGGGGTGAAGCCATAATGTTTTATACAATGTAGTTAATACAACAACTGGAAAATTGCCATTCACTCGTTGGTACGGCAGAAAGTCAAATTTAAGTTATCTACACACATTTGGAGCTCCAGCATGGGTGCATATTCCCTCACAAGTAAGACTGAAAGGGCAACATAGAGCTAAGAAGTTATTTTTTGTGGGTTACGAGGCCAACCATAGATCATTTAGATTCTGGGATCAAGGCACAGCTCATGTTTATTGTAGTGCTAGTGCAAAATTTCTTGAGCACGTTGGGTGGGATAAACTGGAACAGGAATCCAGCAATGATATTATTATTAACACCCAAATAGTCCCTAAAGATGATATCAGTAAACAACAAATAGCCATTAAAGAGGAAAAACAGGAGGAGGTAGAAGAACAGGAGCAGGTGGCACAGGAAAGTCCACCAGTAAGCCCTGTATTACCAAGACGTTCAACCCGTGTAACACGACCACCTGATAGATATCAGGCTAGTGTTGTATGCCAAGTGAATACAGTTCCAAGTAATTATAGTGAACTGAAAATGTATCCTGCTAAGGATCAGGCTGCTTGGCAGAAAGCAATGGATAAGGAACTGGAATCATTAAAAAGACCGGAGGTATACGAAAACTTTAAGTTACCACCAGGTAAACATGCCATAGGAGGCAAATGGATATATAAACTGAAGACAGGTGTAGATGGGACTGTTACCCATAAAGCCAGGTTAGTAGCACAAGGGTTTAATCAGATAGCAAATGACTGTGATGAGGTGTTTGCACCTAGTCTGAAGGCTACTACATTAAGGGCAACATTAGTGTGGGCAGCTAAGGAGAAATATATTGTAAATCATTTAGATGTAGAAACAGCATATCTGCTTGCAGCGTTGCAACACACTATGTATTTAAAGAAACCTTTAGGTATTAAAAATGATAATACAACTGATTGCTGGAAATTGAAAAAGAGTCTTTATGGTTTGAAGCAATCAGGATATGAGTGGAACCAATGTATAGTTAAAGAATTAACTAAAATAGGTTTTGTAGCTGGCATGGCTGATCCATTTTGTTTAGAAGAGAAAGTAATGGTGTAATGTCACTGTTGTTATTATTTACTGATGACATAGCATTAATCACCAAAACTAAACAAGAAGCTACTGAGATAATTTCACTATTGGAAAAGAAATTTAAGATAAAACAGTTAAGATAAACCTGGGTTGTTTAGTCTGAGTCTAAGAAGAGAATGTAAGTGTATCTCTGTTTCCTTCTGTTGGAAAGTATTGCCATTGCTCCATTTCTTCTAATTGACTGATATTACTGGATTTAATGTAAGTCTGATACTGAACTGTTTCTGACACTGGAATTTGATATTTGGATTATCCCTGGATTGAAAATCTGACTGATTTTACCTGTGAATGACTTTTGGATTGCTTATTTTGGACTTTGCTTCAACCTTTCTGGAAGTAAAAAAACCTACATTTACTGTACAGTGTATCTGTGTGCTCTGTGTGTATTATTAAAACATTCCTCTCAAATACGTCTCCCTGTATGCGCTCATTCTCCTAACGGGGAATTACCTCAACACCCAGCCTTTCATAAGGATTATTTTCAAATTTCCATCAGAATTTGCATGATTGAGTGTTCCAAGAAATTTTGCATGGGAGCTTTAAAATACTTAAAAAGTTTAATAAAAGCAATTAAAACATATTTGTTAGGATGTCTGTATATACTCTTCAGTGGAAATCAATTATTTATAATATTAAACAAAAAAATCTATCTACCATCCCCCAATGGGCCATTGTGGGTCTTAGTGCACAATATTTAAAGAAGAGATCTTTATCTTGCAGTGGTTTCATTCATGATGATGATTATTATTATCATCATCAATCAAGCATAAAATCAAACGAACTGGATAAAATACAACATATTTGTAACAGTTAACTGATGGAGAGAAAAAGGTAAATTAGTATATAAAATAAAGTCTTTGCAGAATCCTTTATCCTATATTGATCTTTCTTATTTATTTATACAACTTATATGGCTGCTGATCTAAACTAGTTTTTCATAGAATTGATAACTAATTTCTCTAATTTCTCTAATTTAAAATTTCTGAATATATTAAATGCTGAGGTCATATTTTTAATCCTGTATGGCTCTTTGTCTGCAAAAACATTCAAGACAAGCAGGTACATGTTGAATATTAACAAGCTACTTGCAGATTTCAACAATCATGCTGTTTAATATGGCAAAGGCAATTGAAGTAAATATTTTTTCATGCTGTGGCATGTTAATTGATTTTTAATTATTCTGCAGATATCTAAGCATTGGAGAGACTTAAAAGTCCTTCCAATGATGGGAGAATTTACTGTCTTGCAAATTGACTGTGAGGAGTGGCGATCTCTTTCAGCACCTCTTCCCTTAATGCAGAGCCCTTGTTTTCACTTGCTGGCCCTGGAAATGATTGTTATTGCACTGATGCTATTTGCAAGCCTCTAAATGTCATTCATTTGTCTGTGTCTGTGTTAGCAACAAGCCAGATGGAAACTGAATTTTAAATGTTAGGAAAATTTGAACTTCTTTTAAAGAAACAAGGTAGTATTTCCATCCAAGCAGCATTCCACTTTTATTGCTATTTGTTATGTATCTAAAGGAGAATACGGTAGTCTACAGTCCATTATTGGATTAGGTCCCTCCCAACTTTTGGACAGCTCCATAAGCATAGCAAACCTCTGATAATCTGAATAGCATTTCCTGCTAAGAGTAGCTCAGTGCTTAACTTATAAACTTAAAACAAATTTTGGGAGAATTTCCTTAAGCACAGGAAGCATTGCAGCAAATTCATGTTATCAAATTAATGTAGTTTCTTTCTTTATTTTAATTTGTTATGAGACCATTCTAGCCTTTCTAACTACAGCCTCTTTTAAAGTCACAAAAATGCAATACATGACTTTTTTTTTTCTATATGCTGAGGAGGGAAAAGCAATTTGTAAATGTATAGCCATGGAGGTACAGTGGTTAGTATGCAGTATTGCAGGATAATTCTGCTGACTGCCAGAGGTTCAGTCCTCACCGGCTCAAGGTTGACTCAGCCTTCCATCCTTTCAAGGTGAGTAAAATGAGGACCCAGATTGTTAGGGGCAATATGCTGACCTTGTAAACCACTTAGAGAGGGCTGGAAAGCACTGAAAAGGAGTACATAAGTCGAAGTGTTATTGCTACTGCTATTTTTCAGAACTTTCCTACTGTGTTAAAAGGTACCTCCTGTGTAAGTAAGCATCCTAAAATGTAGCAAGCAAAGGAAGTTATTTTTATATGGGTAATTAAATTTCATTAATACAGAAGTTTCTCCCTCAGTCACTCTGACAATGACTGAACTGATGTTTCTTACTAATTGTTCATGTATTGTGGGAGCAACTGCTCAACTTTAGTGGATTTTGAATGTTGTAACCAGGATGAAATAGCATCAGCAAATTCCAGGGTTGTAGGCTAGACCTGGATGTTTAAGAAAAAATCCTGGAAGAAGATGAGACCGATTTTTTTTATTATTATTATTGTCAGGAAAACTACAGGAATGTCATATGGTCACCAGGAGCCAAGTTCTTCAAGAATGTGATGTTATCTTATTATAATGTTCACAAAACAATAATTATAAAGGTGTTTCTCATTATACATGATTACAGTGAAAATTGTATTTTTTAATTATGCTTTGACTTTTAGCAGTTCCTAGAATTATATTTGCAGCAGGTGGTTCAAGAGTACTTTATTCATGATTTTTCACCCAAATGGATAAAAAAGATCTATTTCTTGAATTAATTTTAGTTTCTGAAGTATTGTAAGGCTGCTTTGCTTCTAGCACTCTGTTTCCATGGCACACCGGGCAGAAAGCCAAACATATGTGCAGGTGTTTTCTGGGCTGGAATGGTACATATTCTACAGAGCAACTAGTGAAATGGTGGTTTTTTTAAGGAACCACCCAACTGTACATGATTGTAATCAATGTTCATCCCAATTGCTTTTGTGCTTTGCATGTGTGGCACTTACAGATCAGAACTTGTTCATCATCCAGAGGAATTCTGTTCTCTTATGCACCATTGTCTACCACTTGCTTCAAATATTACTCTTACAACCAACCCCCATCTTCTTGGGACCCCTGTATCAGCTTCTTCTCCTTCCAGTCCTTGATAATTGACTGGGAAGAAATCTTTGGTCCACTGGGGTAGTCAACAATTACCTAGTGTTTCTCAAAGTTCTCCAAAAGTTTTGGTTTAAGTCCACTCATCTTAAATTTGCCAAGGTTGAAAAACATTGGTCTATTCACTAATCACTTGGAATCTTACAACTGCCAAGCATACATTGATAAATATTGTAACATCTCTCTTGTTCTGTGTTTTTCTGTTTCTAAATATTTCAAATCTAATGCTTTGAAACAGGAAGCAAAAGGAGATTTATTTTCTATTTACCAACAGGCAGAGATGAGAAGGATCCTGACTGTGCCTTCCGTAGATGATATATTATTTCACTCTGAACTGACCACTTCCACACTTCACATTCTTAGAAATACATCATGAGATGCAGATGTATCAGCCCTGACATATGTTTTTCCTCTGAAAATACATTATGATCATAAAGCCTCTTCTGGAGAAGGAAAGACACTTGACCAGTCTGATTTTAAATGACAGCTACAGTTTTGCTTCTTCAGTCATATATTTGCAAGATAAGAACTGTTACAAGACCAGAATATCAACTAATAATCAACTATTAATTGCTGTACTTTTATTTCTTTTCTATATTGCGTTGGAAGGACCCAATATAGAAAAGGGAGTGATGTTTATGGGGGAGTGATATTGCTTTGTTGTCCATTGTGTAATTAAATAATTGTTTTTTTAAAGATATTATTCTCTTCTCTCTCTCTCTCTCTCTCTCTCTCTCTCTCTCCCTCCCTCCCTCCCTTTCCCTCTGCCTTTCTCTCTCTGCCTCTCTGTCTCTTTCTCTCACTCCTCCTCTGTGTGTGTGTATTTCTCTGTGAGTCTTTCTCTCCCTCTCCCTCTCCCTCCTCTCTGTCTTTCTCTCTCTGTGTGTGTGTGTGTGTCTGTCTCTCTGTCTCTGTCTCTGTCTCTGTCTCTGTCTCTATCTCTGTCTCTCTCTCTCTCTCTGTGTGTGTGTGTGTGTGTGTATTACCCTGGGCTTCTTCAGGAAAGCAGTGTGGTGGTGGCGGCGGCAATGATAATAATGATAAAGTGTTGTTCCTAGCAAATGGTGTAATATTGGACCCTACCTAAAATGACAAATGAACTGCCAGCTTCTGTTCCTGTCTTCTCTTTAATGTGGTTGGCGAGATCATTCTTTAGTGAAGGATGCAGGTATTAAGAGTGAAACCTTAAGGTTCAAATAAAGCTTCCAAGAACATGGGCTGTGGATATTTGCTTGAATAAATCAACATTCATGCCCTTTTACATTCCCTGAAATTGGTGGTTACAAAACAATTATTCATGGGACAGCCTAAAGCAGTGAAATATTTAGATGTGACAATATCAGCAGAAATTACTATGGGTTTTGTTAATCATATACAAGAGTTTCATACAGCACAAAACTCCCACAGTGAGCCTATGAGGGAAGATTACCATCCTTTAAATAAATTCCTACCCTGTGTTTCAGAGCTTTTCTTGTGATACAAAAGGCTTTGGTAGAATTGACAGAAGTGTTGAGTGTATCTTATTTAGTACTAAATAATCTCTGATTTCAATAAAAAGGCCACCACAGTGACTCTCAGAAAATAAAGGAAAATAACTTTTTCTGATGTTAAGTTATACCATGGTGACTCAAGCTAAACAATAGCACACTTTCTTGTTTTTGTTTTGTTTTGTTTTTGGGGGGATTCTTTTCTTCCAGCTGAGATGTTAACCATCTGAGCAGAGATATATCATTATAAGAAAACAGTGGAATGTAGGCAGATACCAAAAAAATAATTTAGCTTTCAGACCGTATTTTCATGAAAAAATGCATTCTTTATTTTCTGAACCTCAGAAGATAAAGAATGCATTTTTTCAGAAGTGCAGGCTACTCAAACTCTATGTGTAAATATGTGCAACATCCAGAAAACAGTCCATAGCCACCACATCATTCCTTTTCAAGCTATACAGCATTGCACAAAGCCTGGAAAGTTTGAAAGAAATAACAAATTAAAGAATTAAAGGCAATAAGAAAGGAAGAGAAAGTAGCTAATTTCATTTTACACAAATGCTTCTCAATATATATTTCCATAGATTTCTGCCTTAGCATATCATCCTTACTTCTGCTCAATTCATAATCCACAGAAGGGAATGGGACAACTTGCCACAACTCATGACGGCTAACTCATCATGGCCAACTCAATGTGGGACAACTCATCACAGCCAACTTACCATGGGACAACTCGCTGTGGGATAATTTAACAATTCTATTTTAATTTTTGCCATTCACATTTCATTCTGTCCCTCCTTTTGCATCCTTTCTTTAATGATTCTATTCCACTGTTTCTTTAATATTAGTGTAACTCTTGTCCCACAACGAGTTGTCTTTGGATGATTATGACTCTCTATAGACATTCTACATCAAATTTTTCTATTATGGCTATCCAGTAAAATGTAGAATACAACTATCACCATGCTGTGGATTACTAGTTTGTTATTCATCTACAACTGCCTAAATGAGACTAAATCATGCTTTGAGATACATTTTAGCACTTTCCTTCATTATTAAGCCTACACTTTTACTTCCTTGCATACATTAATAATTTCCATTCCAACCAATCATCCCATGTTCATTTATATATGTTCCATTCTTATAATTTTGTCTTCTTTGGTTGGTAATTTTGAGACACATATCATATCTTTTGTTCATTTGATTCATATTCCCCTTACATTTATTCCTCTTACATTCCCACTCATAACATTCTATATGTTATAGTCATCACCAGATCAGGTTTTCAATATTGAAATCTGCTACCCATCATTCTTTGGTTAATTGAAGCTTTCAGGTAACATATTTTAGTAGGATAAAGAAAAAAAACTGACTTAGCCATATCTGGGCATCCTGCAGCATCTCACAGTGGTATCTAATTAATTGAATGTCTCTAGAGATTGTAAATTAGAATTTTTCAATCTGTGCAGGCTGAACAGAGTGTTAACAATAAAACTAGGAAAATATTAACATGTACCTTTTTAATAATGGTTTGGATGCATATGGGAAATAGCACCATGCACAATTTCAGTGTTGTTAATTGGACTGCAATGTGTTCCACAATATTTTTCTTGTGTTAGATACAAATTCATACCAGCAGCACAATGGCATGTAATAACATAGATTAAAAAATCTGGATGTAAAATAATACCAACTACTCTATTGATCTTTTAATCTTATATCAAACTTTCCCAGCTAGCGCCTTCCAGAAATGTGGAATGTTAGTCATATTGGCATTTGAGTTCAACACATATGGAGTTTATAGACTGGGGAATGCAATCTCAGGCAAGCATTCTGCCGTTGCTACTCTGCTATACCTTCTACTTCATATTTTTACAAATGGAAATCCCCTTTGGTATGTTCTGACAGGTTAAAAATGCAAGCTCATACAGAATCTATTTTTTATTTTATTTTATTTCATTCATTTATATGCTGCCCCATTCACTTATAAAGCAATTATTGCCAGAAGAAATCTGAAGGTAGAAACCCTACATAGTTTAAACTGAAGTGGATCAGCCAAACGTTAACATTTCTCCTCATACCTATGAATTTCATTCTCCCAAGTTCATGCTTGCCAAGGGGAAAAAAACAGTAGCAGCTGTTTACTGATGAATCTTGAGGAAAGAGGCTTCTTTAAATAGCAATTGTGTGTTATTGTATTCTAAAATTTCTGTACAACTTTAAAACCTTTTTTCTTGTATATATATTTTAATTAAAACTTTCAAACAAGGATGACAAAAACTAATACAAACTAATATAAAGTCAGCAAGAAAAAGAAAGAAAAAGGAAAAGAAAGAAGTAGAAAATAAATAAATTTGAAGAAAATAAAAAGAAAGTTATAAAGAAGTGGTTTTTGATATTCTTCAGAGCACTTCTTAATAAAAATTTAAATTTCTCTCTCTAAAGTTCCATCATGTTATTTTTCTTTCCCATCTAATCAAAACCATAATTCCCAAGTTCATTTTCTTTCCTTTTTACACAAAAAGTTCAGAGGAGGCTTCCAATCATCAAAAATTGTAGATAATTCCTTTTCCTTAACAAGTCAATTTAAAATCTCTAAACTCCACCAACCATTCCTCCATGTTGGGTAGTATTGAACAACTATGAAGTGAAAAGACATACCTAATTGAGGTGTATCAAAAAACTCAAATTGGGTACACAACAGAAGTCCTGCCCCTTAATGCATGCATTAAATGGGGGTCCATATGGAAAAGGCTAGAGTTTTGATTATGCGGTGGCAACTGCCAATTAGATTTTTTTTTGACACTCTTCCCTCTTCTGATGCTGCTTTGCAAGACATCTCTTCCGCAGAACATAGGAATAAAGGTCGCATGTATGACATCATCATTCAAGTGCAATGACTTATGCATTTGCCCCAGTCATTGTGATACAAGAATCTAATGGCTACATTGTGTGTCATCATTTAATACCATGCCACTGGTACCTAGCTATTCATATTTGACTACTAGACAACCAAGATCCATTGGGTCATCCTTTTCTTACCAAACATTTCCTTACCAAATTCCTCAATGTCTTCAACAATAACAGCCCTAATGTACTGACTTCACTGGAAAAAAAATGAGCTACATTTAGAGATATATCTACCTTGAAAATAGCCCATGTTGAACTGCACAGTGCAGTCAAACATCAGCACATGGAATGTTCATTGTATTATGTTTATATCATAAATTGTTTCATAAAAATTTGCTCAACTCCATAGAAATCACTGGTAGCAGATTTTGGACATATTTTGTAAGTTAGTCCATTTGAGGTTTAATTTGTTGAAAAAAATGTTGCCTATGATGCACTGTTTTCCCCATTTAAAGGTTATGTAACAAGAGGTTTAGTAGTATATAGATGGTTTCCTCCATTTGGTTTGAAAAAGATGTTAAACTGATTATCTATAATTTCCCAGATCTCTTCTGGATCCCCTTTTAAAACATGTGCTTACATAAGTTATCCTCCCATCCTCCAGCAGTGAGCCAGACACAAGTGAAAAGTTCTATATTTGTGTTTGGGGTTTAACAATCTCATGTCTGAGTTTTTAAAGAATTCTTGCTTGAATGTCATCAGGAACCAGTGATTTGTTACAATTCTACCTCTTGAGATGCCCTAGAATAACTTCTCTTGCTACTTCAACCTGCTTTGCTTGTTCAATTTCTTCCCTGAAAAAGTCAATGCAGGCTCTGATTATCTATCCAATATTTCTTGTACTAAAGACAGATGCAGCTAATTCATTCATTTTGTCTGCAATCCCATAACTTTCTTAAGGATCCCCTTTGCTTCTTTTTCAATAGCTGCCCAATCTGTATTATTTATTTATGGTTATGTGTGCCTGAAATCCATCTTCCTTATTTCTACTTTATCTCATCCATTACATCCTATTCTATCCACTTAATTTTTTCCTCTACAAAGAGTCTTTGCTTTGCCCATTAATTTCATGAAAAAAACCTCATTACTTTTTCTATTTCATGAAGAAGAAGAAAAACCTTCTTTCTCCTACAGCTTATTGGGCCCTGCAAGAAATATATTGCTGTCCTCTTTCTGATTTGAGTGATTCTTCCTTACATTGTGGAGCATCAATTATTGGTGAAGCAACTATTTTTATAATTTAAATAACCTGCAGGCACTATAAATGAATTTGGCCCTCTTAATTTTTCCTTGCTTTCTTCCAGTATTTGGATAGATAATTGATTTTATTGCTACTTCTGTTTTCCCTCAAAGGTGTTGTTGGAAGAACTGACCTATGGCTGAAACCCTTTGGAGCCATGTCACAGCACAATAAACTAATTGGCACAATAATCATATACACTTACAATTGTTATTTCCACATTTTTAGGTCTATCCTTGAAATGTAGACTGAACAGTCTAAGGAACCGCTTTACTAAGAAGAAAAAGCATGCTTTTGAATAGCTTGAGTGGAGCTGATATGATGGACTCATGTGGTCTCTTAATTAATGTATGTATTATTGCCTTGGGCACATTGTTAGATTTCTTACATCACAATGATTGGAAGCAAAAAAGACACTGTGGGTGACATCTCAATTTTTTTTATTAGGGGAGTTGATGGAAAACATCTGCACCAAGCTTCTACTAGGCAAATGAGTTTATCCTGCAAGAGGGAAACATTAAACCTATTAAGAATAAAACAGATGCTTGTGAAGGAGCTCTATGGTTAACCTCTTCTGAAAACATTTTTTTACCTTTTGATTCAATCTTATGAATACCCTTGATACTCATTCTGGTTCTTTTCTTTCATTCCAAGACTCACCATTCTCAAGGAAATAGTTAGAATATTCCTGTATTCTTTTCCTATTCAAAATCTATTGTACTGATGTGGGATGGGGAAATTAACTAAGGTAAGGAGACTTCCACCAAGCTTTGCAACCCAAAAATCACTACAATGTTTGGTTTGCAAAAATATAAATACAAATGCTCATTCTCTGTTAATGAAAATAACATGGAGTTATTTTCAAAGAATCTTTCTTCATCTGTCAGAAATGAAACCATTTTCCAACCTTGTATCTTTTAGCACTACTAAATTGGAGAAAGCTAAAACTTGCTAATTTTTTTAAGACTGGAAGAGTGAGGATCACTTTGTTCCCTTAGATTTTTCTGTTGTCAATTATTTATCTAGATAAAGAGAGTATAAGAATATTCTAATATGTAGATTTTGATGGATTTTATTCAATTAAATTCATGTTTTCAGTGGACTTTCTTCTGAAAAGTAAAATTGCTTGATTTCCAATCCTTTCTGGTAACCTTACTTCCCATTATGCATATTTCCCTAGTTATATATGCCTCCATGTCTTTTTTTAAAAAAAAAATCTAAGTAAGTTTTATGAGATAGAGAGTAAAGGATATTTAGCCACCTTTTGACTCAAAATACCTATGAGGGCAACTGAAACTCAGAGGGTAGCATGAGGCATGAACTTCTGCAACTGGACTGCAGTGTTCTGAAGAAAATGCTGGTTTTACTGCAGTTTCAAGTACACTGCAGCTGTGCCAGAAATAAACCAGCCCAGCTGTCAAACATTGCTGAGGCCATCAGATCCTGAAGCTCCATAATTCTGGAGCTGGCATGCATCCTTCTGTGGAAGTCCCCATGTACAGCTAAAACATTTACATATTAGCTCCTTGTTTATGATTGTCTTCATTTTCTCAGCTTCTTTGTTTTTCCATGCTGTCATATTGAAGTGGCTTCCTGTATTCTATAACGCAGCAGGCACATTATAGCCACTGATTTAGATCATCCACTGTGTGTGTAAAGAAATAGTCCTAAGTGCATGAAATGAATCAAAATTGTGCAGATGTATGTATTTTGTTTACATACAGTACTTCTCAAATCAAACTACTCATGCTAGTTCATTTACATTCGTGAAAACAAATTTTAAAAACATCTGCTTAATCTGAAAGCAAAAACCAACAATTCTAACACACATCTGATGGGGAAACCAATATTGGGGAAAGGTCCTGGGAATTACTCTGTCTTGGAGGATGTTTGAAGAGATGCAAGACTTACTGCATTGCATCTCTATCCTCCAATAGGACATTATTTTGCATAGAAGTGGCCTCCACAGAATAAAGTCTTTCCCTCCTCCCCATTGATTTTTCACAGTTCAAGTATCTTCAACCTTCCCAACCAAGATGAGAGAGCTGAAGAGGTAAATTATATCTGCAGGCGGTGGGCTGTGTAAGTAGCTAGCACCCAGGGCATTTAAGGCTTTAAAAAAAAAAATCAACACTTTGAAAACCCCTGGAATGCACCAGGTGCAATGACCACAAGTTATAGCTGTAAATGCTCTTAACTCCCAGCATGCAAGCAATTGCCTTCTTGAAAGGAGTACAGACATAACCCCAAAGAAGGAAAGTGAAGGCAGCTACGTTAATATCAACTTGTGAAAAAAAGGAGGGGTGAAAAAGAAACTCAAGATTACCTTTGATTCTCTTTGGTGTAAGAGGGTGATATAGATGAACTCTAACAGGCATTCAAGATTGTTATTTTACCAATACTGGAACCATAAACTAGAGATCAGGAAATCCTTCTGGAATCTGTTTCCTAACCTAACCAATTTGAATGGCTCATACTCCTGTCCCAGTTGCAGCTTCTGTGTATAGATAGTCCTTGGCTTACGACTGCACTTGAACCCATTTTTTTTTTTGCTAAGCGAGACATTTGTGAAGTGAATTTTGGCCAACTTTTTCACCTTTCTTGCCACAGTTGTTAAGCGAACCACTGTAGCTGTTCAGTGAGTAACATGGTTGTTAAGTGAATCTGGCTTCCCCCATTGACTTTGCTTGTCAGAAGGTCGCAATCAGGTGACCCCGGGACACTGCAACAGTCATAAATATGAGTCAGTTACCAAGCATCTGAATTTTTTATCCCATGACATGGAGATACTACAAAGGCCGTAGTGTGAAAAATGACCATAAGTCACTTTTTTCAGTGATGTTGTAGCTTCAAATGGTCATTAAATGAACTGTTGTAAGTCAAAGACAACCTGTAATCTTCAAAGGTAGCCTCATACAGAGTACTTGGAGAGCTTCAGTCACTGTCCTCACTAAGAACTTAGTGAGTCCAGTTAACACTGCAGCCTGCACATCAGCTAAATCTGGTGAAGGTCCCAGACCACAGACTTCATCTTCTAGGAGCCAGGGGTGTATCTTCTGGTAGTTAATTGGTTACAGTAGCTTGGGAATTGTATTAAGAGAAGCACATCAGTATGTGTAACAAAGGGTAATTAAAATCAATCTTAAAAAAGCCAAACTGAAAATAAAGGGATTTACTTCCTTCTCAATGTCCCTTCTACCCACTCATTCCCAAACACATTAGCAACCAAAGGAAATGAGAAATTACTTTGCAAATTTCTCTCAGCAGGTTTTAAACTAATAAATGATGTACTGTATATATCTGGTTAAAAGAAACAGATGTCAGGCTGAATATGCTGATAAAGTCAGGCAAAAAACCCCACCCATTTATTTTATTTGCATAATCATTTAATTTCCAGGCTGACAAAAATGGGCATCTATAAAAGGGAGACAGTTACAGATAAGTTGCAAATTGCCAGTGCTATATTTATTGTTGTTATTTCCTAATAGGCAAGTTTATCCTATTATAGTATTTGGAACTTTCATACAGATGGGCTAATTCTTGATAATTAAAGAAAAGAAGTTAGATCAAATGGAATAACAATGCACAGTTTTGAAATAGAATCAGATCCTCTGGTGCTTCATCCGGTGTATAGATGGATGAAAGGCAGTTCCTGTAAGATAAATGAGGGTGGATAATCATTCTCTCAGTGTCTCATGGACTTATAAGGGTGGAAAGCTGCTTTTAATGGAAATAAATATAATTAATTAATTAATTCAATTAGGTTCTAAACTCAGCCAAGTGACTTATTTCAAATATTTGTTTTGAGCTATAATAATAACTTCCAGTACTTTTAACAGAGCTCTTACTTTACTCAATAGGTCAAAAGATATTTATTGAATGGTGATCTTTGACCTTGGAACAGTGGTGGGTTTCAAAAAAAATTCCTACCGGTTTGGGGAGCTCGCTTCATGCGTACATGCGCAGACCTCAAACATTGCCCTTTGTATCAGTGCTGGTAAGCTCTGCACAGGGGTGCGATTCATCCGGTATTACTACTGGTTCAGTGATTACGTTTTGTGCCGATCAAAATTTTTGCTACCCGTCTGCCATAACTGGTCCAAACTGGCTGAATACCACCTCTGCCTTGGAAATATTACCGGCATGCTTGGTTGTGTGTTTTCCAGTCAGTGTTGCGACCTATATTCTTTCCATGAAGATCTGCCCCATGGTGGCCCAGTGGTTAGAACGCAGTACTGCAGGGTTAACTCACTGATCACTGCCAGGACTTCAATTCTGACCTGCTCAAGGTTGACTCAGCCTTCCATCCTTCTGAGGTTGGTAAAATGACCCAGACTGTTGGGGGCAATATGATGATTCTGTAATCTGCTTAGAGAGGACTACAAAGCACTGTGAAGCAGTATATAAGTGTTATTGCTAAGTACTATTGCCTATCTGGCCTTTCAGGATTTCCAGTAGTATGCCCATTACCAATGTAACTGAGTCAATCTAGTATACCAACATAATTGCACCAACATAATAAACTGGTTAAAGGGCAGTATTGCATTGTATAGTAATGGTTCTAGAACAGGGCTGTCAAACTCATGATGACACGTTATCATCATGTGATGTATCACAACTTTTTCCCCTTCACTAAAATGGAGGTGGGCATGGCCAGTATGTGACACATGAGGCCCATGGGCTGTGAATTTGACACCTGTTCTAGAAGTGTCTCGTAAAAATGAACTAGCTACATTCATAGATTTCTTCATATTCAACATAACCTATAGAAGATCTGCAGCTGAATCTCAGGAAAGTTGAGGAAGAGAGATGTGTTTTTCAATATTGACCAGGAAAAAGGAAGGGAGAGAGGGAGGGAGGGAGGGAGGAAGGGAGGAAGGAAGGAAGGAAGGAAGGAAGGAAGGAAGGAAGGAAGACAGACAGTAGCAAAAGTGAAGTTGAGAATTGTTGAAATTGAAACCCACTCCCATTTGTATAGAATCCCAAATGGTAATATTTGCACACATATTTGAAAAGGAAAAAAGACAAATTTTATTTATTGTAGAAAGGTAAAGGTTTTGCAGTTATGTTAAATTATGCTAAGAGCTTTCTGTTATGTGGCTCATTGTTATTCTATCTATTAGAGCAGCCCAGTAAGGGTTTTACTTTATTGTGGTGTAACATTGTTCCCACTGAGCCACTGTATTTATTTAATACTGTTTTTTCCATTTGTAGCCTATTCTTCATAAGTTATACTGAGACATTGATTTTTTAAAAAAAACTCAATTAAACAAGCAACAAAGGGAAGGGACAGATTGCCATTAGCATTTCCATAAAGGGGTTCTCATATAAAAAATATGAGACTATAAAAGGAGGACTCAATGAGTAGATCTTTGGCTTTCACTAAATCAAATAAATGTCTATCACCTACTTTTGATGTAAATACCATCGATCTAATTTCATTATAGCGGGAAACAGACCATATCATTTAGACCGAATCATCACTTAACAACACTGGTAATGTTCAACCATAAGGAAAATTGTGTTATTGTGTGTCTGAAAGTCCCTGGAGTTCAGTTTGTTTCTGTAAGAATCATCACGCTGTGTTTTGCATTTATTCTATCCTTTTTTTTTCTTACCATTATTTTTTTCAGAATCACAAAGTCTTCTCTAAACTCCCTTTGTACTGCCAGTTGTAGAAATATACAAATAACCAGCAGGAGCTTGCTATTTACTCTATACTTTGAAAGGGAGAAAAAAAAAGACTAGCTTTAGTAGATATTGTTCTCTATTGATTAAACAGAAAATAGACATTGTTCTTTTTGAGATTTGTGCAGACTCTGAAGAGGTTTTTCCCCTCGTTGTCATGACAGCTTGAAAACACATTTCTAAAAAGAGTTCCATCACTTTTTGTTCAAATATGACTTCAGGGCTTGAGGACAAGCACATTTTTTTTTATTTCAATTCATAGGATCATAGCTGAGGAACCAATTTAAATATTTGTAGAGAATGTTTGGCAGTATCCGCTGGTGACTGTGACTACCATGACTCAGGATCTATGAATATTTGCAAGTGTCATCATTTTAAAATGTCTCTGGGAAAAGGAAGTTTGCTTATCCTGAAATGGGTAGGTTATAAGCCTTCCTCTCACTGATGCATTCCACAGACAGAATCATTCTTAAATGACCTGAATCTTTATGAATCAATTCACAGACACAAACAAATAACACAGGACAATAACTCATATTTCACATGGAAAAACACACTTCCCATCAATTAATGAAACTTTTGATAAAAGAGCTGGAAAGAATGCTGCAATCAGTACACTTTCCCTTCATTACTCCAGTAGCAATAATACTACTCTTCTTCTAATGATATAAAGAATTGTTGCTTGAATTGGATATGTCTAGTTTGATGAAAAGAAGGACTAGAGTTGGCATGATAGCACTGTTCCAGTATCTTAGGGGCTGCCACAAAAAAGAGGAAGTCAAGGTATTCTCCAAAGCACCTGAGGGGAGGACAAGAAACAATGAGTGGAAACTGATCAAGGAGAGAATCAATTTAGAACTAAGGAGAAATTTCCCAACTGTTAAAGCAATTAATCAGTGGAACAATTTGCTTCTAGAGGTTGTGAATGCTCCAACACTGGAATTTTTAAAGAAGAGATTGGATAACCATTTGTCTGAAGTGGTGTAGGGTTTCCTTTCTAAACAGGGGGATGGACTAGTAGACTTCCAAGGTCCTTTCCAACTCTGTTATTCTGTGATAATTGGGCTGAATTTTTTGGAAAGGTGTTAACAAGTTGACAGCAACCTACAATGAGAATCCTTCTAATTTCAAAAGAGAGTTCAAATGATAACATAATTCAGAGGCAATATTTTTACGATTAAGGCATTTGAGTTTTGTTTTTATTTATCTTGAGACTATGTGTCTCTGGAATTCTTGAACTGTCATTCATTTAAAGAAATAAAATGCAATTGGCATTCTAAAACAACCTTTCAATGAATTACAGGACGGTTCTAGCTACTTTTAACTTAAATTAGTTCTAAACTGATTGGAAAAAAACTCAAGTACTAATCCTCTAGCGTACTTTTGCTAAGCAAAGCAGTTGTTAAGTGAATTGCATGGAATGCTATCATCTTTTTTAAGTTTTGTAAATTTTAACTTTGTATTCCATCGAGAGCTACATAAACAGGCAGTAGATAATCTGATTTTTAAGAGGTTATCCATCTACCATTAATCTAGAAACCTTAGCATAAAAATTGATATTCAAGGGTTCAAAATATCTGTCTAACATGGTATTGGTAAGTAGGGCAGCAAGAAGTAGAGTTCCTTTCCTTAATGTCAGATGATGTAATTTTCTTTCTGATAGCTTTTAGTTGCTTTAAAGCAGGGGTGTCAAACTCAAGGCCCATGGGCCACATCCGGCCTGTGGGATGCTTAGATCTGGTCCATGGGGCCTTCTTGGAAACAGTGAAGAACTGGTCCATGGTGCCTCTGCCAGTGAAAATGGAGCTCAGATGGGCCACACATGGCCCTCCCCATCTCCATTTTTGCTGGTAGAGGCACTGCGGGTTAGTCCTTTGTTTTTCACTGGCAGAGGGCTAACAAAACAAACTAAAAACAAAACAAATGTTTCTCCTTTTGCGTTTGAGCATCCAAGAAGGGACAAGAAAGGAAAAAAGGGAAAGAGGAAAGACAAAGAAAAAGAAGGAATGTTGGGAAGAGAACAAGGAAGGAAAAAGAAGGAAAGAGGGGAAGGAAGAAGAAAGGAGAATTAAGAGGGAAGAAAAAAAGAAAGCAAGGAAGAAGGAAGGAAGGAAGGAAGAAGGAAGGAAGGAAGGAAGGAAGGAAGGAAGGAGATTATAATGAGAGTGAGGAAGGGTCTGATGGAAGTATTGCCTTGGCACTTGGCTACTACAGGTGCCCCGACACGAGTGATGTTGAGCTGGCCACACCCAACCCACCGAGATCAAACACAACCCTGATGCAGACCTCAATGAAATCAAGTTTGACACCCATGCTTTAGAGAGTTTACTAAAGATAACATCTACATTAGTAGAAAACCAATTGCATTCATGAAGATTATAGCTATATCATATACCATATTATAGCATTCTTGAAAAAAATGCTTTTTATTTTTTAAATATACAACATAAGCAAAAGAGCTTCGGAAAAACTGTCTGATATTATCTGCTGAGAGGATGAAAATAAGATTGAAAAGAGATGTGGCTGCCTCTAAAGAAGAGGCAGAAAATACTTGTCTGTACAGCCACAATCAATTAAATCAAATCCAGTACAGTTACTGCATGAATGGCCTCCATTGTTCCTGCTTATGTATTAGCTGTACATGAATGCAGTTCATAATACCTGCTGGCACAAGATCTCCAGCGACTACTATTTAATTGGCATTCCAACAGAAAAGGGGGGGAAACACTGTATTAAAGTAATGATTTTCCTTCAAGTTGTTATTTTCTTTTTTTAATTCAGCTTAAATGTTCTTGTGTCAGAAATGAAAAGCGTGCATTTTCACAGGCACACTGTATTGTGTATACATTGCACATGCAGCTTGCTTAACACAAATAACCTTGTTACTCAATACAGAGTGAATAAAGAGAAGAATATGCCTGTGGCTTCCTCGTTTCCTCTGGAAACAATTGAAATCAGCATGGTAGGCAAGAGCCATACTGAGCCCAAACTTTATTTCACATTTATTTTCCCAACTGTTCTAATCCAGTGAGATGCTAAGGTTCATAACATCATAAAAAAAAAAAAATAGGGGTTTGACTCCATTGTTAAGTAGCATTTTGTTGTCTTTTTGCATTAAAAGCTGTAAACAATAACTTTGGCCCATGATAAGCTTCCATTACAGTTTGAAAACTGCAGATAAATATTTGTGGGGAAATAAATCATGGACAGATTGAGGTATTAATATTTTGGATCATTAATAGCTGAAATTTAAAGAACAGCAATTGTGTGTTTCCCTGAAAAAAAACCCGGTGTTATATGTTTTTGGTCACCAAAATAAGCACCTGGGCTTATTTTGGGGGGGTAAGTCTTATTTTTTTCATGACTGCAGTGGAGAAGGACGTAAGGTGAGGGGGAGAAGTATAAAGCTTCTTCTCCTTGTTCGCCATTGCAACAGAGCAGGAGGCTGAGTGACACACTGATGCCGCTGCCACTAAGCGAGGTAGTGGGAGTGGAGGATGAAACAAGGTGGTGGGGGGATGGAGGACAAAGTCCCAACAGTATCCTTGACTGTTCAACCTGCAGAGCCCTGATGTTTGGTGGCGTGAGGCAACCACAGCAGCCCCTTCCCCATTTTACTTGGTGGCCGCAGCCAGCAAGGCACCTCCTGCCGTCACACACATTCCACCACTAGTTGCCTGGAGCCCTTGGGGAGTTTGCCTTGTATTACTACCTTAACATGAGACTAACAAAGTCATCACAAAGAATACAACATAGCTGGCCCCGTTGTAGTTAATATTACCAGAGGAGGAAAAGTGAAATAAACTTTAACATTGTTGATAGCCTACCTTAATAAAGCTTAATTGTAGTCTTATGAACCCTGCTTCCTAGTCTGGACCACCTTGAAGAGCTGATTCAGATCCGTTCACCCAAATTTTTGAGGCATCTGTGTTGTGATGGTGCAACACAGGTAGTCCTCAGCTTGCAAAAATTCATTTAGTGACCATTCAAAGTTACAATGGCACTGAAAAAATGTGACCATTTTTCACAGTTTTGATCTTTGCAGTGATCAAAATTCAGATGCTAGGCAACTGACTCACAGTTATGACGTTTGCAGTGTTCCGGGTCTTCTGATTCCCTTTTTGCAACCTTTTGGGGAAGCCAGATTCATTTTACAGCCGTGTTAATAACTTATCAACCACAGTGATTCACTTCACAAGTCTTTCCAGAAAGATCATAAGATGGGGCAAAACTCACTTAACAAATGTCTCCTTTAACAACATAAATTTTGGGCTCAATTGTGGTGGTAAGTCAACCTGCCTTTCTCATTTTGATGAAAGCATCATGTCTTGCAAGATGCCTCTGACATGTAATCAATTCAAAAGTGAAACTCCAGTATCATAGTGACTCTCCAATATTGAAGAATAGTGTTTTGTGCAGAGCCACCCATGCTTGGTAAATCTTGGTAAATTCTTTATACAGTGATAAAGTCAAAAATTGGGTATATAGTTGACCATAACATACAATGAAAAGGCAGCATTGCACCATCACAACACAAGATCCTTTTGGGGTTTGCTTTTCTATGTGTGATAGATGTCATTAGGCACATTCACAAATAAAGGAAACTTGCATCAAAATGCTATTTTCACCATTTTACACCTTTCCACCCCATACTTCACAAAGGTCCCTCTGACACTTTCTCTATATGAACTACCTCCTAACTGATAAAATGGAAAGAATGACCCGTACTATTTGGAATTGTCATGTTTAATGATATGGAATTTAATGAAACGGGTCTGAGTAATTTTCATGATATGCAATATGCTTCTGTTATTTTCTCATTTTCCCTTTTTGTTATTTTTGCTTATTTTTTCTTTGTTCAAAAGATCAAAATACATTACAGGGCATTTTAAAAAGCTGGAGAAATGGGGTAAACAATTGGATTTCCCCCCATTGGGGTATTTGACAGAATAAACCCATACCGTGTGCTCGTGTGTCAGAATTAATAGAAATAAATAAACTCTTCATGTTATCTAGCCTTTGAAAAGTGATAATATAAATCCCTGAATACATAGGTTTCTTATTCCTAGAACAATTCCAAATGAATGATATATGAGTGTGATCTATTTCTTGAGTGAAACATTTTTATTTTATTTTATTCCATTTATATACGGGGCTAAAGAATAGTTTTGGACTTATTCATTTCTTTTAAAGGATTAATAATATATTCTGCATTCCACAGTGCAGACTTCTTTTGTTTCTTAGTTTTTGGTATGTTGGAAACACAAGATAGGTAATAATTTTGTGTTTACAAGTACAATTTAACCGTAGCAGTGTTGTTATTGTTTATCTATTAAATCTCTTGCATGCCCTATTGCTGTCAACACCTGTATTACATAATGTGGCTCTGTCCTTCTTTTCATGAATTTAATAATTTATTTTGGACTATCTCTTTGAGACAAAGGAAAAAAGTATGTTATTCATGTATTTTAAATGTAAGGCTGTTCATATTTGTGGTTGCACAAAGAACGGGCTGTCTTATATGAGTTACATCTGAGCTTTGATTTCAAAAGCCCATTTCAAGGGTTCGATTCATTTTTTCTGACAAAAATCCTTGGTCTCCTACCTAAAAAAAGCTTATATGAGGAAGGGAGCAGGGGTGGGCATCGAAAATTTTAGCAAGGGTTCTGCGCAGTTGCTGGGTGGGCATGGCCAGGTTGGGCATGACCTAATTGGTCTCCTGCACCATGGCGGCGGGGTGTGTGTGTGTTTTTGCCTTCTCTGGGCTCTGGAGGTTTTCCTTGAGCCCAGGGAGGGCAAAAATGGCCTTCCCAGGCTCCAGAGGCTCCCTGGAAGCTGGAAATGGGCCTGTTTCTGACCTTTCCAAACTTCTGGGAGGTCTGTTTTTCACCCTCCCTGAGCCTCTATGCATGCCCTGCACTTGCCTGCATCTAAAACGGGCTGCCTGGGCACTCCTAGGAGGGGAGGGGAAGGGTAGGTGGGGCCAGCCAGCAGTGGGATTTGGGGGTTCTCTGATCTTAGCTAGGGGTTCTCCCGGATCCCTGCGAACCCCCAGCAGCCCACCCCTGGAAGGGATAGAAAGAAAGAAAAGCGGATGTTTGAAAGAGAAAGTAAGAGAAAGGAACTTTTATAAGTGATTAAAAAATATGGATTCATCGCTTTAGTTGCTCCCAACAATTCATATGCATCCCGTTGTACAGATGAATCTAAAAAAATGATCCTATAGAGAAAAAATGTGGAACATTCTTGGCATAAAACATCTTAAACACAGTAACTTAACCACAGAGCACTGCACAGCATCCTTATTAATAATCAGAGTAATACAAAGTGTTATGGCATTGTGTGAATATGTCTCACATGTAAATGTCCCACAAATTAACTTTTATGCCCACTTCTAACTATGGTAATCTCTAATTGTGACATGGCAATTAGTTATTAAAAATATTCAGTAACAGTATTTTTCCTTCTTTCTTTTTTTTCTTTATTAGCCGTGGAAGGCTACAGAGCTTCTGTAAAATATCTGAACAATTTCATAAACAGAATGGAGTGTACTGTTTAAATAAAGTAATAAAACTCAGGCAGGGTTAAAATACTAAAACTGGATTTTTTTAGTTATCCTCCTATTAATGTTTTCCTTTCAGACTTGAGATCAAACAATACATCTACTTTGATTTGAGTGCTGAACAAATAAATGGAGAAAAACTATCAAAGAACCTTCAGTTGCATTAATCAGAGGTCAGTCATGGTTGCTTATGACATCGATAATCTTAGCCACAGAAGAAAAGCTTGTACTTTGATTATTGTCCATTGCTTTAATGCCGTCTTTTGTTCTGAGTAGAGCACAGGTGAAAGAAAATAATTGGTAACAAAAGCTCTAAATGAAGTAGGCCAGCATATTACAGTCACAAACCACCTTTCCTGAAATAAATACATGCAAGTGTGAGGTGCTAGGTCAGTACATATATTTTATAATTCAGTTGTCTGCATCTATGCATTATGTGAAAGCATTTGGGAAAAAGCTGAGGAGACCTTCATCCTGCAGTGGAAGTATGAATGTACATGAATAGAATAGAATAGAATGGAATGGAATGGAGTCGAGTCGAACAGAATTGAGTAGAGTAGAACAGAACAGAACAGAACAGAACAGAATAGAAGAACAGGGTTTGAAGGGACCTTGGAGGTCTTCTAGTCCAACCCCCTACTTATAGGGGAGGTTTCAGACAAATGGTTTCCAATGTCTTCTTAAAAACTTCCAGTGTTGGAGCATTCACAAGTTATGGAAGCAAGTTGTTCCACTGATTAATTGTTCTAACTGCCAGGAAATTTCTTCTTAGTTATGATGTGAATGATAGCTTGACCAATTATTCTGAACTTTCAAATAAAATATATCTTCTTACCTTTTTGAAAGCTTTCAGTTGACTGTGAAGTCAGTTTATCAATTATATCTGGTTCCCAAAAGATTGTTTTACAGAACCTGGGGAACATTTCAACATTTTAGTTGACAGCTACAATGTTTATTGTTAACTGCTGTTACAGCTTCAGATTTTCTTTTCAAAGCATGTAGAAAAAAAGATGGATTCCCCTCCCCCCCATACCTATCTCTTTTGCTCAGATCTCTTTGTGTTGACAAGGAAACTCTAGAGCAAGCATGTCCAACCCACACCCCACAGGCTGTATTTGGCCCTGAGGAGCTAGTATTGTAGCCCTATAAGATCATAAACTTTTAACATTATTATGTGATTTATATACATTATCTATATTATATATTTTATAAATGGCCCAACTCAAAATGGTCCAGGCTAGCCAAAAAGTTGGACAGTCATGCTCTAGAGCATAGGTGGGGAACAACAGCCCCTTTATGATTCTGGGAGTTGAAGTCCGCAAATCATAAAAGGGCCATTGTTCCCCACTCCTACTCTAGAAGAAAACCATAACAGTGCTTGGCTGAAAGTTGTTTCAGTAGCATCAACAGCTATGATTAATAATCACCAACCCTATGATAATCACATGTAGCAATACCTGTCTTGCTTACAAAACACAAATAGTTTTGTTTCAGGTCTTCCACATTTACAAAAGATCAGATACTGTATGACATCTGAAGGGCCAAATCAGACATTCCTCTCTGTTCCATTGATTTCGACACAGAATGCCTGATGCAGTGGTGGGATTCAATTTTTTTTTACTACTGGTTCTGTGGGCGTGGCTTGGTGGGCGTGGCAGGGGAAGGATACTGTAACATCTCCAGTTAGAGGTGGTATTTGCTGGTTCTCCGAACTACTCAAAATTTCCACTACCGGTTCTACAGAACTGGTCAGAACCTGCTGAATACCATGTCTGGCCTGATGAGAGGTAAAGTTCAACATATTCTTAAAATATTTTCTTGTTAAAATCCCTTGAGGCTTAGCCTATTATAAGCCCCATTCCAAGGAACAGAAAACACTTGCAGACTATATGTGTTTACTTCAAAATGTAGTTATATACACTTTGAATGGTATTAGGCTTACATTTCAGAAATAATTGTATGATTTGGCAGTATCAGTTTGGATTTCTAGCAAGATCAAATCATTACATATTTGTAAACTTCCAGAAACCATACTATAATTGGGATTATTAAAGAACCAATTCATTCAACCTCTTTGAGAAATGGGTTTTTAAAAAAAAACAGTAGTACCCATATATGTACACACATTCCAGTATCAATGTACAAAAGTACAAAATGTATCAAAGTACAACATTTCTGTTTGCCCCTTTTAACTACTTGATCACTAGGACAGGTATTTTCCAAATATAACATTTGAAAATTATTGAAAAATGGGACAAGAAACTAGCAGCTCATTTTCAACAAAAAATGTGCATCATAAGACAGAAGTGACAATCATAACTGAAATACAAATAATAAATGAATGGCCTGAATAAAGATTAAAATATTAAGATTAAGATATTTTTCTATGAACCCTTAATGGACTTTCTGATGACACAGGAACTGAAATGTCATTGATTTATGGATTTTTGTATGGACACTAAATAGGTTATGGAAAGGAGATATTTATAAATTACCTTATAGAGGGAGCTAAGAATCATTAGATTTGTTTTTATTTGTGATGAAGATTAAAAGTAATCCACTCCTTTCCCCTTTTTTCTTCCACTTTCTTTCTGATTTATTTATTTTTAAAAAATAAATAAAAATTATTATTTTTAAATGTTAGTTTAGATGGTGCAATAAGGAATGCAGAGTTGAAATGTGCACACACACACACACACACACACACAAACACACACAAACACACACACATAATGATCAAATAAATTAAGTTGGCAAGTTATGTTGGACAACCATTTGTCTGAAATGTATAGAGTTTCCTGCTTGAGCAGGGAGTTCGACTAGAAGACCTCCAATATGCTTTCTAACTCTGTTATTTTGTCATTCTGTTAAAATTAGAGAAGGTAGTTCATTTGTTTATTTTGGAAAATAGTAAACAACTATTATCAAATGTGGGAAAATAGAACAAATAATTTATTGTTTCAATTGTTAGTAAAAATCTAGTAATATAAGAGCATGATTCTATTTATTTTGAAATTTGAGAGTGAAATTCGATATATTGGAAGAAACATAGAAATAGGTTGAATGAAGTGGGAATAGGACACTTACAAAGTGTGCGCTGTAAAACAAGAGGTGGAGCTAGGAATTATGGTAGCTGAACAAATGGAAACTGAATATATGAATATGATCAGTGAGAAAGAAATACCTTGAAATGGTTCTGTTATATAAAGATAATGAAGGAAGATGGAATTGCACAACAAACATGTGGATGAAAAATAAATTGCTTAAAGGGAGAGAGAAATTGACAGTTATGATTGGATCAAAAAGCCCTCAAAAACAGAACTTTGAGAAACTTAAAGACAAAACAATGCATGGATGTGGTGGAATTAATGAAAGAAGGATAAGGAGAGCTGTAGTCGATGGTATTCATGTACACTAGGATTAGCTATATATTATTTTCCTTTTTCTTTTTTCCGATCTTTGCTTACTATTTATTATGACTTTGCACAACACTTTTAGCCCAGAAGAGAATAAAACCATGAGGATGGATGGATGGATGGATGGATGGATGGGAAAGGATTCCCCACAATTTTTAAAATATTGAACTCAGCTTTTTTTAGCCAGTTGTACTTCAGATGGGCTTAGACTGCTTGTTCCAGACTGGTCATGCTCATATACAGGTAGTCCTCATTTAGTGACCACAATTGGGACCAGCAACTCAGTCATTAAGCAGTCATTAAAGGAAACTGAAACTATGTTTATGAGCTGATTTTAGTTTTATTTTGCTTTACAAACCTGCAAGAGTCATCAATGCAAAAATTGGTCTTCATCACTACTGTAACTGTGAATGGTTGCTAAATGAGGCATATGCTACTTAGATCCAGAAAAACATGTACAAATGTAAATGTAAAAACAATGACAGACTATATGATGTTGCAACTTCAAGAAAAGCACTAACACCTATGACCAGGTAGCACATATGAGAACACAGTATGAAACATAATATTGAAACAACTAGCTGATATTGACCATCTCAAACCTAAGACAACATAATTTCATTTCAGTTGAAGGACAGGACCAACTCAGATTATAGGGGTATCTGCAGTAGATAGTTTTGATAGTGGAATTAAAACTCTATTTAGCTCTGTTTTTATGAGCATCCATATTCATATGCAGGAGCAATATGTTTTTTCTTTTTTCCTTTCCTTTATTCATTCTTTTCTCTTTTTTGCATCATTTCTTAAGTTTGTATTGGCTTTTTAAAGCAATTTCTTTTTTATATAAAAAAAGCTTTAAAAAAATCTATTTAAGAAATGCATATGTCCACCCAATCATTTTTAGTGGCTCCAAGGCAGCTTACACAGATAAAAATCCAATATATATTTTAAAAAAGCAATAAAAAGCAATACCCCCCCCCCCAAACAATAAGTCAATCAAATAAGGTATTTGATGGGCTCTATCTATTTTCTCATTTTATCTTCATTATCAACCTGTAAAGAAGGTAAGACTGAAAGATTGTGATTGGTAATTATTAAGGTTAAATGACTCGGCACATTATTTCCACTCTAAATCCAACAAAAAGCACTATGTTCCACTGACTGTTAGACAAGAAACTATCTGGAGCATTAGGTTTATTTAAGGCATTTTATAAAAAAACCCAAAAGCTTAAACCAACAGCTGTTGTCTGATATTTTTAATCTGAGCTGTGGCATGAATCTCTGGCTTGCATTTCTAATATGGGAAGGGAAGGTGCTTATACAGAATCTTCCTTGATAAAATAGCTTTAAATAAACAGGCACAGCCAGGAATATATGTATATGTATATGTATATGTATATGTATATGTATATGTATATGTGTATATGTGTGTGTGTGTGTGTGTGTGTGTATTGGAGAAAATTCAAAGGAAAAATAAAGCAAACCCCTCTGGCTTGAAATACATGTGGGTTTTTACTAGAATTTACAGTGACACAATCTCTACAGGAAACATCTCCCAATTTCATTTTATGTGAACCAGATGGAGTCTGAGAAGATTTTCTGTGGTGCCAATATATAAAATGGTGTAAAAGTTTAAAGGTGGGTTCATAAGGTTCTCGGGGAGTGGGAAGTGTTACATACTTTTTGGAGATTAGGAATGCTTATTTTTAGACCATTCAGAGCAATCTTGTTAATGATAGCAATAAAATACTGACATTACTAAAATGTACATATGTATATGACTATAATTTTAAATATTTTACAAAGAAGATACTTATCGTACATGTACATTTTATGCACATCTATATGCATACAATGTATATGACTAATTTATGTCTTCCATGCATTAAAAAATCCTAATGCGAATACTGAATAACAAGAAATGGTCATCAATGCGTTGAACATTTTCTTGTACTTTTTTGATCCAGCAATTAACAATCCACTCCACTTATCTTTAGAGAAGGGTTTAATGAATCATTTAGAGTTCAACTAAATCCTGACCCATAAGGATGAAACTTCTTCTTTTTTGGTTTATTTTATTTATTATTTATTTCCTTATACCTTATAGGGGTGAGATTCCACCGGTATAACAACCGGTTGGGTGATCGTGTGCGGGTGCCAAACATGTGCTCTGCACATGCACTGCATTTTAAAAAGCTCTAATACTCACCTTTCACTGCAGTCTTTGTGAATAAAACAGCTGAGGCACAGCAAACTGCTCTGCTGTGCAAATCAGCTATGCTCTTAAAAAAGGAAATAAAGCACAGGAAAGAATAGAAATGGGTGGATGGGCCCACATGCTTGTCACAACAAACCGGTTCGCTGCCAGCTGATCTTCGGAGCAAGGGGTTTGCCTGAACTGGTCCAAACCAGTAGAATCGCACCCCTGCCTTATATCCCATCTGCCTTTTCTCTATATCCTCAAGTACTATACACTAAAAAACCCATGAATCAGATTGTTCATAGAAAGATCAAAATTAACTTCTGGGTTTCATTGTCGATTGTCTGGTGAGGATTTGAGTGTGAGTCTACCGGGCTGACACTTTAACCATTTTAACTGTTATGTTACATCTATGCAGGCTGTACCACAACAAAGAGACAGCCCTCCCCTGATATTCCTCCGATAAAAATATTTTAATGAGTTGTTTCAATCCTTTAAGTAGACTTCTGTTCTTTGAAAAGAAAAAAACACCCTGCTCTTAATACAGTACTTTGTGTGTGGTCTTTAAGTCTGCTGTTAAAATTGGACTTTTTTTGGAAAGACTGAAAGACTTAGGATGGACTTTTTGTTGAAAGAAGAAAAAAGTTAATGGTTTTAGGATATGGGGATTAAAAGGGGTGAAGATGCTAAGGAAAAGGTTTAAGATAATATTTGCATAATTGTATATCTTTCTTTTTTATTTCTCTCTTTTTAATTGTTTCTTATTTTCTGTCTTTGCTATTACTGTGCTATTGTTATTATTGTTTTGTGTATTTTACCACATTGAAAAATATCTACTTAAAATATATATTTTAGAAAACATTTGTGGAATAGAAGATCTAATTGTTTTTTCCTACTATAAACCTCCCCAAGGAAGATCAAAAATGGGTCTCACTCCCACATCTTGCTTTACAGAATTCCCATTCCTTTACTCCTCCTTCCTTAAATCTGCCATACTTCAACAGGGCAATTGGAAATATAATTTTCCCACAGCTGGCTGATCCATGAAAGGATGCCCTGGTTAGGGTGCAAGAAAAACTCTGAGAGCACCAGTACAGAAGGGGGGCTGAAAGAAGGTCCTAGTTGGTACAATAGTAGTGCAAGTTGTGACAGGTACAGTGGTGGGGAGAAAGGCCAGGCAGCAGGCCTATCCGCAACAGCAAGCAGGCAAAGGTCAAAAAATGGTTGCAAATGCAAGTGGATCCAAGTGGGCCTGAATTTTGTTCAGGTCCATTAGGGCGCTTCAATGGCCAGAACTTTGAAAACCAGTCTTAAGTCCTAACTTTGAACAGTAACTGAATGAATGGACATTAATTAAAAAAACAATTGTACAATTATCTATGTGCCTTTGTGTGTTTCTGTGTGTTTAGACAGGTAGACATAGCACAGAAGAGAAGAAAATAAACCTCATACTATAAATATTTCACTGTTGCAATGGGGCGGTATTATGCTTTATCTAATATTCTACAGCATGCTGTGCTATATTTGCTTCATTACAAAAACTCCAAAACAAATGACTCTCCTATAATTAAAAGATATTAATAATATAGGCATAGATTAAATTAAACCATTGGATGATACCCAGGTATAAAAATAGTCAAGTAATAAATGCATCCAGGTCTAACATAAATATTTTTTATTAGTGGGAGATTATAACTATTTATAAACTTTGGAGAAAGAGGTATATTATTGTGCTTCTCTATAATCAGAATGAACTTGAGTTGCTACTAGTCTATTCTCTATGTGAGAGCAAACTCTGTGTGTGCATGTTTGTGAGTATATTTGTGTGTATGTTTGTGTGTGTGTATTTGTCAAGCTTGAAAGAACATTACCCTAAAATTTCCATCAAATTGCTTCAAATAGCAATTGTGTGCCAGAACAAAATTCAAACTTGATGAGGAATTGTGGATTTTATTGAAATAAAACTTGGTATGTTTATTATTTCAACCATGAAAAATAATAAGAGCATAGAAAATATCTTTTTCCATCTTCTTTTTGACTCAGGTTCACCACATTAGATTGATATAGGTAGCTACTATAGTTAATCTACTACCATCAAGTCAGTCTGTAGATAGATATCTCTCTGTCTCTCTCTGTGTGTGTCTCTCTCTCTGTCTGTCTCTGTCTCTCTGTCTCTGTCTCTCTCTGTGTCTCTCTCTTTCTCTCTCTCTGTCTCTGTATGTCTGTTTGTCTCTCTCTCTGTCTCTCTCTCTGTCTGTGTGTGTCTCTCTCTGTCTCCCTCTGTCTCTCTCTCTCTGTGTATCTGTCTGTCTCTGTCTCTGTCTCTGTCTGTCTGTCTCTGTCTCTCTCTGTCTCTCTCTCTCTCTCTCACACACACACACATATTCATTCAAAAGGCAAGACATTAACCAAGAAGAGAAACAACCTAGAACTAAGGATAAATGTTCCTAATGGTGACAGCAGTCAACCAATGGAACAGCTTGTCTTCAAAACTTGTTGGTGCTCCATCACTGGAGGCTTTCAAAAATAGACTGGACAACCTGAAATTGTATAGGGTCTTCTGCTTGAACAGGGGATTGGACTAGAAGACCATTGACTCTATTATTCTATATTCTATGTTCTTTATGCCATGAAGATAGGCTAATAAGGAATAAAAGAGATTATTGGTATTTGACTCTGTGCTTCTCAAGTCTCAAATAAACACACCCTTTCAAATTGAGAGCAAATAAATTCCAATCATTGCATTAAGAAAGGTTTCAAAATAAACATCTTCTACATGTATATCTTCTCTGCTGTTAAATTCAACCTTGCAAGTAGTTAGAAACATGTCTTACCTCTCCCCTCTGCAGTATTTAAAGGTTTAGCTGCCATTTGTCATGTTTTTATTATCTGCCTGCCTGCCAAAAAGAAACAAAAATAAAGTATTGCACTTTCTGCCTGGTGGAATGAGAAGATTAGAGGGGGGAAAAAGGAAAGGAACAATGAAAAGAAATAACTGCTGCTTCCCAGGAGAGACTCCTGGGAAACAAATAAATCCTTCCCTGTGTGGTTGCCAGCATTTACATTTTAAATGTAAAGTATATTTAGCAAAACAAAATAGTAATCATGAGTCATGTACCTGTCCTTGCTCAGCAAAACAATTCATCTTTTAAAACTTGAAGTGCTGAAGGGGGGAAAAAATGGAAGAGCTGCAGAAAAGAGGTCAAACTGACAATTTCAATATGTCTTTCGTACCAGAAACTATTGTAACTGGCTTCTGCAGAAATTGTTCACCTGCACAAAATAATATATATTCCTGAACTTCACCAGCTAACCAGACTTAGTTGTATTTTTTACGGCACACCGAAGCCACTCATAAACAACAGGGCCGAACATAATGCAGAGGGGAATGAAGAATGAACACTGCAACAGGAAGCCGGCGGGCTAACTGCAATAATTCTTTGCTTTTTAAATGTGCTCCAAAAACAGCCCAACCAAACTTTTAACAGATTTAACAGATAATCAGAGTTGGAAGGGACCTTGTAGGTCATCTAGTCCAACCACTAAATTAAAGCAAACCATCACTTTGTTCTTTAGGGCAGGGGTCCCCAATCCCTAGTCTGCAGCCCAGTGCCAGGCTGCGGCCCTTTCGGAAGCAGGCCACAGAAGTGGGTGAGTTGCACATGCGAAACGAAGCTGCTTTTGTGAATGCAGCATATGCACACACCTAAAAACACCCCTGGTCCCCCCCCCCGCCACTGTTGCTGTTGCCACCTCTTCCACCTCTGTCCACAGAGCTGGAAAGGCTGGGGAATGCAGCTTTAGGGGATGGATGCAGGGGTGGTGGGATGGGTGGGAATAATTGTACTGATGAGTTGGGTGCACTCTGGGTTGGCTTTATTTTGTCTTGTTCATTTCAGTTTGCCTATCTCTGAGATGAGCTCTACAAAAGTGCATTATGAACCTTTGAGAATGCATATACAAAAGCATTCTGAAACTCAACCAAAGCTTGCACAGCTACCCCAGTTACTTTTTAAAACCAAAAATATGAAGACTGTTAGTTTGATTTAGTTTGGCTGGAGAGCACTGTCTTTCTCCAGAATGTGATCAAGTAGACAGTGGCAGCCATTTACAGAGGTTAGCAGTTGATCAAGTTCCAGTTAGAATTTGAAATATTGTCCACTGTACTAAATGGCTGGTGATCTAATGTCATCACATATCCACTATTAGCACACACACACACACACACTAACCCCCTTCTACTTTGCTTCTACCACTATCCAGGCATCTTACTCTGCTTTTTCTGCTATTTGGCAACCTAACTGAAATCAAACAAAAGTGTACATAGACTGGACTGTAGAGCTCATCTCAGAGATAGGCAAACAGGCATATTAATAAATACCATCAGCTATTGTCGTAGTCAAGGCACAAATCCATCAGGCAGTCCAATAAGGTAAGGTTTTCTTCTACAGCTCATTCTCCTCCCTTTTTTCCAATCACGACCAGATCCAAAATGTCTCCTCTATATCTTGCATGCCTTAAAAACCTACTTTAAATGTCCACCCCAGATTACCTCTCACACAGATTAAGGCTAAAAGCATCATGGATATGAGTAAACTCATTCAGGAGAATTCCAGTGATAATACTCCACACAATGTGGAATCATTTGGTTTGATACTGAAATGAAAACATCCAAGCTGGGTTTTGTTTCCTCTACAAACTACTCAGAGTAGATGATTTGAGTTTGAAGTTTCTGGAATTCAAGCTGGGCAGCATATCCCTGAGTATTTTTCTTCTTTTCTGCCATATATCCATACAAACTGTGTCCTTTTATTGTCTGCTCTCTCCCATCCTGCAACTCATTAAATGTTGCTATAAAATGATGGAAATGAGTGTTATTGTGTGATGGCTAATTGAAATAGCCCATTCATCAAATTTGATGTCACCCAAGTCTTTAATCTTTCCAACATTAAATGAATTCCATTCAATTAGGGCATAGCTGTGCCACTTTCCTTCAAGTTTGCTTAAAGGTTTGTGTGGTGTGTGCCTCTATGTATATGCACGGTATATTTTCCTCAATATTTAAATTTTATATGCACTTCTCCTAACATATATATTTTTATATCAATTTTTTGTAATGTATGCACTTTTGCAAGTGATTTTATTTTAAACTTCAGAACTCTGCAGGTATATATTTATAACTAAAATTGCTTTTGATATACTGTAGGTTTGGAATGTGTAGATAAAACAAAATCTTGTCTATTTCTGCACCAAGTTAGCAAAGAATCGTTTCAGAGTTTTATCTAAACTAGAATTAAAGATGGTGTCAATGTTCAGGCTTATTCTGGCCAAAAACCAGAATAAAGTAATTTATACCTTTTTTTAACTTCAGACTTGCTGAAATCAGCATTAATGGCTATAGGGAGGTCTAGATTACCACATTATATTTACCCCATCCATGCATTATGAATCCAGAATGCCTACTATATGAAAGTGATGTACCCCTCCCTTCCTTCCAATATATTGTCAATGGCGGTATATTGGATATACTGTATATATGCAATATATTTTTCATATAGATAGTTCTAGTTTAAGCAATCAAAACTGGGACCAAAAACTTGGTCATTAAGCAGAGTGGGGACTCTAAGTGAAACCGACTGTGATTATGATCTTATTTCAGATCTCCTTTGCTTTACAATCCTGTAAAGGTGTAAATATCAGAATTATTTGCTAAATCCTGTTGTAACTAGGAATGGTCACTGTGAGAGGCACCCACTAAATAAGGACTATCTATAATGACATTGACTTCTGTTACTGATTTTAACATTTTGGAGTTGGATACCAAAGAAAACAAACACAAAGTGTCAGGTTGATTACAGTTAGTAAAAATGTATTAATAAAGTCTCAAATATACCATCAGCTGTAATAAGCCCAGGTAGTGGTGAGAAAGAAATGTTCCAGGTTGACTCAGATCTTCCATCCTTCCAAGGTGGGTAAAATGAGGACCCAGATTTTTGCGGACAATATGCTGACTCTGTAAATTGCTTAGAGATGGCTGTAAAGCTCTGTAAAGTGGTATATAAGTCTAAGTGCTATTGCTATTGTATGACTTTTCTTGCCACATTGGTTAAGTGGTTCACTGCAGTTGTTAAGTTAGTGACATGATTGTTAACTGAATCTGGTTTCCCCCATTGACTTTGCTTGTCAGAAGATTGCTAAAGGTGAGCACATGACCCCGTGACCCTGCAATCGTCATTAATATGAACCAGTTGCAAGCATTCAAATGTAAATAACATGACCACGGAGATGCTGCAATGGTCATAAGTGTGAAAATGGTCATAAGTCACTTTTTTCAGTGACTTTGAACACTCATTAAACAAACTGTTGTAAGTTGAGGACTACCTGTGAAGATTAGTCAAAGAATATTATTATAAGTCCCATTTAAGGCCAAAAATGGGAAATAATTGTAATTACATAATATAAATTATATATTATAAATAAGATAGCTGAATGGTGAGTATGCTGTAACTCTTTCAGTTTGCCTTAATTTACTTAATATTAATTAATTAATATATTAATTTTAACAATGTGCCTTGTAACATGAAAAATAGTTATGAATTGTACATAGGCTTCACATAAAAACCATGAGATGTTCTGAGATTTTACCAACCATGTTCTATAGCGATATGATTGACAGAATCAAAGGACATTCTATAATTAACAAAGTGGACTTTTTAAAATATTCTTTAAAAATTGGGAAGCTCAAGCTCTTCAGTTTAACCAAGTTTTTGGAAATATTGGAGATAATTATTGTTTCTCAAGAAACCAGAATAAAGACCTTAGAAGAAATTAAATCTCATGATAAGTTCAGTACAAATCTATAAGCTGAAAATGCATGGACAATTCAGCAAAAATATTTTTAAAATAATTAGTCTGCTGTTGGATCCTGAACAGCAGAAGTCTTTGCCACATTACTTAAAGTAATATACAGTATTTATGTAATTTTCACATTGCTAGTTGATTTTAAACTTGGGATAATAGATTCTTAGATATAATACCAAGATTTAATCACTCATGAAAATATGTTCTTTAATAGTTAACTTTCTGAAACTGAGACCAGAGACAACTCTTTATAATCTCCAAAAGAAGCTACTGAATTGAAATACTAAATAAAAGAGTGGACATAAAACAGTAATTTATCCACATCTTTCTGTACAAGTTCCTTTACCAAAGAAAAAACTTCAGTTCAGAATGTACCCTAGCAAGAAAATTAAACATCTTTATTTTCCATCCAACAATCTTTTGCCTCTATTGGAAATACAATTTAAAAAATTACAAGCCCTTCTGCCACTGTGAAATTTTTATAGCCTCTTCAGTTACCTGATGAATAACAACTTTGTTTTTAGCATATACTTTTTAAAAATAATATCAATTATTATTTTCTTTAATTGATGTTTTTACTGTATCTTTTAATTTACATGGACATCCTATGTTTTTAGTCATGGGATCAGAAGATGAATGGGTGAGTGGGACCAAAATATGAGTCCTCCATCCCTCCTTCCCTCCCTCGTGTAGTTGAAGTGGGTACCTTTATTTTTGTTTTTGCATTATATGTAATTTCTTTCAATCTATATCAAAATTAGTGTTTTCTCTTTATCCATTTGCTATTAAATAAGCTGATTGTACTGCAATATGAGTCTGATGCTGGAAAACCTACCTTGAGAAATATTTTATATTTCATCTACAAGATGACATGATAAAGTAGCTTGTTGAAACATAAATGGGCTCAGATGTCTTTTCTTTTAGAAAGGACAAATTTGTAACTGGAAAAACTGCAAGCAGGTATTAATATGTTGAAAGAAACACACAATCAACCTAATAAGCAGATCTTTTAAGGGGTAGGAACTGGATGGGGAAACTTATGCTAGTGGATACTCCATAAAGTATGCGAAGTGGCTAATACGTTTAACAACCATCTTAAAGTTGATTTAAAGTATGAACACTGCAATAGTATTTTATTTTATTTTTAATAGTAAAGATAGTTACTGCAATATTTGCTCTGATTAATTTTTATCACCCTATTAAGAACACTTCTGAAATATTTCACAGATGTTTCTCTACCCAGTCAGTAGAACTTCAGAGGCCCCAGTTTCTGGCCGCTGCTTTTAAAAGTACGATCAGTCTGTCATAAGTCTTCCTTCCTTTACAACCTAATCAGGGCTGACCTGGCATGTATTACTGAGACCTGGCTGGGCCCAGTTCCATCCTTTTGAAGATGGGCCCAGTTGAGACTCTTGGGTGGGCTTGTATCCTTCAGGAATCTCTTAGGGTTTTCAGGGATGCCAATTCATAAATAACTAGATGTGAGCTCCTTAGAATTAAATTGGGCTCTATGTATAAGCTGGGATTCTTGCTGTTGTATTCTTTCAAGACCCAGCTTTATCATCAGGTCTGAGGGTCTCAGGGAACTAGTGAGGTCCTGAGATGATTCTGTTAGTGATCATATCCTCTCTCTTTTCTCTCTCCCACTCCCTCTCACTCTCTCACTCCCCCACCCCATCTCTCTCTGTGTTTTATACATGACTGTCCATTATTTTATGCTTCTTTTTTCCATATGCTGCCAACAGTCACTTCTTATGAAATTGGCAACAGTCTTCCCAGGTAAACCTGACAGGAAGTAGGACTAAATGAACTAATTCTTACTTTATTGTAAGACTTTGTAATAACAGCATCTTGCAAATTTGAAAGTACTGTACCAACTTCCCACCATCACTTTTAACTGCTTGATTAATAAATGTCGATCCTACATTTCTCCCTATTAAACCACTGGGGATTCCTGCCTCCTTTCTCTGATTGCAGTATCTCTTCCTCTAGTTCACAATGTCACCCACACATTCCATTACAACATATAAAGTTCTGCAAACTCACTTCCTTCCTTCCTTCCTTCCTTCCTTCCTTCCTTCCTTCCTTCCTCCCTCCCCCTCTTTCTTTTTCTCTATACTGTATATGTGTGTGAGAGAGAAAGTTTGCAGAAGTTTGACCTGCTCTGTTTTATTAACAGCTTATGAATAATTCCCCCATTCCCTGAACCCTGGGGAACATTCAGAGCTGTCCTAAATTGACTATAGTGATATTCTTTAGGTTTGCTGGCAAAGCTTTGTTAAAATCTTTACTGATTATTCTTCTGTTGCTTGCATTTTTCTGTAGACATTTTTTTAGTGCCTATAGCTTTCTGAATTGGTAATGACAAGTGCTCATCTAATTTCACCTAGTACTAGAGGCTCTTGTATATAGGCAATATCTTCAAGGGTATTTTGGATGCTGATACACTTGCTGTAGAGAACTTCAGTATGCTCATTCATGTTGGTTTGAGTTTCTTTGAATCAATTATTATTTGTCCATTGGCATCCATTCACCTACCAATTTGAGGTTGGACACTTTTTCAGAGTTTAGTGTTCTTCAGCAAACTTTTCTTTTATTCACCATGTCTATTTCCATCTTTGACAGCTTTATCATATCACAATAAAGCTTTTTTCTATTCTGACAATACTCTATAATTCTTTGTTAATTTCCTTCCTGAGTTCTTTGTCTTTTTTTATTTTGTCCTCCCTTTTTTCACAATTTCCATTATTTATTCTGACATACAGTTTGATAGTTCTTGTTTCTTGGGCATTCTACTTTAATATTCATTCTTAGCAACTTCTTTGATTTCAAGCTGCTATTAAGTTCACTATTTCATAGCAATTCCTGATGTTCTCATTTAGTAATGGTTCAAGATCATAATTTGGAAACTGGTTGGCCTCATTATACTAGTTTACCTTAACTTAGATTATCTCTTCCAGTTAGCCCTTAGCCATGCTATTTTATCTGAATGCTTTCCACTCCTTGTATCAATCATATAATCATATCAAATGACTGTTCTAGATTCCTGAAATATCTTTGAATTTGGCTAGGTCATAGAATGCATAAGTACTCCTGGAAGTACTACTGGAAGTACTACTATTATTGTTAGTGGATAATAGAATCTTGAAGTCTGTGAGAGTTTTCCTCTGCTCCCTATTAGCCAAGGGGAATCAAGGTTGGATTATACTGAATTTCTTTCTCACCCCTTTTTTATTCCCGGGATAAATTAACATTTACTTAGACAGTTACTGCATTTCTTCTTCAAGTTTATCTCTATATATTCCCACATGAGTGATACAATATTATACAAAAACATAATGTGGTTTATGCTCCGTTTATACTATTAATTAGAAGTTTAACTTGTTGCTTCTGAGATCCACTGTATCTGTAGATTTCTGCTTAACTACCTGATTAAAATTTGTACATATTGATGTTAATGACTTATTTTACTGCAATGGAGGGAGTTGGAAGTCAACACTTTTTTTTTCTTTTTCCCAACCCTTCCTCACTTCTCTTCCCCCCTTTCCCCCCTCTGCTTTCCTATTAACTTTTGTATTTTGTATCTTATTGTATAACCTAATAAAATGTTTAAAACTTGAAAAAAATGTACAGACTCTATAAAATATTTAGGTCTGTATCTTTCTCAAAATATATCATAATAAGTTGTATTGTATTTAAATAAATAGATGCAATTTCAATAAACATAGCTCAATGGTTAACACTTCCATTAAGTCTGTGGGGCAAGATTAATGCTATTAGAATGAATATTACATCGAGATTAATGTGTATTGTAAAAGGGATTCCAATTTTAATCCCTATAATAGACAAATATATTGAAGTGAATTACAGTAGACTAAAACCCCTCAACAGTTCTTGGCCAAATTGAGATTACTGCATGACATACATTTTCAGTTGTATCACTGGCCTTTTATTTAACATAGGTATTATTTTGCAGAAAGACTTAATTAAGATTTTGTTCTTACTACTTGGAAAGTAGTAAGGAGGTTTTGAAATGTTAGGAGGTTTTGGGGTCAGGTATATTAAACAGGATTTTTCACTTTCAGCCTTAGAAAATTCTAGGAATAGTTTGTCATTAATAGGTAAGAGGTGATGTTTTATCCAAAATCAGATGAAAAATTTACAGTGTAGAATAACTGAAATTGAAAATAACAAGGGAAGATTTTTTTTAAAAAATTGGGATACTTGGAGAATGCATTTAGCAATAAATAAATATATATACTAAGTGAACAGGTGATTTAGAAACTGTTATGAACAGCTGTATGTAGTATGTAGGCCAAATCAAGAAATCATCTTCACACAAAGGCTCAAAGTTATGCTTATTAATGTTAGCTGTAGTAAGAGAATATTACATACCTGACTCTGTTTTACTTTCTACCCCTTCCACTTAATATTAATTATGAAAGTGTCTGTCTGACATTAGATTTACGATAGGAATTTACAAGTTCTTTAAGACAGACTGTAAGATCTTATCTTGCCCATCTATAATTTTAGTTTCAAGACAATTTTGACAACTGCATTTACAATACATGCTAATACACTTTGGAAAGAAATATTATAGTTAATGTCTTTCCATATAATGATACATACTGCAAGTACCATACATTATATTCTGCAATATTGATGATATAAGAAAGTTGAGTCATGAAATGTCCAGAAAGATAGATCATTATATCATCAGTGTGTTACATATCTACTCTCTAAGGTAACACTGACTAAAAAATAATAATTTGTCATCACCCTCTTTCATAACATTTGAAGTAAAATGTTTGTTTTAGTATACCTTTTTAATGACTAAAAGTTTAAGTTTCCCGGAAGGCAGTTTATAATAGTTTTAGAGGAATAAATGCTGCTTGCATATAATATGAGAGTTATATAATCCATATTAAAATTCATTTTGAAATCAAATGCATTTTAATATGGTTTTGGGCAGAAAATCATTTTTAGAATTACAAAATCCATTTTGATTTATGCTTTAGTTGAGGAGATGTGTTTAAAAACAGCTTGTACTAATACTTGAAAGGATCAGATTCTTCGAATATTTCCAGTTCCTTCCATGCTTAAAAACATACATGTTGAAACAGAAAGATTCTGGTAGACAGAAAGTTGTCCATATGTAATCAGACAATCATATGAACACTAGTTTACCTAAATTTGAAAGAAAACAAACCAGAAACATATCACTATGAATTCATTTTATATGCTCAGTGGTGGCCTTTTTAAATGATGTGTTTTATATGTTTGTGACTCAAAATTTAGAACATCCTTTGGAATACAAGTCCTTACCTTATGACCACAATTGAGCCCAAAATTTCTGTTGTTAAGTGAGACATTTTAAGGGAGTTTTGTCCCATTTTATGACCTTTCTTGCCTCAGTTATTAAGTGAATCACTGCAATTGCTAAGTTAGTAACATAGCTGTTAAGTGAATCTGACTTTCCCATTGCTTTAGCTTAGTTTAGTTTAGTTTATTGTCATTGCACCTCGTACAACAAAATCAAGCACCATCTTCAGTGCATCATGACCATGAAAATAAACACAATCACACATACTTCACAATCCACATATTGAACCAAGACCCCCAAACACTGCACTATACAGTTGAATTCAAAAGAGCTACTGCCCTTGGTTTTTCAGCCTATTTGTGCTTGTTTTTATTATTCTGTACCATCTGCCAGATTGTAATAGTTCAAAAAAAGGGTGCCCAGGATAAGATGGATCTTTGAGAACATTTTGAACTTTCTTAAGGCAGCAGGAGCTATAAAGCTCTTCCAAAGAGGGGAGAGGGCAACCAATGATCTTCTGGGCAGTGATATTAACCTTCTGGAGTGCTTTCCTATCTATCACTATGCAATTGGCAAACCATACAGAGGTTCAGTAAGTTAAGATACTCTCTATGGTGCAGTGGTAGAAGGTCACCAGCAGTTTTTCATTCAGTTGTTGTTTTCTGAGAAGTCTCAGATAGTATAATTACTGCTGAGCTCTTTTGACCAGTGCTGCAATATGATCACCCCAGGTCAGGTCCTCTTTTATGGTAACACCCAGAAACTTAAAACTGGCCACTTACTCCACTCGGTCTCCATTGATAAGCAAGGGCTGGATGTTTGATCTCTTCCTTCTATAGTCCACTATAAACTCCTTGATCTTATTGGTGTTGAGGACCAAGTTTTTGTCTCCACACCACGAAAGCAACTGGACCACCTCATCTCAGTAGGCAGACTCATCCCCCCTGGAGATGAGTCCCACCACTTTTGTATCATCTGAAAATTTAGTGATAGTATTACTAGTGTGAGTGGGAATGCAGTCATGCACATAAAGAGTATAGAGTAAGGGATTCAACACTCAACCCTATGGTGTACCAATGTTAAGAATAAGGACTGAAGAGGTATGATTACATAATCGGATCCTCTGTGAGCAGCCAGAAAGGAAATCCATAATCCAAAGGCAGATTGAATAAGAAAGTCCAAGGTCCAGAAGTTTAGACACTAGTTTATATGGAAGAATTGTGTTAAATGCAAAACTAAAATCTACAAAAAGCATCCTCACATAGCCCCTCTCCACTGTTCTGGATGAGTCAGAGCAGTGTGAAGAGTGATGGCTATAGCGTCCTCTGTAGATCTATTTCTTCTGCATGAAAACTGGTGTTGATAGGGAATTTCTTTGGCAGCAGAACAATGGTGGAAGCCTTAAAACAAGATGGAATAGTGGACTAGGATAAAGACTGATTGAAAATCCTGGTAAAGACTCCAGCCAACTGATCAGCACAGTCTTTAAGCACTTGGCTAGAGATACCGTCAGGACCGGCAGCCTTTCTAGGGTCCACAGCCCTCAGTATGCTCTCACCTCCTGTTCCTCCACAATGAAGTGGGGGCTACAATTGGTTGGTGATTATGTTTTATCTGTCTCTGATGTCTCCACTTCAAAGTGAGCAAAGAAATGATTCAGTTCCTCTGCCAATGAAGCATCCCCTTCAGCAGGGATGACATTGGTCGGTTGATGGTTGGTAATCTGTTGAATCTCTTCCACACCTGTGTCATGTTATTGCTATAAAAATTCCTCAATCTTCCTCTTATAATCAGTCTTGGCCTTCCAAATACCTTTCTTCAGATTAGCTCTGGCAACACTGTATCTTGCCCCATCACCGGACCCAAAGGCCTTGGTCCTGTCACTCAAGAGGCTCTGGACTTCCTTGGTCATCCAGGGTTTCTGATTGGGATAGATCCCAATACGTTTATCCACAGTGATAGTATCTGTGCAATGTTTGATATACCCCAGAACAGTTGCAGTGTGCTTCTCTTGGTCAGGGTGGTAAAAGATGTCCCAATCTGTGCTCTCAAAACAATCCTGAAGTTGTTGGGAAGCAACTTCTGGCCAAGATTTCACTGTCTTTATTATAGGCAGAGCCTGCCTCCTAAGAGGGATACACTGAAAGAAGGAGTGGCCAGCCACAGTATCCATGAGCGTAGCCATCTTGAAAACCACTTGTCAGAAGGTCACAAAAGGTGATGATCACATCAGCTTGGGAGACAATAATGGTCATAAATATGAACCAGTTGCCAAGCCTCTGAATTTTGATCACATGATCATGACAATGCTGCAAAGATTGTAACTGTGAAAACAGTCATAAGTCACTTTTTTTCAGTGCTGTTGTAACTTTGAACAGTCACTAAATGAATTGCTCTAAGTTGAGTTTACCTGTACAGAATAACCAATCTAAATTTTTTAGTTTTCATGACCTGAAAGACACCTTTCTTTTTTTTTTATGGTAATGAATATAAAATGGCTTGCATGATTTTGATTCAAAAGATATTTTATGTGTGAATAAAGAAGAAAATATTAAATGTGCTATGCAAAAAGAAGTCAATATTTCATGAATGAAAATAAGTAGGGTATTTATATTGTCAATAAAAGGAAGCTTTTGAGTGTTAACATTATTGCTGGTTTGGCTAATTAAGCAAATATTAAGCTGATTACAATGCTTTTTATGTAACAGTGGTGGAAACTGCAGTAAACATTTATCATGGTTCTAACTAGTCATTCTAATCCAAGTATAAATGCATTGCTGTGAAAATCCTCTTGCTTAATTTCAATATTTTTGGAACAAAATGGAGGCATTTGGCAAATATTGATCTCAACATTATTGAATCATGATTTCAGTTTAAAGACTAGAGAGACAAGAACATTTTTAAATATATATATTTAATTTCCCTTTGAATGTAGACAGGATAAATCTTTTGGCTGTTACAACTAATGTGATGTCCTTTTTATTTGAGGGGAAGGATTGGCATGTAGAAGAAAATGATACTATTTGGCTGAATCCCAAAAGGAGTACATTTTCATTTGTTTCATGTGTTCTTCTGTTCCTCCCATTCTATGTTCTCCTTGTCTCTTTTTATTCTTTGACACGGTTTCCTACTTCTCTGTCTGGGAACTTCTAGAGGAACAAGAAAAGAAAATTGGATGGGATTTAAGCATGTGCCTGATTTCTAGTAAGGTTGGCATAGTGAGTTCTGAACATCAAAATATGCATTGTTGTCACCCTATGTACAGTTTTAATTGACCTGATCACATTTTCTCTTTACCAATTAATAAAATGTATTCCTTTTTTTTATTTATTTGTTTGTCAAACATGTACAAGATAGCAGGTATAGGTATAAACATAAATATAAACAAAGGAAGTAAATACAGATAAATGGGGACAGAAGACAGGGATGGTAGGCACTCTGGTACGCTTATGCACACCCCCTTTACAGACCTCTTAGGAATGAGGTGAGGTCCATGGTAGACAATTTGAGGTTGAAGCTGTGAGGGTTTGAGGCTGTTACAACAGAATCGGGTACAGCATTCCAGGCGTTGACCACTTTGTTCCTGAAGTTGTATTTTCTGCAATCAAGTTTAAAGCTATTTAGCTTGAGTTTGTATTGATTGTTTGTCCGTGTATTATTGTGGTTGAAGCTGAAGAAGTTGTTGATGGGTAAAACATTGTAGCAGACAATTTTATGTCTGCTGATCTATGCTTAGATCAGACTGCAGGCAGATTGTCCAAGTCCAGAATTTCAAGCCTGGAGACATAGGGAATTCTATTTTGAGTAGACAAATGGAGTACTCTTCTTGTGCAATACCTCTGGACCCGCTCAATCGTGTTAATGTCCAATATACAGTGTGGATTCTAGACGGATGAACTGTATTCAAGAATTGGTCTGGCAAAGGTTTTGTATGCTTTAGTTGGCAATACAATGTTACCAGATAAATACCGTATTTAGGATTAAATCATCAAATACACAATGAAGCCTAAAATAGTTTATATTCCAGGTCAAGGCTATCTCTTGTAATTAGAAAGGTAGTTTCCTTTTCCTTCTATTTCTACCTAAACAGTACTACTTTTCCTAAAGAAAACAAAAACTGTGGTCACATAATAACAATAGCACTTGGACTTATACACAGCTTCATAGCACCTTACAGCATTTTCTAAGCAATTTACAAGAGTCAGCAGTCAACAACAATCTGGGCCCTCATTTTACCAACCCCAATCATTTTTTGTATTCATTAGTTTGGATTTGGTTTTTGTACCAATGATTTCCCAAAACTTTGATGAACTTATGTAGTCAGCGCTGTATAACCCAACTGCATTTCTCTGCGTGACATAATCAAGCAGGTACGTACTTTATTTTGTTAATGTGAGAAGTAAGGAATACATACTCATGTGTGGGTGCTCGCAGGCACTCAGAGACAGACTGAGATAAAACAAAAGCAGAATTCCATTTAGAGCTCAGTCATTCAGATACCTGATACCATCGAGCTTTGCAAAAGATTTATAATCCTGTAATGTATGAGTTGTGCTGACAGTTCAGTTATCACAGCTAGTCATTGCTCTTTCATGCTGCACGAAGTCCCATGAATAGCTGTCAGAGCCTCATTGCCCAAACTGAAAATTGCAATTTGACACTCCCATCCCTCTGCCACTCCCTCCCCCACCCACCCCCAATCCTTCTTCTCCTGGGAACTTTATATGCCTCGGATGCAAAGGTCAGCATTCAGAATGTAAGGCTAGGATTGAGCTGTTGTGTCCATTGATTTATTACAATGGTTCTCTGCATTGCTCTGAAGCTGCTTCTGCTCCTTTTCTGTAAACAAAACAGCAGAAGCTAAAGGAATCCAGACCATATGATTTATCAGGTCAACACACATATCATCTACTCATAAGGCAATGCCAAGAGAATAAAAACTGGTATATAAAAACTGGTATCCGGTAAAGAGAAATTCCCTGAGAATGGGCTCCAGCATGAGTCCAAAAGCTTGAAAGACTAAACCTCTAGTCCTGGTGACCAACCCAAATTGGAACCTGTAGAACAAAACCTGATGAAAATCAGTGATTTGGGTGATATAGTCTTAGACTTTTAAAATCTGTAAAGCTGACTTGTGAGTTGGCAGTTGAAGGTAATTTGCTAAAATTGTGATTTTTTAAAAATAGTTATTTCATTCTGTTTATGCCTTACATTATGGGAACAAATGGCTTTTGGTGGAATGACTCATACATTTTTCATTAATATAGTTTTGTCCCAAATGCATACACAGAAGCAACATTACAACATTTGCATTATGTTTTAGTGGGAAGAACCAAAGCAACACACAGAGGCCAAATATAGCTGAATTTATAAATCAACTAATATAGATCTCCAAATTTTATGAATTAGAGTGAACTAGTACCCTAAGTACACATAACTATTTTATTATAACATTCAATTTTGTTGTTTTAAGGAAAGACACATGTTGGAAGTACTGTACATACAATTACGGCATGGATATAGAACAGAAAATTTATCCTTTCTCTCCCATCAAAGTAAAACCTGGGATGAGTCTGTTAATCTCAACATTACTATATAGATAATGTGAGTTATTAAAGAGTACATTTGGTGGCTGCCTTCCTCTCTGTCTTCCTTTCTAATTACTAATGCTCAATTTCTATTTTTTCCTTGTTCCTACTTGGAGACTTAAAATATTCTTGTATTCTACTTCTTTTTATAAAAAAGCAACTTTTGTTGTCTCTGTCTTTTTAGGATTTGATACCTATTTTACATCCCGCACATTGGAAAACAACAGAAGAAATGTATGGTTTGCAGAATATTGGGAAGAAAACTTCAACTGCAAGTTAACAATTAGTGGGTCAAAAAAGGAAGACACGGATCGTAAATGCACTGGTAATTTAATTCTCATTCTGCTTTTCTAACATTTTACTCAACTTGCATGGGGATGTCTGTGTGACTGTTACAAAGAAACACATTTAGACTGAAAAGTGAGAAGAGAAAGTGAAAAATTAATTTAAAACATGAAAATGAAACAAAAAAGAATATAACATGCAAGAACAGGAAGAATAATTAACTACAATACATTTGTTCCCTTTATCTTGTGATAATTGATATTTTTCAAAGGTTTTTCTTTTTGGCTCAAGAAAAGGGAGTACATTTTGAAAGATTTATTTATACAATTGTCTTATGGACAGTGGACTCTTTATAGCTATAGGACTAGAAACTAATGGTACATCTTATCTTGTAACTGAAGCATCCTTTGTGCTTCTTATTGTAATTGTGGTAATGATTCTTCAAAACAGATGTGCAACTTCTCTGGATTAAAGGCCATTTCTGATCTTTCAATGATATGCCATGGTGGATGAAACTAAGACCTCATACATTAAATGTTGTTTTAATTCACTGAGATTTCAGTTCATTAAAAGTGCATCTTTAATTGAGCTGGGCTGGTTGGGAGCTACCCAGAATTTGATAGAATATAGGCAACTGCATAGATATTCTAAATATAATGAATAAATAAAATCAATAAGCCTACTTTCCAAGCATATATTTGAATATTTTCAATCAAATCAAGAATTACCATTTCTGCCAAGCTTCAGATGGTCTCTGGGAGTTGTGATCTAAGAAACTTACTGCCTTAGGTTGTCCTCTTTTTTTAGCAGAAAGTGTTTCAAGGGCACAGGTCTATACAATAAATGAATGCCAGGATAGGTAAGTTGAGAGCAAATTAAAATGAGAGCAAACCCCACTCCCCATCAGCACTGATGATGTTACCAAGTTTGTGTAATGAAATGTCTATAACAAAACAACTAAAGTTAAAGAGCATCAAGCACTCATCATTTCAACTCTGAGCTACAAATATTATCCTGTATCAGCAATACACTTTTTGTTTTCCACAGTGAAGGTGGGGTAAAGTTGTTCAGTGAATAGTTATGAATAACCTTTTCTTCTATGCATTTGTCTGATCTTCTGTTAGTAAGTATCTTGGCTGGTGACTATGACTTGTTTTTTTACAGCAAGCAATATCACAACTGAACCTCTCTTAGCTCAGAATACTCCATACCTGGTGGATATCAGGTTGGAAAATCTTATTAATTATTTAATAATATTTAGATTTCTTTTGCTGGCCACATAGCTTTCTTCCCAACAGGACCAATACTTTCTTCCCAACAGGACCATTAGTCTAATTTATAGAACTGGGATCTGCCATGTCTTAATCTTATATGGCAACCTAATTAATGGCAACATAATTAATGCAATTATTTTAGCCTGTTGAGATCAGCCAGGTAATATTAGGTTGTAACTTTTGCTTCCTTAAAAATTGTTTAGGATCAGGCAAAATGAAAGGGAGAGTAAAAATGACAGTCAAAGAATGAGATGGAAAGGGAAAGACCAGATTCATCTTCATTGCATAAAGGGAGTGAGGGCTTTAAGACTTTAAAATATACTAAAAATGCCAGGTGGGTACTTAAAGTGTATGAGTACTCAATTACTATAATGTTTAATTCAGCAGCACTTCCTGGAGGTAAAAAAAATGCAATCTAAATATGCAGATTTTTTCTGCAAGATTATTCTGCCAAGGGCATGATCATTTCAATGTAGAAAGCAAACAAAAAATTAATTGTTCAGAAATCTGGAAGACTTCAGGATTATAAAATCTGGCAGGATATCTAAAAGGATGATAATCCTATAAAGTTAAGGTAATTGCTATATATGTATAAAATAACTAGTGGGATAGCTTTGTGATTATTCAAACTGCAAAAGCAGAATAAAAGTAGTTGCATGAAAATAAGAAAAGCAAAAATAAAAATAAAGCTAGTTTCTTTTTAAATGTCTTCATGATTGCTAAATAATAATATAGCCTACATATCTAGCTGACAGTGAGACCAACAATATTTATATTATTATTTAGTAAACAATTGCTACTACTTTTTTTAAAATGTCCTAAATATATGCAATACAAGTATTTTTGAGGTTATGACCACTTATTCAGCAATTGTTCAAAGTTACAATGTGCTAAACAGTGGTCATGTGATAAGGATCCCCGTTTATGTAATGGATGAAGTAAATACCCCTCTCCCTTTTTCTCTGTATAGAGTAGGACTACTTCTATCACTAAATCTGATACATTTGTTTGCATAATGCTAGTGAATTGAGAGAGATGATGTATCTCTTTGTGAGGTTGATATCTAGACGTTCTTTGAAGATTACTAATTCCATGTAGACATGGGATAACTATCTCTTTCTCCCAAACACATCTGCAAAGTTTGAATATTTTTCTGGCAGTGCTGATCTTTCCTTGTTCTGCAATGGAGTTGGGATGGGGGAGACTCAGCTTTCACTGCTAATAAGTGATACTGTTGGAATGTAGGTGAGGAAAATGAAAGTGTTCCTTGTTTCCGTCTTGTAAATGAGTAAGCTGAAGTTACTCTATTTCCCGGATTATGGGTACTTGTAAGAAGGCAGTTACATAAAGTGATAAGCATTATGTGTTATCTTTGAGGAACTATGGGTAAGAATCATCCTGCTTTTTGCAGTTGCCTGTCAATACTTTCGAATCAGTTTCTGTACTGTTTCTGAATCTATGACATAGGTAATTGCTTCAGGAACAGCAGAAAACTCCACTTTCTGCCTGGAATCTGGTGACAATAATAGGGATAATTGAATACACTTGACTGTGCTCAGTTGACTAAAATGGTAGATTTCCCCCCTCCACAGAGTTGCTAGAAGAGGGCTGGTGAAATTTCCCTGAGATGTTGTCTGGGACTGAACTGGACATTGGTTAGTTCCATGCTCCACTGATTTGCAACTTTTATACCTTATTAATTGTGACCATCATTTATGTTTTTACTAGGCATGATCTGGCTACATTGGGAGATAGCAATAGCACTTAGCACTTAGATTTATATACTACTTTGCAATGCTTTGCAGCCCTCTCTAAGCAATTTACAGAGTCAGCATATTGCCCCAACAATCTGGGTCTTCATTTTACTGACCTCAGAAAGATAGAAGGTTGAATCAACCTTGAGCCCATGAGATTTGAATTGCCAAAGCGCTGGCAATTTGCAATCAGCTGAAGTAGTCTGCAATACTGCATTCTAACCACTGTGCCACCACAGCTCACATGGGGAGTCACAGTAAAAGCATAGTCCTTAATCTCTTCTTTTGCTTCTCTCTGGGTGCCAATGATCTCCTGGCTACCTTGTTTTGCATGGGTTCTCTAATGTTGTATTCCAAAGAGGTCATTGGGAGACATGACAGGCTGTAAGTTTCTTTCCCCTTTCCCACTTCTTTGTTGCTTCAATCTTTCCAGTCAGGTATTGACATTACACAATATTGATTACACAACATTGATAGAGCCATTTCAGGGTATTTGGGGTGCCAAATTGTCTCTCAAGTCATTGGCTAGCCATTCTGTAAACTGGTCAGTTAGGCTAAATCATTCCACCCTACACCTCCAACAAACAACTTAAAATGTTATTCTTCCTTGTCCCTGGTTGAGCTTCCGAATCTGTCAACTAGCTCTATATAGGATTCCCAAAATACTTTAAGTTTACTCATGAAACCTTGGTAGTTATCTAAAACTGAATAATTATCCTCAATGAATAGTATTGCCCACTTAGCAGCTACTTCCTTCCAGAGGCTCAGTATAAAAGTCATTTTGGTACGATCAGTGACAAATCCCACCAGTCTTCCAGCCATAAACATTTCATACCAAATGACAAATGGATCCTGACTCCCTTTAAACTTCTCTAGAAAGTTTACATGGGAAAATGTGCATTAATTGAGCTGCTATCTATTCTGAGGCCATAGGGTAAGACAGCACTTAGACTTATATACCACTTTATAGTGCTTTACAGCCCTCTCTAAGTGGTTTTACAGATTCAGTATATTGCTCACAACAATCTGGGTCCTCATGTTACCCCCTTTGGAAGGATGGAAGGCTGAGTCAACCTTGAGCCTGGTGGGATTTGAACTGCCAAATTGTACAGCACTCTAACCACTGTGCCACCGAGGGTCTGCCCCAACTGCTGTGTTAGTTGTATCATGGCATTCTGTATGTTGGTCATCTACTTGTTCTTGGTGCTGTAGCAGTACAGCTGCCAGATGCTCAGTGCTTAGTAGGATTCCTTGAGGATGGAAAGACTGTTCTTGAAATTCTTTTTTTTTTTAAAGAAGGGAGTAGGAGGCAAGATTGATGTCAGCACTTGCAGACAAACCAGATGGGAAACAAGATTAGATGAGGTAGATCTACATTATTATGAAACTACATTAACAGAATCTTGAAAGCCTGAAAATACAAAACTTCCTGCTGGAAGGTTCTTTCCATTTTTTCTGTACTGACTGTGAAGCCACTGGAGGCTTTTGCCTCTTTTGTCTGATTATTTCCTAGGCAGCATCTTTTCCCCATTTTCCCCAAGGCCACTCCCACATCCCATTCTACTTGATTTTGGAGAATTCATACATATTTCAAGTTGACATTTTGAGGCAAGTAGTGAAAAGAAGAAATAAAAAGTATTTTTGCATGGCATGGAACTCTTCAAAAAACTCTTCAAAAGATGGGTAGAGTCAGGACAACAATTAAAATAAATTATTAAATTAAATTAATTATGGATAATGCTATAATTACTCCACATGTGTTTAATCATTTTCCTTTATGCCACATTAAAAATTAATCCAGTGGAAAATAGGAGACAGTCACAGGGTACAAACAGAGCTTTGGAATGGTACTTGCATTTTGAAAGCTTTAGAATAGGAACTTTGCTTTTAAAACATAGATTACAAGAATACTGGTAAATGTTTGAACTATGACAAAAAAAAGAAAACTATCCTGGATTAATCCTGATATATTTCAGGACATTTATTTGTCATCATCAATCATTAATTTGCTATTTCATGGCACAGACATGGGATCCTTTCATATGATAAAATGATAAAAGATTGAAAAATTCCAATTTACATTAGAACCTCTGGTCACGAATGCTTCTGACCACCACCAAATCAGGTTCCGACAAAAAAATTCATGATTTTTTTTGTTTAGTGACCCATTTCCCCTTCTGCACCATTTTTTTGTGTAAGTAGCAAATTTCCAAAATTAGGTTTGGGTCACAACCAAATCGGATTGCGACCAAACTTATTGAATGAATTATGGTCATGACCAGAGGTTCTACTGTACCTATCATTAATCACTCTGATTAGTCCTGTTGCTCCTTGTGTCTCAAGCAGTAAACCAAGCAACTTTCCTATCAGGTATTTATCATGAAGCAGAAACTTTGGAGTGTTTCTTTCACAAGAAGCCAAAGTGTAAAGATAAGAATAATACAGGATTTCTAACATTTGAATATCCTAGTGTATATTATTCTGTGTGAATTTGACAAGCCACTGAAAGAATTGTACTAGTGAGCTTGAAATCAGCTATAACAATTAAACACCAGCCACATTGGACTGGTGGATAAAAACACAAATGACCTTTCAAAATCCTCCAACCATTTCTCACTAGCCTTAAGAGTAATAGGGGGATCATGACTAGGAAACATAACAGAATACATTTTTGGGAGTTTATCTTTGGGTTTCAAAAACATTAAATATGTCTAAGAATATTACCTTCCATTCAGATAATGGTCACAGAATTTCAATTTTCATGGAATTCTATTTTAATGAAATTTTCATGGAGTTTTTTTTTTTTTTTGACAAATTGAATAAGAGAGTACAGTATTGTTTGTTAGTTATTTTTATCGGGACAACTCAAAACTCTGTACCAGGTATAAATGGTCTTATATGTTTCATCTTCCTTATGTCAGCTTTGAAATTCAGCTGCCACGTATTTTTCTTTTAGAGGAGTTAGAGGAGTTGAAAAGTTCAAAGTTATTTTGTGTGTTGTATTAAGAATTTGCATTTGCAGTTAATTGGTTCTTATGATTTATGAAGTGTAGAAATGGGAGGAGAGAAGGGAGAAGAGAATGTGGATTCTGTGTAACACGGGAAAAAGCTTTCACCTGGGAAATTGCTTTTGAATGTGCCAGATCTGTTCCTAATAAATCAATTGGAGAGATAACTTCTCAGAGTGATTGATATCATGGATTTTGTCTGGATGCTTGACACCTTAAGGTTTTCCTTTATTTTGACCCTTTGGTAGATGTTGAAATCCTTCTGATTGTAAACTGCAATTTAAATTATTGTTTTATCAGAAAATGTGATTCATGCCCACATTTATTCACAAACTTTAACCTGCAAGTTAAAATCACAAATTAAAAGGAAATAAAGAAGACCAATGAAGAAACATGAAAAATATTACTGAATGCTTATATTCTGCTTGGTTCAGGCTTAAACCATCTTCTTATTATTACTCTTTTTTTTTTTACAAAACCAAACTCTGTTCCAGATAGAAAAGAACTTTTTAAATTTCCACTTGGACTTATATACTGCTTCACAGTGCTTTACAGCCCTCTCTAAGCGGTTTACAAAGTCAGCATATTGCCCCCAACAATTTGGGTCCTCATTTTATCAGCCTCAGAAGGATAGAAGGCTGAATCAACCTTAAGCCTGGTGGGATTTGAACTGCCAAACTTCAGGCAGTTGGCAGTCAGCAAAAGCAGACTGCAGTACTGCATTCTAACCACTGAGCCAACATATAGGAAATAAATGGATCCAAATTAATCCAGAGTTCTTTTTCAGGCATAAATTCCCAGGCTTCAATGATGGTGTATGTCAAACTCCCTTGAGAATTCTATAATGCTGGGAATGATGGCAGTTAAGAGAAGAAAAGGACAAACAGCAGAAAGACAGATGAACTTAATTTGATTTTTAATGGCGGACAGATCATCCTACAAAAAAGATATATGTGGTTGTTAATGGTTGATACCAATTTTGTGACATATAATGTAAATGTATACATCCAACCAGTTGTATTTCTCCCTAAACATTGATTAAACAAATCAAAGCCTCGTTTTATGTAAGCCTTTGGGAAGAATGCTAAACACCATTTTACACAGTGGTTAAAAAAAAAAAAAGACCCTTGGCAAAACATTGGATTAAAAAGCAAAAGAACACATGGTTGCACTGATTTTAAAATGAATCATAAATATTCTGCAAGAAAGGAAAGACAGGCCATAGGTTGAACTGGAATTTTTAAAATCCATTCACTCCTAGTATGACTGTATTGCATTTTACCAGATTAAAGCATCAACTCCAAAGGTATTCTGCTTTTGGCAAGATCATTTGAGAAGCTAAATACCTAAGATGCCTAAAATGTATTTACTTAGACCATTCATTTTTCCCTTAGACCACTCCTTCCTCTGATGGCGATTTTCCATATTATTTAAGGTGAATATTTCTAGCTTTATGAGCTTCTATTTTTCCTCTATTGAAAAGGATATCAGTAAAAATTTAATGGAGTACCTGTTTTTCTGTATACTGTGTGTTGCAGTTATAGCTTCACCCATATTATCCTGACATCCACTTTGATGTACATCTCTATGAGATTTTCCAACAACAGCAGCAGCAACAACAATAACAATCTTATTGCTTTGGAGCTCAAAATGAGGCTGTACTAGTGTATATTCATAAAGTCTATTCAAATGAATTTAAATACAGCTTCAGGAGACTATTGAATTTATTTCTAGATAAACAGAAAATAAACATGTTATATGCAACTTGGTATTATTGGCAAACAATCTATACATATATAATTATGACAAGTAAACTCTCTAGATAAAAATAATATCTAAAGGATATAGATATTATTATGGATTTAGTTTTATTAGTCTGAATGTTTATTTAGGTTTTAGGCAGTTTTAAATTAATGCCATAAAATCTCAGGAATTTTACAGTAAGAATTTATAAGCTACATTACATTGCTAGATCTTGTTTATATGCCTCACAAGAGTAAAGTCTAGGTCCTACAACTGTGTATCACCATTCTTCCAGTATTATAAATATATGCAAATAGGTATCTCAGCTGAAGTAATGAAACAGATATTCTTATTGTTAAGCTCATATAAATTAACACAGGGAAAATTCTGAGTAAGAAAACTTTTGAAAATGTGGCCAAACCCACCACAAGGTGATGTTCAATTGTTAAAAATGATTGTACAGTCTTGATCTCTATTGCAGAGACATTGTGTCAGGAACATATCATAGTCCTCTTCTACTCAGGATTGGTTATCTTGCATTTAGAAAACTGTGTTCAGTTTGGGGCACCAATTTTTAAAAGGAACATGGAGAAAATAGTGTGGGTTTGGAGGAGATGAACAACTAGGATGATAAGTGGTATGGAAACCAAGAACAATGAGAAACACTTGAAGGTGCTGGGAATGTTTTATTTCCAAATAAGAAAACTAAAGAGGAAAAAACAGCAATCTACAAATATCCTGAAGACTGCAATAAGGTGCAAGAGAAGCCAAACCTCTTCTCAGTTGAAACCCAAGAGTAGGCTAATGACCAGTTGCTTGAAAGAAAGCTTCAACATAATGTTAAGAGAAATTTCCTAAACAGAAAGATCTGTTTAGTAGTGAAATGGGCTACATATAGCAACCTTGATCCCTCCCCCACCATTAGAAATTTCGAACAGAGGGTGAATGGCCACTGCAGACAGATATATTTTACACTCAGCAATAGTTGGAATGAGTCATTTCAACTTCATGCATTCTTGAATTCCTGGTGGGTTATTCAAGAAAAGAAATATGGGGATAGTATTACAGTATAGGAACTTCTATCTGATCATCAATAGTATTCAGAGACAGCCCAATCTGTAATGGCTTAACATTTCAAGGCACATTTGATATGCTTTTCTCTTCAATGAAATCTAGTATAGAGATATTTTATTATTATCATTATTGGATTATTTTTTATTATTATTATTATATATTTTCTTCCATTGTCATGGACAGGTAGCTAACCATTTAAGAGCTTTTCTATCTGCCAGCAAATGATTCCAAGGTTTCTAGCAATTAATAGTCAAACAAAAAACCTTTTTTAAAAAGTAGACTATGAAATCATTAAAAACACTGGCATGCCTGAACTGTTCCCAATTATAAAAGTTCTTCCTCATCAAAACCTACAAGGTCCCTTCCAACTCTGTCAATCTAATCTAAACTGAGAAATAGAGGTGATGACTGGCAGCTACAGTGGCCAACCATACTTTGCTCTAGTGGATATCAAAGACAGATTGTTGATTTCAAAACAGAGGATACTTGCAAAAAATAGCAGTCTTATTTAATCAAGTTCCTTTTTCCATCTCAATATACCTTCTGTCAAGCACTAGAAGGATGCATGCCATCAAACAGAATATAGGGACGGGGGCTGAAGGATTTTTTTTTCTTGGAAGATAGAATCTCAATTAAATTTGTATGGATTCAATGGAGCCTCTCTCATGGGTATCCATTGTTGGCACAATGTTGAAACATGCAATCAAAGCTATACTGTATTAATCTTTTGTACTTGCATTCTGTAGTGTACCAGTTATGTGATTATCATTTATCTTCTTGACCACTGCTTCCCCACCCCAAGGATACCCCTCATGGATGCCCACAGCTCCTCTAGCTTCCAATAGTTCAGTTGATCCAAAGAAAGTTATTGTGAAATAATTATTTTCACATTTAGAGCAGATCAGAAGCTCCCCTTTAATTCAGGAACACATGGATAACCAGGAAAACTGCAAATTGACAGCAATAAGTGTAATGGAAAACAAAAAGTAACCTTCTGGTCTACAACAGGAAATAAGGCTCAAAAATGCTACCAGAAAGGAATTTGAAAGAAACTCTAAAATTCTCTGACATTGAAATTTTGCACAGTTTTTGATGTTCTGTGCAAACAAGAAGAGTGCTACAAAAATACAGTATTCTTCAGCCTTTTATTACCATACGAGTAGAGTAGGCAGATATAAATTGAAACACTGATAAATTAATCCACTGTCCCTCCTCTGTGTACAAATGAGCCAATAAAGAGTTATTTTTGCAAAGTCCATTGGTTGTTTCTACTTTAATATGGACAAATGTTTTTGATACTCTGAATGAATCTATTTATTTTACAATGCCAGCAGATAAACTATGTTCAATGAACTGTACCCCCTTTGATTGGCATGGATACAAAGGAAGTCCCAAGAGGGATAGCTGTTTCTTCTTACTACTTTCTATCTTAAATGTTGTCTGGCTTGTATATAGTAGGACAGAATGAAGTGAGGTCAGGATGATATCATCCTAAGTGTCAACATATGAAATTAAAGATGATTCCTAGAGCTTTTCCAATTATCTGAAATGTGCAATTGACTTGGAGGTATAACTCGGCCAGAGGGACAGACAATGAGTTCATGCTTGGGCAGAAATTGTCAAAGGAAGCTATTTGGCAGGAGGATAAGCAATGTATATCGACCCATCTTCTATTCCCCAGCCTGGAATGGAAATAAATTTGTCAGGGAAACAAAATACTCTTAATGTACCATTATACAAATAACCCATTTTTGATCTTCTTTTGACATCAATTCATTTTTAGTATTTGGTACTATATAACAGTACCAAACTGTACTATTAACAGTACCAAACAGTACTATTAACTAACTAGGTAACATGTCTTATGAATTATATAAACCACCTGCACTTCATTGTAAACTGGATAGATCCTTGTACCTGACAAAAAACATAATGCTTTAGAGTCAATATTGTAGCTTTTTTATTTTTTTAAACATTGAAATCAATCTTAACACTTCAAATGAGTTTGTTATGTTGATATAGGAGTGGGAACAAATGTGCATGCAAGCAAGGGCCTATTTGTTTATTTGTCTTTGTTGGTTCTAAAGAAAACAGCCAGAGGAACACCTCATAGCACTGCCTTCTCTCAATTAATGTAGAACAGGGCTGCCAAACTCATGGCCCATGGGCCGATTGTGTCATGCATAGGCCATGCCTATGCCCGGTTTAGCAAAGGGGAAAAAAGTCATGATACATTATGTGACACCACCATGACACTGCACATTTGACACCCTTGGTGTAGAATAATTGGTGTAGGCCATTGACACTCATCTTAGCCAGGTCCATTGATTCCTGTTGTCATCCCTAGAAGATTTACTATAACAATATGCTTCTTGTGGCAATTTTCTCCTAAGCTTCTCAACACCTCCTTGTAATACTTCCCTTTGATGTAGTTGGTTAACAGGAGTTGTAAATAAAGATCAGGAGGAATTTTTTTATGAATAAAGTTTTTTTTAATTGCAATTAACAATCCCTGAAGATAGAGCTCTCTTGCTTTAAGGACTGATTACTGAGAAAATAGAATATAGAACAATTTGCATGCATTGCAGTTTCCACATCATTTCAAGCTGACAGATATTTTATTCCACGTCTCTAAACTGTCCTCCCTCGTTGCCTCTCTTTTTATGTCACCCTAAAAAAAAAAGGCCTTGTCCATTCCTGTCACCAAAGATCCAATCACCTACTACTTCACAGCAATATTCTTTCATCTATGAACTTTTTTCCTCCAAAGCAGCTCCACCACACTTAAAAGGAAACTTATTGCATTCTTTTACATCTAAATACCTACATACAGATGCAATATAGAAGTGTGCAGATATGTTCTAAGTGCTCTGTGAGCCAAATATACTACTACTTTTGTTGGTTAAGTGAAAATGACCAGTGTTTTTAACTGTACAGTATTTATTCAACTTATGTGTCTTTATTTATTTGTCTATTTTAGTGCCTTTGACTCAGTGTCTGACAAGGGACTGGACAAGTCCCTGCAGGTTTTTGGCAAGTTTTAGAACTTTAGAACTTTAGATTGTCCTCTTCCTAGGGCTGAGAGGGAATAATTGGCTCAAAAGCATTCAGTTGGCTTTGGGCCTAAGATGGGACTAGAACTTAGCGGTCTTCCAGTTTCTGGCTCACCTTAATTGACTAAACCAAACTAGCTCTCCTTATTTATCTTATACATATATTATGCTAAATAACTTTTTCCTTCGTAGTTTCCCCCCCATTTTACCAATAAATGAGA